>NC_135313.1:57485553-57802553 GCF_048772815.1 Callospermophilus lateralis | reverse complement strand
ATCGTCCCCCAAAGTAGGTACATTGGTAATCAATATTTTTTTTGTCAGTTAATAATACTACATTACCACAATTTTTGTTTTGTGTGGAAAGCGCCTTGTGTTTTGTAATCTAAAGCCTTTGACTTGGCACAAAAGGAAAGCAGCTTTCTGAATTTCAGGCAGCTTTGTGCACTCCCCAGGGTAGCAACCACCCTTTTTTATTGAAATATTCAGCTGCATAGAGTTTATTATTATATCTCTTATCAGCTCGCCAGTCAGGAATATTGATTCTCAAATTGCCAAGGGATAAACTATCAAATCACCCAGCAGTTTTCTCACCAAGATCTTTTTGAGACTTTGTGTCATAAAAATTCAAAAGCAGAGGAAGGAACTATTCGGGAGACCTCCATTGCTGGTGAGTGCTGAACAGTCAGACCTAGGTGAGTCCTTATTTCCCCACGTCCCCAGTGAGACAAAGGAAACCTGACACAGCCCAGTTCCCGTGGGTCTGAACTGAACCCAGAGAAGAGGAGGGTGGAAGGAGACAGCACCCCACCTCTCCCAACACTCTCCAACAGTGGGCCCTAAAATAGGGGTCTGCTGCTGACATCAAGCCATCCCTTCCAAATGGCCACCACTTCCGATTTCCTTTTGAGGGGTGTTTTGAGGGGTCAAGAGATCCAAGAAGAGAAAATGAGAGGAATGTTTTGAATAGGTTGAAGCAGACTGATGAAGCCCCTCAAAATGGACAGTAGTCTCGGGAGGACTTTCCCCTACTACCTTTCTCCCTCTTTGTCCATCCAAACTCCTCATTGTTAGCACCTGGCCCCTTCCCCACCCACCCGCCGCCAGAAGAAATTCAATCAATAGTTCTGCTTCTCCAGTCGTTTCATCTATAGGTTAAAAATGCTGCATTTTACAAATGCTTCCCACTGTATTGTGCTCTCAGGTCTTTATTAGATTGCTTGTAAAATGTTGCATTTAATAAACTTAATTGAATCTCCAGGCCCTTTCTCAGAGCACTATAAATATCAAAAACTGTCAAATAGAGCTTTTTTTCCTATTGTGTAATTTTTGTAAATGGATAGATAAACATGAATAAAATAACAGGGCACAAAGAAAAGGATTTTGTAAGGAAGTATAAAGCCAATACCTTTTGTAAATTTCAGAACAGCTAAAAGCAGAGCTTTTCTTCACTTCGATATATGTTGTGTTTATTTAAAAAATCAGTGTAAGGAAGTTCATTTCTCATGATCAGTCATGCAGAGAGGCAGTGGACAGATGTACACAGACACATATCTTTGTGCCTAAGTATGTAAGCTTGCAGTGGTAGGGTTTGAGGCCAGCCTCAGCAACTTAGCTGGCTGAGCTGTGGCTCAGTGGTAGAGTGCCTCTGGGTTCACTCTCCAATGCTAGAAAAGAAGAAAAAAAAGAAAACACAAGTTTTAGGGAAGAAGAAACAAGGAGGTAGTAGTCAAAGAGTACAAAGCTTGGATTATACAAGATGGTTAAGTCTCCAGGACCAGCTATACAGCACATCACCTATAGTTAAGGATACTGTTTTGTATGCTTAAGATTTTGCTGAGAAGACATATTATTAAGTGTTCTTATCCCAAAGATAAAAACAATGATAATAATAAGAGAATGGGAAAAACTTTTGGAGGTTAATGGCCTAGATTGTGGTGATGCTTTCACAAATGTTATCTCCACGTTGATCAAGTTGCTTGCCTTAAATACGACCTGCTATTTGTATGTCAATCATACCTCTGTGGAATGGTCTTTTGAAAAGAGAAGTACAAGTTTTAATTGACAGCAAAGAAGCCAATGCAGCTCGGAATTTTACAATTGCATAACTCACCGCTGATTTCTAATTACAGTGTGGTGATGCACTCTGTCAGATGGGTTGGACAGCCACCTATAGCCCCAGAGCAGAGCTAGGCAAGGTCTCAGCGCATGCCTGCGGACGGATTGACAGCCATGTGTACAGTTAGCATGCCAGGGAATGTCTAATGACTGGAGAAAATGGCCCTGATCATTTGCAGATTTCCATGGTGTAAATATTCCCATGGCTGATTTTAAGTTACCAATCTGATGTCATTGAACTTGAAGTTGGGAAAAACTATGTGCAAATCTGCTTGTGAGAATAGTGATGTAGCATAGATGAGAAAACATAGGCTTGAGTAAAAATACAAACCCATTTTTGCTGGTTTCCAGCTATACTAAGTGTAGTTAACTCAAAGAGAACCCTGGTCTCCTATGGAGTCCATTGCTGGCTTAGGTCTCCTTGGGTCACTGTTGTCTCATATTATCACCTTGTCTGATACTGACCATATTGTAAAAATAATCAAAAATTGGGATTTGAGTTTGTGGAAAGTAAAACTAGAACTTACGGAGATAAAACAATTTAAATTTGTGGCTGACTTTTAAAAATGAAGAAAATGTCCTCATTGATAATTCCATGATGACAGGCACAGGTGTTGAAACTGAGAGAGGAGCTCTTTGCTTTTAGAAGTAGGTTTTCAAAAGCCTCTGAAGATCACTATAAGTTGTGCAGAGAAAACCTCTGTACTCATAGTGACTTGTGTTTTCTAAACCAAAAATTAGGTCTTGAGAATAATTGACTATAAAAGGGACAAATTATTTGAAGTAGAATTACAAGCACTATGTTGGGAAATCAAGGATGTGTGACAACTATTTCAATCCTGGACATCTGAATTGGAACTGAGAATAGCCCAGTTGGTAAGCAGTGCCTGCTACCTAGACCAGGGCTTTTTCAAAAACCATGTTTCTTATCATCACCCCTAGAGTAATGGAGGTGGAAAAAGAACTCAGTAGATAGAACAGCTGTTTTTACATTTTGAGGGTCCTGGGTAAAAGCTTATTTGCAGCATATTTCCCAGTATTAAAAAAAAAAAAATTAAACAGCACTTAGGTAAGCCAGGTCACCTTCTATAGCAGTTAAGAAACCCAGACTAAGACAAGTAGATTCTTCGTTATTCACAAATGAACAGCAAGACTTACTATTCTTGTTTTTGCAAGATGAATACCTAGTACCTTCCAATTTCAAATACAGTTTAAAAAAAACAGTTCTTCCCAAAGATGTCAACTAACATCTGAACCATTTTTGATAGTCAAGTGTGTAATGCATCCTATGAAAGTATCTCACTTGATTTGTTTCACTTTATTTTAATATCATCCCTAAGCCCCTTTTGCATACATAACTCCAATAACAACCCCCCAAAAGGCAACATAACAACCTTATCTCCACTGGTGTCTACTTGGCACCGATCTGCCCTGACCTTAGACACGAGCCATTGTTAAGGGTATAACGCATTTACATATTTTGCAATAAAACATCAGTTATTTGCATTACTGTGTCAAGTTTTATTTGATTCTTTCACCTAAAAATGACTCATTTTCCTTTCTTGTATTTTAAAAACCAACTACTCTAAGCTTGTTTGAGAATAATCAAAAATTGCCCATTTAGCTAGAAGTCATTTTCTTTTCAAAAGGCAAATGTTATTTAATCTTTCAGCTGTTCATTGTGCCATCATAAATACTTTCTTTTCAGCACAGTTGTGGGGACTGAAATGAGCCCACTAATTGCCTCCCATTTCGACTGACATGTGGTGGTTTAGTGGAAAGAGAACACAGCAGGGAGAAGGAAATAGGAGGCTGAGAAAATGAGAGCTAATTATTTTCACTGCCTCATGTCAGGCTCTGTGTCAGCCTTGTTTTTACAAACTGGAAGGTTTTAGCACTAAATAAAACAAACTGGCGTCATGTTTTTATATACTGGCAGTGTCATGGAAGCAGCTGCACATCTCAAAGACAATATAATGCCTGCGTTCGCATGGACACCATCTGACAGACACTGTGAGCCACGGCTAATGAGGATATCACAGTGGTGCCAAAGTGAAAGGTGCTGAATTATGTATGATCCTGCATCGGTGCAGCAATAGTCCTGTACATCATTATGAGACATTGTTTTGCTGAAGAGATTAAAACATTCTTAGTTCCAGACCCTGCAACCTACACGCGCTGAAAGAGGTTATTAATGGAATTTTTAGGGAGAGTTTCTTGTGGATTTCTTTGGGGTTGAAAAACAGATCTCATGGGACAAAGCCGTGGTGGGTCATGACACTGTATAGATAAAGAAGAGAAGCAAATTAACCATACTTGTATTATCTTCCTTTTAAAGGCAGCATAATAAAATATAGTGGAGCGGGGTGATACTTAATGATAAATAACCCAGGTGCTATCACGGGATGCTCCACTCTCCCGCCTTTAACACAGCGGGTTTCGGCAGCTGAGCTAGATAATAGCAACGCATGCAAAGGAGCCTTCCGGGGCCTCAATCTCAACATCTCACTGCTGTTAACACCAGCCTGACCAATATTTTTATCTTGCTTTTATTTCATCTGGCATTACTTTTTAACATTTCGCAACAGCCAGTTGTCTGCTATGACTCTTGACTTTGTTTCCCCCTCTTGAATCTTGAAAAGTTCATTCCCACCGCTCTGTTTTGTGTTTAAAAGTATCTCCAGGGTACAGGTCTTTTTGCAGGAACCCTGGTATTCTCAAGTGATTTTGTTTTCTCCATTCCTGGGAGGAGAGGAGGCGGTGGGGATTTTGAAAACCAGTGTCTCTAAGATTAGACTTGATGTACCCAGGACTTGAATTCCACCTCCCTCAAGCTAAATGGTCTTGCTGCAGATCTCTCTGGTTTGTGAGGCTCAGTGTCCTCATCTGTAAAATGGGGGCAGCATTCTCTAGAACAGTGTAAGGCTGAGGGTTAATAATGTACCCAAATCTCAAAAGCGTGATGCCAGGCAGATACAAGTACATACTGTAAAATTTTAATCTGTGGTAATAGACGTGGGGCTAGTGGGCCTCTTGGTTGTAGAGGGGGCTGCCTGGGAAGAGGCTGAGAGAACATTCTAGGGCACTGGGAATGACTTGCTTGTTTTGTTGGTCACACGGGTATATACATTTGACAAAACTCAGTGAACTGTGCATGTAAAGATCTGCATGTCTACTTCTGACATCACTTGAAATGACAAAGAATTTTAAACTGCTCACAAAGTGTGTGACAGTGATTTCTCACAAAGAGATAATTAATTTAGCATGAACTGAGTGTTGTTTAGGATTTTATCTTCTCAGGATAAGAGTTTCTGTTTTCTTTGGCTAGGAATCTTGATTCAGAATTCTTTTTTGACAAAATTGGCATACCTGAAGCAGATCAATAAGGATGAATCTCATCCTCCACGAACTACAGACTTGCCCCTAAAATTATCCAGGTATTTCAATAGCTTCCCAGAGAAATATACACATCCTGGTCACCCATCAGAATTGTCCTATTTTTCTTCAGTTTCAAATGTACAACTTCCTTCTTCCCAGCAAAATTCCATTTGTTTCTTGAAGATTTGTGTGGAGGGGCAGAATTTTAGCATGTGGAAAGTTTCAGGTAACAGGTTTTTGCTACGCCAAGCCCTAGCAAAAGCACATCCCAGTGCCCAACTTTGCTCCTTGGCCAGGGCCTCTTCCCTATGGATTAGTAACTGGCACTCTCCAGAAAGCTGTGTCAAGATACACATTTGAGGGCTGATCCTGTGGCTCAGTGGCAGAGTGCTTGCCTAGCATGTCTGAGGCACTGGGTTCGATTCTCAGCACCATATATAAATGAATAAAATAAAGGTCCATTGACAACTAAAAAATATTTTTAAAAAAGATACACATTTGAGCAGTGCAAATGGAGGGAAAATTGACTATGCTAGACTTCACAGAGATAGTATTTCATCGCTGCCATGGAGCCCGAGAGAGGAATTCACCAAGAGAATTTGGACTATTTGTGATTTTTGCCTTTCACATTAACTTGGGATTCCTGGCACTGTTGTTCATCCTTTTTTTAACCTATAATAAGGAAAAGTTCAGGTTTCGAAAAATTCTGAGGGCAAGTGCTATATTTTGGATCTGGCATGCCCAATGGTCTATGTGTTAGAGGCTTGGTCCTGGGCTTGGAGATATGAGAGGTGGTGTAGTCTTTGAGCAGTGGGGCCTAGTGGGAGGTCTTCAGTCATTAGAGGTGTGTCTTCACAAGGGATTGTAGGATCCTGGTGTCTGTCTCTGCTCCCTGGCCATGAGGTGAATGGTTTTATTCCACCACATATTTTGGTCATGATGTATTGTTTTGCCATAGGCCCAGAAGCAACAGGGCCAACTGATCATGGGAAGAAACTCCCAAAACTTTGAACCAAAATAACCCTTTTTTCTTTATAAGCTGATTATCTGAGGCATTTGTTACAGTTATGGAAAGCTAACTAGCACAGGAAACCTGCTCTTCATGGCACCAGGAGACTGCATTAGGTTGACCTCAACCCACCGTTTGCTACCTGTGTGATTATCTCATCTCTCTGTGCTTCCACTTCTTTGACTAAGATAAGACTCTGGCTGTCAATCACATTGAATAACCACTGTGCCTCCAGACATCTGATGGTCTGATGAGGACTGCTAAAGCAGAGAAGGGCAGAATTGGTGTTATAGGACCCATCTATGTAAGGAGAAAAAATGTATTCTATTTATTTCCTAAAACAAGTCACTGTTATGTTGCCACTTAGCTACACCTTCTTTTCTTCAACACCGGTCATTCTCTGGTGTCAGGATTATTCAGACTCCTGCCCAAGTAAGATCCTCTGACCCAGCCTGCCTACTCTGGCATGATCCCTAGTATAGACGACCCTTTACACTATTCTGCCCACCAACGCTCCTTTGCTCTTTGTCTCATTCTCTTACATCACTGCTTGGTGACAGGCTGCCTAGTCTAGTGAGCTAATTGGAGCTATGTTGATGACCATACTGGAAACAATAATAATTACACCTTTTTGAGTTCCTGATTTGGCTCTGACACAATGCCAGGTACTGCATTTATATTATTTTATTTAATCATGACCCAATACAACAACCCACTTGTGAATAAAAAATACTGAGATTCAGAATAGCTATATAAGTTCATTATGGCTAAGGGGGGCAGGGGGGACTAGGAGTTGAACCCAGAAAAAGGAGCTTCAAACTTGTGATCTTCCACCTTGCCCTCCAAGTTCCCACAATAAGACCTTAATATATAATCTTTTCTCAGATTGTTCCCATTTTAATAGGAATACTCAATGTCTTAATCCAATTGGGTAAATAAAACAGACATTTCAGACTTTCAGGGATAAGGTGGTTTTGGAAAAGGAATCCTTCAGGGACCCCATGGGCTCTCTCAGAATCCAGAGCTGTCTGCTTTTGATTTGTGCCTGTCGGGATAGAGAGTTGTCCACAGATGGCCAAAGTTACCCTTGAAAATCTCCCATCCAAAAAAAAAAAGAACATGTTTTTCTCTCATATCAAGCCAAAATCAAACCAACTCACCCTGGTAGAAGTGCATATTTTTTATATCAGAGCCCACCAGGCTACCAGGCCTCTATCACGACCAACAAGCAACTGTGCAAGTAAAATTCTGCATTAGGCTCATAAACATGTGGAACTATGACTTTTAGTGACATTGTTGGTGATTTAATTCATCTTGTTTTGACAGTTTCTCAGGGATGAGTTGGTCAAGAACTTGGAATTCAGAAGTAACCTGTGAATGATACTCACTGACAATTTATGACTCACCAGGTGGCCAAAATGCCAAGGATACCTGAGGTTAATTTGAAACTGAGCAAAATTTAAGGAATTCTGTTGCTTTATTTGTGGATTACTTTTCTAAGCTAAGTGATGAGGACACCTGGAAATTCTTAGGAGGATGTCAAGGCTTTGGCATGTTAAGTCAATGCTTTAGGTGAATGCTATGTAGTCCCTTTTACTCAGCTTTCTAATAAGCGTTACCTACTTTTTGATGAAACGGATAATGCCCCATTGTCTTATACCTTCCTTGATGACAATTTTATTGCTTCTGTAGCTACCTTATGGTTCAGTTAAAAGGCTTTCTTTCAAATAAGAGGAAAGAGAGTTTAAAAAAATAAAAGATCTGGGCTGGGGTTGTGGCTCAGTGGTAGAATGCTTGCCTAGCATGTGTGAGGCACTGGGTTCAATTCTCAGCACCACATATAAATACATAAAGTAAAGGTCCATCAACAACTTTAAAAAATATTTTAAAATAATAATAATTAATTAATTGATTAAAAGATCTATAACCCTCTTATTTGGGTCGGTGTCCCTCTGACTTGGCTTGGGGAACAGGGAAGCCTGCTGGCCTTCTGGGTTTTTGTTGTTGTTGTTTTATCAGCAAAATCTTCTCTGCTCCTTCTCCTTCCTGTCTGTTGTGAATGACTCCTCTCTTGAAGTCTGACAAAAACACTCATTGAGTCCAGCCTGCCACCCCTTCTGATTGCCCTTCTCCATTAGGGTCTCCTCCAACTTTAGAGTCAGGTGGCCTTGGCTGCCCTAATCCCACCTCCACCATTTACTGGCCAAGAAACCCAGGGAAGTTTCTCAATTTGTCTGAGCCTCATTTTTCTCATCATTCAAAGGGGAAATAGGCCTGACTTGAGGGTTCTCATGAATACCAAATAAACTAGCATGATGTAAGTACCCAGCAATATACACAGAGTGTAGTAAGCCCTCCAAATGTGAGGATCCTCCCACCAGCCCCTCTTAACATGGCGCTCCTCAGACAGCACACCAGGGGGCTCTGATTTGGAGCATGAGGTCAAGGAAGAGCACCAGGGTGAGGAGCCTGTCAGGAGCCCGGGCATTACACACAGTTCAAAGTCTTTAGACTGTGCTTTTGTCTAATGTAATTCCCAAACTTGACAGGATAAAGAAACAGAAGTAAACTTAAGACCTTTTATTCCAGCCCTGCTTGGAGGAGGCCCTCTCCATTTCAGAGAAGAGCAGTCGTGACACCAAACAGTCATTATCCTGCCCAGTTATCTCAGGGTCCACGTTGCCTGGGTAGCCGTGGCTCCACAACAAAGAAGTATTGAGAGATTTGTCAATTCTCAGCCACTAATTTGACTTCTGTAAGACTAGAGCTGGGTTTTTATTTTACTGAACTAACCTTTTCTTTCACTAATTGGCTCTCCATCTTGTGAATGTGGCTGGGCAAAAAGGATCCGTCCCCTCAGACGTGAGCCCCACTTGTTGTGCAATTGGTCCAGAGCCTCCCCCAAAACATCAGCCTCCCCCAGCTTCTGTTTGAGCCAACAGGTTTTCAACAGCCTCTTTGTTGATCCTCTTCCATGAGAACTGTGTCTGAGCTTGCTCTAAGAAACATCCCAGGTCCACTCTTAGGAGTGTTTTCTAGTTTCAGTATGTGAAGTGCTTGGTCCATTTTCCTTAATCTCTCAGAATCCTTCATTTAAAAAAAAAAAAAAAAAAATTGTAAAAGAGATGTGAATTCACAGTCCAGAAGTCAAATTTGGTACAAAGACACAGGTTAATATTTCCTTTGGATTACATACAATGTTTACCTTCCAACATTTTTATTACTAAATTCTTCATAGAGCAAAGCTGAAAGAATTTTATAGTGAACCCTCCTATATGCACCCCCAATTCAGTCCTTATCATGTCACTATGCTTACCTAGCTGTCTAACAATCCTTATTTTTTAAATTCCTTTCAAAGTCATTTGCAGACATCAGTACATTTCCTCCTAAGTACTTCAGTATGCCAGAATTCAATAAGAAGTGCACACATCTCAAGGGCACATTCATTGAGTTTTGACCAGTGCCTCCTCCAGTGTAACCCTAACAGGCATTAACAGAGCACAACCAGCCCAGGGAGTTTTCTTATACTCATCCCAGTCACTTTTCATTGGCAGAGGCAACCATCTTCTGATTTCCATCATAGATTAATTTTGTTCAGAATGTAATATAAATGGAGTTCTTAATGCGTTCTCTTTTGTGCAATACTTGAGTGTATTTTGTGTAATTCTTTGAGATGTATCCATGTTGCATACCTCAGTAATTTGCTCCTTTGTATCACTAAGGAGTAATCCATTCCATGAGTATACTACAGTTTATCCATTCTCCTTTTGATGGACAGTTAACCTACTTCAGTTCTTTGTCTATTGGGATAAAGCTGTTAAGAACACACTTAGATCTAAGTCTTTTTCATTTATCTTGGGTAAATACCTCCTAGAAGCAGAATTCCTGGCCATAAAATAGGTATGTATTTTAGTTTTATAACAAATTGCCCAAACTGCAATTTATTGTGTGATTATACACCATTTATATTCCTACCAGTGATGTATGAGCATGCCAATGGCTCCAAATCCTTGCCATTGTTTGATGTTATTGACCTTGGCCATTCTTGTGGTGGTGGTGGTGGTGATACCTCATTGTGTTTTAATTTGTATTCCCCTGGTGGTCAATAATGTAAAATGCTTTTTTGTCACATTCACTACATTATTGAAAATTTAATTGACATAGCATCACTTAAAAATTAAGTTTTACATAAGAACCCAGATTTCCAAGATTGTCATAAAACATTTAAGGGCCTAACAAAACTGGACTCCTGTTCCCACTTGGGAACAATCAACAGAAGCTGTAGTGGCTGTGCCTTTAGGGCAACTGCTCTTCAGCTCCCAGAGTCCCTAACCCTCCACCCTGCTCCCCAGTTGTCAGTTCCCACATGAATCACATTGGCAGTATGTTTTCCTGCCTAATAAGAGAAAAGTGAGCTGTTTCTTGAACCCATGTCATTATCAATACTGGGAAAATTAAAGGTAGACCAAAAGGGCCATATGGAGGAAAATCATATTTCTTTGTGGCAATAAGAAAATATTCCTATGTTTAATGTGTAAATCAAATGGATCTAAGCTAGAGAGAGAAAAGAAAAAGGTAGGTTAATGGGGTGGGGGGAGGCTCATAAGATCTGTAGAGGTGAGGAGCCAGGTGGAGGTGGAAAGGAGGGCAGGGGGAAATACTGAGATTTGGTATTGGCCAAATTGTATTGTTATGTTATGTACATGTACAAATATGTAACAACAGATCCCACTATTATGTCTAACTATAATGTACCAGTGGAAATATGGGGAAAAAATAAAATAAATGGATCTATTTTGAAAGGGTACACTTTGAGACTCTCATGAAACTGCCTGGCCTCACTTATTTTTATTAGCTGCTTGGCCCCATTAGCGTTTGGGGTTTGCAACACCTAAATAGAACACTTGAACTGATAAATCATGTCTCAAGGCTGCACTAACTGGGGATTATTTAGATATACAAAGGGATCTAATTTCATGTCCTCATATTGAAAAAGGATTAAAAAAAACACTCCTCCCATAATAATTTATTTAGAATACTTGGTGTGTTATAAAACATAGAGACTAAAAAAAAAATTGTTTCACTTTCTCAATTCTGTAATTTTGCTTTTTAATTCCAGGATTGTAAGTGGAAAATGTATATGGAGATGGATGGGGATGAAATTGCAATAACCTACATAAAAGATGTGACATTCAACACTAACCTACCTGATGCAGAGATTTTGAAGATGACAAAGGTAAGGTTCTATTTACAGCTTAAAAGCTTTTTTGAATTCACAGATATCAAACAAAGACATTAAAATACCCAGCAGTGAGCTTTTGTGCATGTCGATGCTCACATCAGCTCAGCCTCAAGCTGGCTCTTGAAAGGCACATTTTATTTAGCAGATTGAGACTATAATAGTTTTTTGTTAAAATTCCACTTATGCTGTGTGAACTAAAAAGCACTGTAAAAAAAAAGAATCGTTTAATTTTTTAAATTTCCTTTTACATTTCTTTATGCTTACTCTATCATTATTAAAAGAAAGAAAATGTTATTGATGAAAATATTTACTTCAAATTGGGATTGTTTTAAACTTCAGAAAACTTGTCAGGAGGAAGACTTTTCTTGAAGGATTGAGATCAGGCTATTTCTGAGGGACACATTAAAGTCTTAATGACTTCCTTGCCATTAAGGAAGGAATTTATTTTGTGTGTGTGTGTGTGTGTGTGTGTGTGTGTGTGTGTGTGTTGCTGAGGATTGAACCCAGGGCTTTGTGCATGTAAGGAAAACACTCTACCAACTGAGCTATGTTCCCAGCCCTGCACCTAGGAATTCCTGAAGTACTGAGAACATGTTACCACTCCAAAGTCACTGGATGAAGCAAGCCATAGAAACACAGAAGAGAGACTTACAGAAATGCTTTGCTGGCTACTCAGAATGGAAAACAATTCCATTCCGTCCCAACCATACTGAAAAACATACACATGACACTTTAATTGTAGAAGGGCAACAACTTCAGGCAAAGAACAGTGGGACAATTGCCAGAGACTCAAGTAACTGTTAACTCCAGGACACCAGTGACTGTGTATTTGTTTTCAGGGAAGCAAATGGGACTTGTCACAAAAAAACAGAGTACAAAAACACAAGTAGAACAGAAAAATGAGTGTTCAGAGCCACAGCACTAGACTTGTAAATGCATTCTCCTGTTCTACACAGGCATGAGATTGCTAAACACCCAAGTCCATTTTAATATAGGAGCAGACTCATCATCAAGTACACTGACTTAATGTTCGTTGTTGGATTCCTTTGCATAACTGGAAGGTATTTCAGTGGCATTATTTATCTATAAAGGTTATGATTTAATTTTAACTTTTTTGATGCTGTGGGGACATATTATTTTGATGTTTCTTGAAGACAGGAAGTATAGATGCTTTTTCATAAAACTGAATACAGATGTTTCGGTTATACTACCATATATGCAACATCGTATACCAATATTGACAAGACTCATTGGAAAAATAAGATTGGGCAGACCATTCAAAATGTGTACAACATTTTAACACCAACAGAAGTAATAATAATCCTAATTTTGAAAAACACAGACTCAGTAGCACAGGCCTGTAGTCCCAGCTACTTGGGAGGCTCAGGTAGAAATACTGCCAGTTTGAGACCAGCCTGGGCAATTATCAAGCACATTCCTGTACCCATCTCAGGCATTCATTGTTTTGTTGCCTTAAACCTGTAGGGACAGGAGAATGGGAACAAAAGGCAACTCACTTCTATAAGGATTACTTTAATCAAAATTAACATAGGATCCAAGGTACAAGCCTCTTCTCTAATCCTTTGTTGTTTTTTTATTAAACTTTATTTATTCTAATTTGTTATATATGACAGCAAAATGCAATTCAATTTATATTCCACAAATGGAGCACAATTTTTCATGTCTCTGGTTTTACACAAAGTAGAGTCACACCATTTGTGTTTTCATACATATACTTAAGGTAATTATGTCCGTCTCATTCCACTGTCTTTCCTACCCCCACACAGCCACAGTGTCTTTATTTGTACGCATAGCTTTGCAGGATAACCTGACAGAGGGAATGCTCAGGGATTGTTGGTGCCTCTGTACCAGCTACTGCCCAAGGAAGACACTTCCCCGTCTTCTCATATTATTATGGCTCTCTCTTAATTTTGAGAAAGCTTTCTGCTGATGCTTCAAACATGAGCATGAATGAACAGCTAATAATAGGACTGAGTGATAGTGAATGTTATATCACAAAAGAGGAGACTGTGGGAAACAGGACTAGCTGTTTACAAATGTGTGAAAGGATGTTTTATAAAAAACAAAACCCAGAACATTAGTGTGTTTTGAACCAAAATGACTTCCATGTTAATCTGATACTATGTCCCTATCTTCCAACTGTGTATGGCACAACTGGCCTCAAAGAAACACACTATAGCCGAGCAGGTTTTATTGCGGTACCATACTATCCTGACTTTTGTTTTCCAGCCACCGTTTGTAATGGAGAAGTGGATTGTAGGAATTGTGAAAAACCTGACCGTGGAGTGCACTGTCACATATGAGGTAAGCTCCGGGGAGGAAGGCTGGTGGCTCCACCATCAGGTAGTAAGTTAGGATTCATCTGGTCTCTCAGAGTATATATATACCTCGATTACTGGAAGACACATGATTTAAACAGCACAAATATGGAGATCAATGTAACTTCTCTAACAAAGTGTTGGGAAGAAAAGAGAAAAGGATAAATAGATAGAGACTGGGGAACCCTTCACCCATTTATTCTTTGGCTGAATGTAGTAAATTAGGTATGAGAAATGCCAAAGAGGGACTAAGACAGATCTTGGCCTTCTTGGAACTAAGAGTTTAGCGGTAAGAAGAGATCAGTGATTCTTCAAAAGACAATTCCCACTCCACCTGGGAAGAGAGTGCATTTATCAAAAACAGATGAACAGTTGGGCGCAGTGGTGCATGTCTGTAATCCCAGCAGCTCAGGGGGCTGAGGCAGGAGGATCACGAGTTCAAAGCCAGCCTCAGCAACTTAGCGAGGCCCTATGTAACTCAGCAAAACTCTGTCTCTAAATAAAAAATATTAAAACAGAGCTGTGGATGTGGCTCAGTGGTTAAGCACCCCTGGGTTCAATTCCCAGTACCAAAAAAGAAAAGAAAAAAAATGAACAGACTCCATAAATTTTTATATAGAATAATGGATTCTTTTAGAAAAAAAATGCTATTGAAATTAAAATTCATAACATTTAGTACCTGCTGGCCTGCACTGTTCTATAATTAGGATAGATGAGAGGTCTGTACTCTCTTCAGACTTATATTCTAAGCAACAAAGAATGAGAGGTAGAAGATGGAAAATAACTTGGGGTATTGGATTGGAGAGAAGAGCTCTCCTCCAGGAGGAGACAGGGAGTGAAACTGGAACAGCAAGTTGAACTCTAAGGAACAGAGTCCATGACAAAGCTAGCCAGGTAGCCATACCAGCTCAGCAAGGAGGTTCAGGAAGGAGCCTGTATTCACTTTAAGCACAGTGGGAAGTCAGTGGACATTTTAAGCCATAGAGAGAAAGAACCTAATTATGTTTTTAAGATCTTCTGTAAAATACTGTGTATATAGTTAACAATACTTTGTACTCAAAATGTAAGCAAATAGAGTTCATGTATTTTACTGATTTTTTAAAAAAATTACACTAACAGAAAATGATCTTTCTATAAACATGTTTTAATAATCTATGTTCAGGGCTGAGGTTGTGGCTCAGGGGTGGAGCACTTGCCTAGCATGTGTGAGACACTGGGTTCAATCTTCAGCACAACATAAAAATAAATTTAAAGAAAAGTATTGTATCCATTTATAACTTGAAAAAATTAAAATAAATAAAAATAATACGTTTAATAAATGTATTGAAACTAGACTTTTTTTGTTTGTTTTTGGTACTAGGGATTGAACTCAGGGGCACTTGACCACTGAGCCATATCCCCAGCCCCTTTTTGTATTTTATTTAGAGACAGGGTCTCACTGAGTTGCTTAGTGCCTCACCATTGCTGAGGCTGGCTTTGAACTCACAATCTTCCTGCCTCAGCTTCCCAAGCACTGAAATTACAGGCATGGGCCACTGGGCCAGGCTCAATAAATGTTTGGAAATGTACAACATCTTCACGGCTAGCAGGATTCTGTCCTTACAAATTAGTGGAACCCTACACAGAGCCAAGTGGATTGTGCAGTTATAATCAGAATCTGGGGACACATAAAGATATTAGTATACATCTATCATCCATAGGACATGCACTTTCTTAAAGATTTATCAGGAACCAATCACCATAAGAAATGTGGACACCTGCTGTGTCTCACCAACCTCATGTAAATACTGAGAGATAGTTATCCTTGTCTCCATTTTTCAGATAAAGAAAGTTGATCAGAGATGAAGGGGAGTGAGGGAGAAGCAGCAAGGAATAGGTGGAGGTGTGTGCAGAATCACCTACAGCAGGCAGTGAAATCTGGCTGCTCCAACCATCTGCTTACTAAGAAGAGGGGTTTTTTGTTTGTTTGTTTGTTTGTTTGTTTTCCTGGGTAGTGAGGACCTATTAACAGGTGCCAAAGAATGTAGATGACAAGATCAAGACCAACTAAAAAAAAAAAAAACCTCTTCTTAGTAAGCAGATGGTTGGAGCAGCCAGATTTCACTGCCTGCTGTAGGTGTTTCTGCACACACCTCCACCTGTTCCTAGCTGCTTCTCCCTCATTCCCCTTGCTCTTCCTCCTGCACCTCCCCTTTTAAACTCCATGATGATAAGCCACTTGCGTCTGTGGTTTTCACTTCTGAGTTTTGTAACTGTACTGAATCTTGGAGACTTTGTTGTCATTATTGCTGTGTTTAGTTTTGGGGTGCTGGGGATCTAGCTTAGGGCTGGACAAGAGCTTTACCATTGACTTAACTCCCCAGAACTTTAACCCTTTCATCTGCATGGCTTTGGGAAACCTGGTGATGAGGGAGATTTCAGAACAGGAATGGGCCATGCCTTGATCTGGTATCCTCTCCTTTTTCTGATCCTGATTTCTTACTCTTGACCCATCTCACTTGGCACCTGTTACCTTTGGTTCTTCCTATGGGGACTAGTTCCATCGAGCTCCCCACATGCACCCAAATTCTCTGTGACCAAAGGTAGGCTTGATCAAAAGGGTGTTACATGTTCATTTCTTCAACAAAAGATCTGTTTTTAAGTACTAAAAACAGAAGACATTATTTTTTGTTTCTTATCAAAGAGGTAAGTGGAGATTGGCCAAATGTCACATTCACATTATGATAGAAGATAATCACAAATGTAACTACTACTGGAATCTACTGATGAATTTGTCATAATCTATTAAGAAATAAAATTATTTTATTTAAGAAATAAAATGCATTAAGAATACATGCTTAGAATTTCTAAGACCTTGGATTCAATTATAGTACAGAAAGGAAGAAAGAAAGAAAAGGGGAAGGGAGAAGGGAGGGAGGGAAGAAGAAGAAGAAAGTGCTATAATCCACTAAGGAATAAAGTAGTTAAAATTTTCCTCTTAATCAATTTAGCATATTTAGGCAAACTATTCAAATAGTTTACTTAAGGTAAGTGTTTTAAGGAGTGAAATTGAAGTAACATAATAAACCAGGTTTCTTTTCTTCCCGTTTTTAAATATATGTTTGCTCACAGGTTTCTTTCTTTTTCTTTTTTTAATCAGAATGATGTGAGAACTCCAAAAAGCACAAAACATGTCCATTCAATTCAGTGGAGCAGAACCAAGCCTCAGGATGAGGTGAAAGCTGTCCAGCTCTCCATCCAGACCGCGCTCCCCAACACAGAGGGCAATCCTGGCAGCAGGTCCAACTCAAGTAAGTTAATATGCTCATAACATGTGTGTGCTGGATTCCTGAAAGTCACAAAATTCTCATAGCAGAGATAAGGGCCAGTCCACATATGGACTCAGGTTTCCAATATAATGCTTCCTTCTTATGCTTTTATAATATTGGTTTTATAAACAGATTGTATGGAGAGTTGCATTTATAGACATAAATGAGCATATTATAATAAATTTCAATATTTAAATACCTATGATAAAAGATAAATATTTATGATTACATTGCATTGGCAAATAGAAATGTGTTTGCAAGGTTAGTTTCCAAAACTGTGTCTAAACTGTGTGCAGTGGGCACACACCTGTAGTCTCAGTAGCTCAAGAGACTGAGGCAGGAAGATAGCAAGTTCAAAGCCAGCCTCAGCAATTTAGCAAGGCCCTAAGCAACTTAGTGAGACCCTGTCTCTAAGTAAATATAAAAAAGGGCTGGGGCTGTGGCTCAGTGGTCAAGTGCCCTGGGTTCAATCCCAAGTACCAAAAAAAAAAAAAGGGTCTATACCAATATGAATTTTCCATGATTGCAAACATTCCTACAAAGCCATTGCTGTCACGGGGACAACTTCTTGAGTCCTTAACACCCTTGCTACATCAAAGCATGGGAATGATGAGGGAAGGATGGAGTGAAAACACACAAGGGTCAGGAAGGAAAGAAGAGAGACTAGAGAAAGACTGGGAAAACTTGAAATGCAAATGATGGATAGTGGTGATAATAAGTACAAATGATATAAAGAAACAATTTAGAATAATAGAGAGGAAGGCTAGCTGACTGGCTATCAAATTGGTCTTTATTTGATGAATTCAGCTTTGTAGATCCAGTAACATTAATAACTGCAGAACTGGGACGATCTAACAAACACGTTGCAGACAGATGTAGACAAAAACCCTTGTGGAGTTCCCTCTTCACCATGAGAAATACAACCGCCAAACAAACCAGAAATACACATTTTCTGAATAATGTATTGTTTTCCTAAGGGAAGAATATGCCTGTGGAGCTATGTGAGAAGGTTCTTTGGTGGCCTGGAAACAAGCCAGGGCCTCTGTGAACCTGCCAAGATGACTGGATTTTTTTTTTTTTTCCTGGTACTGGGGATTGAACCCAGAGGTGCTTTACCACTTACCCATATCTCCAGCCCTTTTTTGTTTTTATTTTGAGACAGGGTATCACTAAGTTGCTTAGGGCCTCTCTAAATTGCTCAGGCTGGCTGGGGATGTGGCTCAAGCTGTAGTGCCTGGCTTGCCTGGCATGCATGTGCGGCCCGGGTTCGATCCTCAGCACCACATACCAACAAAGATGTTGTGCCTGCCGAGAACTAAAAATAAATAAATATTTAAAAAAATAAAAAATAAATAAATAAATTGCTCAGGCTGGCTATGAACCTGGGATCCTCCTGCCTCAGCCTCCCCAGCTGTTGGGATTATGAGTGCATACCACCATGCCCAGCCCAGCTATTCTTAAATGTCCATTAACCAATGTGCCCAGAATCCTGCTTTTATTCACCAAGAAATTTTCTGACAGCATGCCAAAGCTATCCACCTTTGTCCACACAGTAGGTTCGGTTATGTTCTGATAATCACGAGGCCATTCTGACCATGCTGATTGGACTTAAGTTTTTATCAAGTGTCTTGTCTACAAACACATTGGGAAACATCTTTTAGGTGTGCTGTTTCTACAAACAACTATTCTACACCATAGACATGGATTCCCATCAGCTTCCCCCTCCAAGTTATTTTCTATTTGTTAATTCAACAAGTGCTGCCTGGCATGCCCACTATCATACCCTCAAGGACTTTTTTCTATAATCACTAATGTTTATAGGGCATGTGTTACTTCTACAGGCTTCATAGCTTTGATCCCTACTACCCCTGTGAAACCAGGGTGGGGGGCCTTCTTTCTACATTTCTGCTGTATTTTTCTCTTCCATAGCTGGTTTTCTATATCTCTACACCTGTGATCCTCCTGCCTCCGCCTCCCCAGGTTTCCAATATAATGCTTCCAGGACACAAAATGTCTGCCATCACCTTCAAAGTTTTATACAGTTCAAATCCTACCCTGTTCAAAGTCACCCAATAGAAACTCGATCAGCCCTTATTCCAAATTCCCTGGGGGATCTTATGGTACCTCTAGCCTACGGGTGCTATTTTTTTCTCCCAAGCATTCTCCATGGACCAGTGAACCAAGTGGTCAGAATGAGATGGTGGTGGATGGCAGAGAGTCACAGCAACATGCTGTGACCTGAGGGATGGAGGCAGGGATACCCTTCTCCGAACAGTGCAATGGGCAGACTTCCAGTGTGCCCTTTATTTCTCTTAAATATAAATCTTTTAAGAGACAGTAAGTTATTCTTTCTCTAAAGGTGTATGCAGGAATGGTCAGTGAGTGCCCTTCTATCTTCGCTTCTATCTTGACTTCTATCTGGAGTTGCTCCAGATGAATTTCTTCCCTCTCAATATCAACTGGAGAGTTTGCAGCACTGGTTTCCCTTTGACTTACTCCAGTTTGGGCCAGTTCACCTCCCTTCCATCCTCCCTGTATTCCTTTTTATCCCTTTATCCAATATGATGTGAAGCCCCAGAGGATTCCACCCAATCAGCTAAGATCTCTTTTTTTGGGGGGAGAGGGTATACTGGGGATTGAACTCAGGGACACTCAACCACTGAGCCACATCCCCAGCACTATTTGTATTTCATTTAGAGACAGAATCTCATTGAGTTGCTTAGTGCCTCACCGTTGCTGAGGCTGCCTTTGAACTCGAAACCCTCCTGCCTCAGCCTCCTAACAATCAGCCAAGATCTCTTTCAGCTGCAAGTAGCAGGAAACCCAGTTTCCACTGACCTCCTTCGAGGATGGTCAAAGGGTGATCTGAAAACTAACGGCATCCAGATCACCCCCATGAACTTGTTAGAAATGCAGACTCTAGGGCCCAGCCTCAAATCTACTGAATTAGAAATTTGGGGGGTAGAACCAGCAATCTACATTTTAAGAAGCCCTCCAGGTAATTCAGAGGTATCCTGAAGTCCCTCAGCCACTGATTCAAATTACAGTAAAATGTTTTGTCTTCCTTAAGAAGTCCAGAGGGGGCACAGGCAGGAAGATGAACCAGTTCAGTGATGTTGAGGTCAGGGAACCCCCTTTCCTTCCTTCCACTCTATCATACTCACCCTTTTGGCTTTACCCTCAGTCTAGACCCTCTTGTGTTTATAGTCATGTAAAGATATGACAGTGCCCAGAGGAAATGAGGGGTGAGGTCCCTGCTCCTGTTCTCACATTAAGGAATGATGAAAGCTTTCCTAGAAGATTCCAGCAGACTACCCCTCACCAATTCTGCTTTGGCTCATCCATTCCTACCATCAGCATGTCTGGCTTAGACTAACCCAAGCCAGAAGGTGGCTACTGGGGCTGGAGACCAAACAAAATCAGGGCTCTATAGGAAGCTAAACTTTCAGAGAAGTCAAGGTGAGGGAAAGATGGCATTGTGACACTATGTGATTCTGTGTGTATGAAGTTTCTAGAATAATCAAAACCATAGAAACAAGCCAACGTGGTGACACATGCCTGTAATCCCAGCAGCTTGGGAGGCTGAGGCAGGAGGATCACAAGTTCAAAGCCAGCCTCAACAATTCAGAGAGGCCATAAGCAACTCAGTGAGACCCTTAATAAAATATTTTTAAAAGGCTGGAGATATGACTCAGTGGTTAAACTTCCCTGGTTCAATCCCTGGTTCAGGAAAAAAAAAACAAAAAACATAGAAACAAAGTCAAGGCAGATGCCAAGGGGTAGGAAGAGGAGGGGAAGGAGAAAGTGGTGTTTCGTGGGCACAGAATTTCCATGTTGCAAGAAGAAACCATCAAGAGATCTGGTGGACAACAATGTAAATATACTCATCATTTCTGAACTGTACACTTAAAGATATATGTTTTGTTGTGGTGAGTCACAACAAAAGAAGGCATCGAGGTTGACTGAAGATTCCTATGCACAGGCCACTGGTGTCAGCTCAAGTCCCTCACCCCCAGGATGCTGATCATCTGTGCCCAGGCAGAAAGGGAGGCAAAGAGAAGTGAGCACGTGCTGCTCCCCTCCAGAAAGTTCCATCAGCATATGCAGAGCCAGAGAAGGGGAGGAAATGTGGCAGGGAGCACCACCCAGAACTCTGGCCTGTGGACAGCACAGTTCAGGCCCTGGGAAGACAAGGAGATCCCAGTGAGAGGAACTTGCGTGGCCACTGAAATTCAGCTTACAAGTGCTCCTTGTGAATTAGGCTTCTTCCTTTACCCTCGCTTCTTCCTACCTGACACACAGCTTCATTTCTTATTACTGAAAGCTCTCCTCCTTGCTGACCTACTGGCAGCGGTCTGTCTTCCTTCCAAACACCTGACTGTTTGCACCTTTGGAACTTTACTGCTTTTATCTGCCTTTGGGTCTTTGAGGGTTTCAAAGCACCAGGTTGGCAAAAAGCCTTTGGTTTATAAAACATGCCCCTGACACCCAAGCACAAACAGCAGTATCTACAAGTGAAAACACAACTACATAGGAGGAAGGTGGGATTTACATGCAGAAGGACCTGGGGTAATTGAATGAGTGAACTTGGGCAAGTTACCTGACCTTTCAAGCTTCCTCGTTTATAGAATAAGATTATTAGTATTTACCTGAGAAATCAGCAGAAGAATTGAACAATGCCAAGCACATGACATATACTCAGTGCCAATGTCCTTATTGGAGGGGAAAAAAATGTTCTTGTACTAATATAGGAAATGCCCTTTTACCTAGTCTAGAATTCCTATGAATGGTAAAGCTTAGCGTGTTCCAAACCGCCTTGCGTTCCCCTGAGACAGTCTTGTGAGTTAGGCATGCAGCTTCAGCATGCCTTAAAGGATGTTCATTTCCATTTCTCCTGCAGGTGCTGACTGCCACTGGTTAGACACGCTGAGGATGCGGCAGATTGCATCCAACACTTCTCTGCCGTGTTCCCAGAGCAACCCTATTCTGGGGTCATCCTTCTTCCCATACTTTGACAACCAGGATTCCTACGCTGCAGCTGTGAGGCGGACCCAGGGGCCCATTAAGTATCAACAGATTACTCCTATCAACCAGTCCAGAAGCTCCTCCCCAACTCAGTATGGGCTGACCAAAAACTTCTCCTCTCTGCATCTCAACTCCAGGGACAGTGGCTTCTCCAGTCTCAACACTGACAGCTCTACAGAGAGGGGCCGCTACTCAGACAGAAACAGGAACAAATATGACCGAGGTAGTTTATCCCTCAATTCTTCTCCTAGAGGAAGATACAGTGGGAAAAGTCAGCATTCCACTCCTTCAAGAGAAAGATATTCTGGAAAGTTCTACAGGTTGTCCCAGTCAGCACTTAGTCTTCACCAGTCACCTGACTTCAAGAGAAAACCAAGTGAACTCCGCGTACCCAGAACCATCCCCGGGATGCCCTTGCACCCTGAGTCTGACTCCAAAGCCAGTGAAGAGGAAAGCAAAGTGAGCGAAGGAGGATGGACTAAGGTGGAATACCGGAAGAAGCCCCACAGGGCCTCCCCTGCCAAGACTAACAAAGAAAGGGCCAGAGGAAACTACCGTGGGCGGAGGAACTTTTGATGAATTGACCTAGGCCCGAGTTTTCTGAACAGATGTTTCTTGCAAAGGATTTTCATAACAGGATGTCTTCAGACTCAGTTACCAAACTCACAACAACTCTTCCACGTTTTGGATTGGGAAATACCTTCTAAATGAAACTACTGCCAAACCAGGGCCAAAATTATGGATGTCGGTTGCCTAGTAGTGGTAACTAGACTTGAAACTCTTGTTGGAGAAGGGGCTCTGCCATCTCTTTACCCTAAGCACTGACATTCTGGTTAGCAGGACTGAGACCTGGGAAAGGAGGTGAGGTCAACAAAAAATCAGAATTCTAGATAAAGACAGGAACAGTAATATTGAATTTTTCCTTCTGTTAAAAGCTCCTGTATGGCTCAGCAAGACACCATTACTGATCCTTTATTTATTTAAATTTTCGATTTTTTGTTCATCTTGAATTTTTTATTTTAGTTGCCCAAGGCTCGTGTCTCACTCATCTCACCCTTGTCTCAGCCCTGCTAGTTAGTATTTATTTGAGTAAAATATTTGTGTTTCTATCATGGTCACAATTGAACTGGTCTGATTTGTCCATTTTAGGTAATAAAAAAAGCTATTGAACTTAATGTTGGTCTTGATACATATCAGTCACCACGGTTCCTCAGAAACCAAAGACCTAAATTGCTGAGGAGGTTTGTGATTTTTTTTTTTTCCTTAAGTTCTCAGGGGTCCTTTTGAGTAGTTTTCCACATTTTGCCAAAGAAATAGCAAGGAGGTGAAAATAGCAGTCCATATAGTCCTCTTGCCATGTCAGAAATCTAAAATCTTAAAAAAAAAAAAAAAAAAAAAAAAAACAGCGCAGAATAATAACATCACAAGTTAAAAACCAGAGAAATTTAAAATTACTTGCATCCTTATTAGAACAAGACAGTAAATACCAGTCCTGCAGCAAGACAGTTCTAAGCAGCTGGGGGTAGAGAGGAAACTGCTTGCAGTTCAGGTCAGGAATTCAACTTAAATATGAAATTCTTCATATTTTACAAATCAAAAAGTCGGGTGGCAACAAACCTATATCAAATAAATGTTCCTTTCAGTATTTGAGATTCTGTTCAGCATTCAAGTGTCCTTTGCCCTGCCCAGGATTCTTAATGCTCTGTTGAAATCTAGATTAACACATGGGTAATTCTGTGGGGGTGTGTTCTCTTTTAATAGAAACCCATCATCAAAGTGCATGCATGCGCATGTCCTCAGAGGATCTGGCCTGTTTTAATACAGTACTTGGGGCCTGCTGGGGAAAACTGGGTTTGAGCAGCATCAAGGTCAAGATTACAGCTGGGGTTATTTATGGCTCAGTGGTAGAATGTGCTCTCCTAGCATGCATGAGGCACTTCCATCCTCGGTACCACATAAAAAAACAAAATATTGTGTCCACCTAAGACTGAAAAATAAATACTTTTTTAAAAGTCAAGATTATAGGAAATGACCTTCATTTACAGGGGAAGCAGTCACAACCTAAATATTGATTCAACAACTTGCCTTTATATAAGCCTCCTCCTTTGCCTTCTGCAGTTAAAGGCAAAGCCAGGGGAGGGTGAGATCTGTCGCCCAGCACTCATTTTTGTCGCAGACAACCAACTTCTTCCAAAATTTCTAAGCCTTATCCACTGGGATCCTTTCTCACAAAGCTTATTTATATCAACCACAGTCTGTTTTCAATTACTTTCCTCCTTTGTTCATGTTAAATTTAAAGAAAAGCCGATTAACACAAAGTATGGCATCTTAACATCATGCTGTTTCCAAAAAAGCAATAAAATATTTTCTTCAATTAGAATTCTTGGATAAGTAGCTGAACACAGTCTTGGCTCAGTCACTCTGAAAGAAGCACAGAGTATGGCTTTTATTACTAAACAACATGTGCATTCTGGGAAATTACTGATGACTCTGGTTTAAAAGGGTCTGTTCAAATGATGGCATGCTTCGTGCCCTTTGCCCCATCTTGCTTTCTGGACCCAGAATTTAGGGAATCCAATCTAGTCTTAAAACGACTCCATGGTCTCAGCCATTTTAGTACAGAGGGTGACCACAAAGAAGTTAGTCAAACAGCCCATAGAACTGACCACTTTGTAATATCTCATGGAAAAATTCTTGTCAGCATCAGTGCTCCCAGTCAAAATCAAAACACGAACATCTGCAGTCTGCTCCTTGATTGTGAAGAAATAATAAGAGTTGGATGTTCTTTCTGTCTTTGCTTTTGATTCTAATGATGCTTATTCACCAAAAGTGGCTTGCCAGGTTGAAAGATGAATGTAAGTCAAGCACAGAGCAGGAATTAGCAGATCCCCCCACCCCACACACCACCACAAAAAATCAATTACCAAAAAAAAATAAAATAAATTAGAAATAGGGGCTGGGGACATAGCTCAGTAGGCGAGCATGTACTTATCATGAGCAAGGGCCTGGGTTCAATCCCTAATACTGCAAAATAAAATAAAGTAGTTGCCAGCAATTAGTAACTGTATTAGTTGCAACAGATTGAGATTAAAACCTGCCTCCCACCACCCAGAGAGAAAAGAGAGAGAACAGAAAGACAAATTTTAGGAGAAACACTTACAGTAGGAAAAAATTCAAGAGATTATACCTTGACATCTTCAACAAAACACCTCCGAATGTGGAGATTTGGTGGTCCCTAAATAGGCTTCAGAGTTAATCTAGAACTGCTAAATCTAATGTCATTTGCTACCATAGAGTTAGTCCTTCTTTTAGGCAAAGCCCAGAGAAAGCAAAATGTTTTTCTCTTTGCACAAAATCACTGGATTAGCAGTATAATAACGTATATAATAATAATTGAATAATCCCCCCAAACTGTAAACTGGAATTATTTTTTTTTCTTTTATTTTTTGGTAAATCAAGAACTTCTTTAGAAATAAATTCAGGGGCTAGGGCTATACCTTGGTGATAAAGTGCTCGCCTAACATGCACAAGATCCTGGATTCAGTTCCCAGCACCAGGAGAAAAAGAGAAAAAAAAAAAAAAAGAAATATAAACTATCAATTGTTTTCAACCAATTTATAATGAATATAGCTCAAAAATCTAAACTTCAGTGTTTAAAATAATTGACAATAACTTTCGGAACAGTAAAACACAACCTGGGAAAATTGCTTAAGAAACTGGCTATAAAAGAAAACTCAAAGTTATTGGTCCAATTCAGTATGAAACAAAAATAATTGGGCTGGGGATGTGGCTCAAGTGGTAGCGCGCTCGCCTGGCATGCGTGCGACCCGGGTTCCATCCTCAGCACCACATACAAACAAAGATGTTGTGTCCGCCGATAACTAAAAAATAAATATTAAAAAAAAATTCTCTCTCTCTTTATAAAAAAAAAATTAATGTATAAAATCTTCATTGTAAAATTTAAATTGAAGCTGAGCATGGCAGCACATGCCTGTAATCCTTGCTACTCAGGAAGCTGAAAGAGGGGAATCACAAATTCAAGGCCAGCCTGGGCAACTTGGTGAGACCCTGTCTCAAAATAAAACAAAGGACTATGGATGTAGTTCAGTGTTAGAGCATTTTACTATTATGCTGAAGACCCTGGGTTCAATCCCAAGTACTGCTAGAAACAACAACAACAACAACAACAAAAACTTAAATTGAAAGGGACTGATCCCATGAGGAAAAATAAGTAAAATAAAAAACAATACAAATATGGGAAATGTCATTTTGTTAGGTAATTAAGGAGAAAATTTAATTCACATAATGATATTCACGCTATAAAGTTCTTGACAAAAAAATTCCTCAATACTTTTAATTTTTTTTTTTTTTTTTTTTTTTTTGGAACTGGGGATTGAACTCGGGGGCACTTGACCACTGAACCACATCCCAGCCCTATTTTGTATTTTATTTAGAGACAGGGTCTCACTGAGTTGCTCAGAGCCTTACTTTAGCTGAGGCTGGCTTTGAACTCACAGTCCTCCAATCTCAGGTCTCCCAAACTGCTGGGATTACAGGTGTGCGCCTCCTTGCCGGCAAGACTTTTGTATTTTTTAAATATATTTTTTGTTTGTTCTAATTGGTTATACATGTCTATAGAATGCATTTTGACACATCAGGAATAAATAGAGTATAACTTCTCATTCTTCTGGGTGTACATGATGTATAATTACACAGGTCATGTAATCAACATATGCACATAAGGAAATAATGTCTGATTCATTCTACTATCATGCCTACCCCAATGGCCCCTCCCCTCTCTTTACTCCCCTCTGTTTTGGACTTTTATGCTTTTGATCAAAATATTTTATCCACAAATGCAGATGTCCTGGGGTCAAAACAGTGAGGGCAGAATGGCCAATAGTTCAAAATGGCATGGTCAAAAACCTGGATATACATGGAAGTATTCTGACTTCACTGCACCTTCTCCAATGCAGACGTGCCAGAATATTTTATACACTTCCCAAGGCCTTTCTCTATAATGTATCCTTTCACCACAACAAGTTGGCACAGGTATGCTATGCTTTTGGAACTCTGGCTCTCTGAAACTGCTCAGTAAAAGACCACAATGTGGATGTGCCAGCTTGCTCTGGATGCAGTATGATTGAAATTTAAAATCTAGAGAGTGTACTTAGGAGGCTTATAAAAATCTCTTGCCATTATTAGATTTGAGAAGCAGTGAAGCCAGGGTGTCCTTAGGCAATGAGAACGTCACCCCTGGCCCCAGCTCCTTGCTCTCTTGTTTGCTATTACTGGAATTGGATTATGAGGTTGTTGAGATAAAAAAAAAAAAAAAAAAAAAAAAAAAAAAGCACCAAATCCATGGTCAAAATTAAAGGTTTGGGGGCTGAGGTTGTAGCTCAGTGGTAGAGCGCTTGCCTCGCATATGTGAGGAAATGGGTTCAATCCTCAGCACCACATAAAATAAATAAATAAATAAAACAAAGATATTGTGTCCATCTACAACTAAAAACAATTTTTTAAAAAACTGAGAAGCTCTTGATGTATCGGATGCCAGTGACTTCTCACTCTCCTGTCCTTTCTCTTTGCTTAATCAGCAGGCCAAATAATGCATGACCGAACCCGCAGAGTCAAAGAATGAAAAGACCCTGTAACCTCACAGTTTGTTCAAAACTAAAGATTTAATATCAGTAACCATGTTCCAGTTGCTCCACTCTACCAAAGAAACTCCTTCCCCGTGACCTAGCCACCTCTCACTCAGCTTTCAACTATACCACGCTTTCATGCAGGGCACAACCTGCCAATCACACATGGTGGGTCTGTAAGCAGGACCAGCGAGATTTCCAAAGTGACATGAGAATGCACTCAATCTGAGAAATGCAAACCTGTGTGGAGATGGTCATGTGACCCAGCTCCTGCAGACCTCTTCTGTGCCACCGTTTGCCTTGTCACCAAGGTGAAGCAGTCAAACATTACACTGTAGCCACATCGAATTCCACGCTTTATTCTCTCTTGATTTTAGAGCTTTGTTCTCCCCTCAAATTTTTGGTCTAGTTAAGTCTGCTGTGTGGTCTAGCTAAGTCATTCTACCTCCAGGAAAACTTTCATGATCCCCAGGCCTGAGTCATCCCTACCCCTTGTATTCACATAGAACCTTAAGGCCACTTGACCATATTTATCCCTCTGTATTATAATTGTCCCCAGACTTGCTTTTCTGTATTTGCATGCCTTGCTAGACCATTAGCTCCATGAAGGCAGGGATTGTGCCTGCGTTGGTCATCAGTATCTCTCTAAAACATAGTCAGTACTCATCTATTTGTTAAGTCAATGGATTAATTGATTGATGGATTAATCAGGCTTACAAACTATCAAATTCTCTAAATTTTTGTTCCAAACATACTCATTAAGTGACTTTCAATAGTCGTGTCCAATTTATCAAGAATCAGACCAAGTGTTAAAATAATTGCCATTCTCATGGGATTTCAATGTAGCATTATCTATTAAAGAAAAAGAAATGCCTATCCATCCGGAATTGGTCAAATAAATCAGTAATTTAAGACATAAAAAATAAGAGTTATCATTCTGATTTTATACGTCAGTCTCTTGTGAGCTTTACCAATGGGAGTTGGCCGCTGAGTGTGAGTCTCACACAGTGATTCGGTTTCAGAGTATGTTGCTAAGAGCAGGTTCTGGGTGTGCAAAGGCTCCTAAGGAAAAAAGCCAGTCTATTTTTTTCCAAGAAGCTGGTCTTTGAGTCATAGTGAACCAGGTTAGATTTCCATTTTTAATTTCTACACTACACATAGCAGTATAAATGTGGGCTCTTGATAGACACTTGTCACAGAAATAGAAAATAATAAAAATGGTAAGTATGTTCAAGAACTGTTTATACACTGAGATAGTTCTTTTGGACATTTACAAAATCTCACTATATGGCTTTTCTTGCCAGAGGCCCAAGATCTGTCTTTTTAATGAATCTAGGTTGTTCCTAATCCTTGTGCCCTCTATGGTCCTGCTGCGATTGCTTCCAAACGCAGGCGAAGCTCTTCTTAAAGTCTGACCTGGCAGTTTTCCTTTCTCCTGCCCAGAGGCCCCAGGCCCCCTCATTAGCTGCCTGATGATGCCTGATCTGGCTGAGACTGGGAGAGGCTTTGTGTGTTGGTCTAGGGACAATTCAAGATTTGTCAGCTGGTTGTGGCTGATTATCAAGATGTCCAAACTGGCTCCTTTGCTATGTGTAAGCAATTTAATTTCGAGCCTAATTTTAATCTGCAGTGTACTGTATGTCTGCATCTGCTGCGTTAAAGCATTCATTAGCATTTAAAGGGGGAGCTGATGGTATTGATCACTCTTATTAAAATCCAAAACAATCATGCGGCAGAAACTGATGAGCATTCTCTTCAACCACTGGAGTCACCGCCAAACTTGATGTCCCGGATCACAGGCGAAAACTGAAAATGTGATACCGAAGCAAGGGTATAAGTGACATCTGTTACAGGCATTGATGGTGTTTATGGAGTTATCTGTTGTAGGCATTTATGCCACCTCCAACCCCACCCCCAGCTTCCCAGACTGTGAGCTTCTAGAAGGCAGCACACTGTATTTATTCCTGAATGTCGACCCCCTGGCCAAATGAGTTCTCCATAAATTTTCTGATGAGTGAATTAAAGAATGAAAGTGAAATATCCAGTGTGTTAATAGACATTGTTAATAGCTATGGATTGCTTAACCAAGACTTAGTGACTTATTTTCTCATGCCGTGTTTGTGGGTCAGGACTTCCGGAGTGGCTCAGCTGGTGGGCTCTGGCTTGGGCTCTAGGAAGGTGTCAGTTGGGGTGCTGATTGAGCCACAGTCCTTTGAAGGCTTGACTAGAGCTGGAGGATCTGCTTCCAAGGTGGATCCTCAGATGTGCTGGCTGTTGGCGGGATGTTCAGTTCCTCGGCATGTGGGTCTTTCCACCTGCCCTAGGATCCACATGCACAGTGGCTTGACTCATCCAGAGAGAACGAGAGATCTGAGAGGGTAATATGAGAACCACAATATTTCTGATGGCGGAGCCTCAGAAGTCACAGCCAGTCACTTCTGAAATATCCTCCTGCTTACGCAAGTGAGCATGGGAGGATGCATGGTTCTCATGGAAGCCCAGGTTTTGTGAACGGCTTAATTGCTTGTGAAACTGGTGATCATGAGATTGGTGGGCTGAGTTAACACTTACTTTAATGGTGCAGTTGAACCTTCTTGGGTCTTCACAGAGATTGGAAGATTCTGTGTGGATTTCATGGGTGAGTAAATGATTCTAAACAGCAGAGCACGGGGGCAATAGATTTCCTATTTCTTTCATCAGGCATGTGTTGGTTTCCTCTGAGTTTTACGGTATTATAGAGAGAGTATTTGTTTTATGCAATAAATATTTCTAATAAAGATGTCTGTACAATGAGTTTTCATGCTCAGTTCAGCCAAACAAACAAGCGGGACATCTATGTGAGTAAGGGGCTGGCCTTCTTCTCTCTGATTTCCATTGTTCATTCAGATACAAGTCTCAGAGGTAAGGGGAATATTTCCCTATAAACTAAATTGGAAACTTTGGGGGAAAAAAAGAGATTGAAACATAAAATGAAAAAAGAAAAATCACTTATTTGTGCAACAGAAATAATTTTTTATGGGTGGTTGAAATAACAGAAATTCCTTGGCCAGTTCTTGGCTTCCTTCTGCATCCTGTCTCACTCCCCTTTTCCCATGTGTGCACATCACCCTTTCCTGAGGCTCTTGAACTTCAAGTCCCCCAAGTTCTTTGAACTTGAAGTTGTCATGAGCCAGCTCTATCATCCTGTGTCTTTGTCTGAAACTAAAAGTCACTAGTTCCTGAATTTAATATGTCGTACTCAATAATGACCCTTCCTTCAATTTGGGCCATTATAGCAAATCACCGTCTTATTGTATGGAAGTTTCAAAATGAGTTTCCTATGCTAGATGGTTGTTATGGATTTTATATTTATACCCCCCAAAGTCATATATTGAGAACTTGTTTACAACGTGATATTTGAAGATGATATTTGAGGATGAGAAACCTTTCATAGCAACAAGGTTTCCTCTCATTACCTCTCCTTCCCTCCTCTTGTCTATGTGAGGTACAGCAGGAAGTTGGTAGTTTACAACTGAGAAGAAGCCTTCACCAGAAACTGACAAGCTGGTACCTTGGTATTGGACTTCCCTGCCTCCAGAATTGTGAGAAATGACTTTCTTTTGTTTAGACCACCCCATCTATGCTTATTTGTTATAGCAGCCCAAACAGACTAAGACAGCAGTTAATTTTCGGAAATTCCATCCTTCCCCAACACAGATGAAGTTCTAAGGAAATGAAGTTCGAAAGGAAAACAATTAATACCTGTTTCTTTTACTGAAGCTCTACTGAATTAATCCTGGGCTGAGTGCACAGCTCAGTGGTAGCGTACTTGCCCAGCATGCTCAAGGGCCTGGGTTCTATCCCCAGCACTGCAAACAAAGCAAAGCTAAAGTTCCAACACATTTGAATTTATTGCAATGTGGTATAAAATATATCATGGAAGTAATAATTATGAGTAGAGTTGACATTTATTGAGTGCTTGCTATGTATGTGCCAAACTCAGTTCTAATTTTTTTCCTCATTTAATCGCCACACTAGCCCAACAAAATAGATTCTATTATTATCTACATTTTACTGTTGAAGAAATGGAGGCTAAGAGAGGTTAGCTATTCGTTCAAGGTACTCCAAGAAATGGAACCATAATAGGATAGGACCCATACAGACTGAAGCTGGTGCATGGATGAGATTTGAGGTAGCTTTACAGGCTAGGTGGGTAGCTGGCCCCGCCCTTGTGTTCCCCCATTAATGTGACTCAGCCACCCCAACTTGCACTGCTTCTGAAGCCCCCACTAATGTTGCCCCTGAACTGAGGTATAGATGCTGCTGTCACCTTTAACTGGTAAATTCCTTCCAGACCCTTGTCTCAAAGTCCCCAGAGAGAGAGAAGATATTTGGCTCAGTTCATGTTTTTCAGACAGACCTCAGAAGTCACAGGTGGCTCAGTGAATGTCAGTTGGTGGGTGCCCCTCCCTGGGCTTGTGGTTGTGGCCTATGAAGAGGAGACAGGTTGGCAAGTGATAAAGTACAGCCACATAGGCTGCAGGTGCAATGATTTCTCTTAGAATAGGGTTTAGGTAAAACCTTCTCAGCATGTTGTTTTTCTCTAGTGTTTAATCTAGTTTACATATTTAAACAAATTTGCTAAATGTAATATATATTTTTATGTGGCATTCATAAGAACTGTATCAAGAAAATTATGCAAATAAAAATCTTTTCTTAAATGCTTGGATTGGATAATTTTATAGACCAAAGTGTAATCAATTTAAGCCAATATTAAATTGAGCACCTACTATGCCTACAGCACCATCAAGGACAAACTTCTTCAAAGTAAGAGAGTTGGGAAGAACCTTGGGATCACTTGGTTCAGTGTTGCTCAGACTGGGGTCAGGTACATTGTAATGATCACATATTCTTTAAGAGATTTTTTTAAGTTTTGTGTTTGTATTCTAAGGGCAATCTGAAAAAATGAATATGAACCTATTCTGAGTCACCTGTGCAGCCACAAACCTGGACACTGCCCTGCAATTTCAGTCTCTGTGTCTGTGTTTTTGTTGTTGGCACCAACATAAATTTTGTGGGCCAAGAATCAGAGAAGAAACCTTAATGCCAAGAAATGCATGTATGCCCAAACTCACTGCAGGCAGCAGTTTGGTTTCCCAGTAGTTTAAACAGAGAAAAAAAAATGGACAGAATTGAGGTGGTGAGAGGACTGCATCCCTAACAAAAAGGGCAACCCTGTTTTAAAAAGCATTCTCTTCATGGGCAATTAATGTTAAGATGGGACTTGACTTAACATTTAGTTTGTAAATTCGCCAGAATGTTACAGGTGAAGGACTCTTAAGGTAAGGGGTGTTTATTGAAGACACATCATAAACATAGCAATTTATCACTACTCGGAGAATGTAATGATTCTTTTATTTTAAAAGGATGCCATACCTAGCCAGGCCTTGTGGTGTACACCTGTCATCCCAGCAGCTCAGGAGGCTGAGACAGGAGGATCCAGAGTTCAAAGCCAGCCTCAGCAAAAGCAAGGCTCTAAGCAACTCAATGAAACCCTGTCTCTAAGTAAATACGAAATAGGGCTGGGGGTGTGGCTCAGTGGTCGAATGCCCCTGAGTTCAATCCCCGGGACCTTCACCATTGCTCACCAAAAAATAAAGATGCTGTAACCTGCTCAAGTTTGAGGAACACTAATTCAGGTCAGCCCTGTTGATTTTTAGATGGTGAACAGGCCCTGGAACGTGAAGAAACTCCGAGTTAGTCAGCAACTGTGGTATTCACCCTAAGTGCCCAGAACTTGGCCCCTGGCCAACTGTGGTGGAGGTCAAGGCCACAGGAAGATAGCCACAGACCAGGAACTACATTCCTGGACACACTTCTTCCCTAGACTTCGCCCCGGGTGTCTTTTTGTGTTTGTTTACCTGGATCACCTAACTAGTCACTTTCTTGCTTCTCTTCTCTGCCTTTCTTCTCTCTTCTGCTTTGAGGACTAGTAATAATTAACTATGGCTCGCTGTGTGCCAAGTGCTTTATAAACATGGTCTTGAGTAATGTTTCATTAGAGCCCACAAATCCTGCATTATCTTCAGTTGGGTCTTGTTTACTCTTCTGCTTTTGCCTGTTTCGTTGCTGAGCAGTTGAAGGGCGGCTGAGGGAATTAAGCCATTGTGTCTATTACTGGAATCAGGAATTCATGATACTTGTTGAGTCATTATCTTGAGAGCTTTTTGTTATCCCTAGAGAGACACCGTTCATTCTGCTTGTATACGACCTTGGTAATTTGGTTCTCAATAAAAGAGAGTGTCCATGCACGTGAAACCTTTGCATTTTACAGGGTTCTGAGCTGAGCTGGGTTTTCCTCAGTCAGGCCTCCTGAAGGAAAATTCCCTTCCACTTCTCCCCTCTGTTCTTCATTTTTACAGGGACAGGTTTCTCAAACAGGAAAACGATCAAATATAACAATGCTTTTCAGTTATACATTCACATTGTATATTCTGAAGAAATTATAATAACTAAACCTGGAAAAAAAAAAAAAACAAAACAATGCTTTTCCTTCATCGGGTGCTTGACAGGCAAGCCACCAATGCTGGGCCCCACAACAGGACAGGCTAGCAAGGCATTTATCACCCTTATCTCTAGTCTACAGAGGTGCAAGGATTTCCCTGATTGTATTAGAAACACTGAGGTTAGAAGGCAGCAGAACTTAAGTTTAGTATTTTATTTAGAGTATTGTGATCCCATTTACAATATTATCATTGCAAGACTGACTCTAATCATAGCTATGGAAAAATCAGAATGAAAATTCTAGTCATCTTATAGGAGCCAGGCCTCGGTGCCACAAAGACTGGCTTCCCCAAAGTGGGGAAGGGCTGTGAATTCTATTCACTTGTATTTTATAATAATGGAAAAATTTCCTTCTCTTATTGTATGTGTATCTTAAATGAGAATTTCTTAGAGAAGAACTCTGTCATGGATTCCCAATACCAATTATTCTGTTATCTGGGATGGATAGCTAGAATGTTAATAATAAGTTACTTTAACTAAATAAAGTTTAAGCTTATCTAAGTTATATTTGTTCTGCAGATCCCTAGAGTTGATATTATATAAAGGTTGAAATGAATGACAACATGATTCTCATTTAAAAACAAATGATTAAAAACATAAAAAGCAGTCATTATCAACATGCACTTTCTCTTTTTAAAATTCCTGAATTTTAATAAGAATTCTGAGATGTCCTAAATTTAGTTACAAGCCAGAAGATGAAAGAAAAGAAAAGTTAATAGAAGTTTATTTCATTGATAGCTCTGGGCTAAACCAACAAAGAAAAGAAGAAGAAAAAAAAAAAAACAAACACATTCCTTTCCTGTAGGTTCAAGATTTGCATCAAGACCACAAGGCTTTCTGCTTTGGAGAATCAGCCAGACAGGAAGCACCAAGCCTCCTTATGGGCCCTGCTCCTATCAGGAACTTTTGTCACAATAAGGGATTTACGCCTTATTCTTCCCTAATTTTCATTATAAAGTCCCCTGGCTTCTTGGATACCATGGATGTTTCCCGGATTGATCTCCAGCCATGCTGTTGGAGGCTCCGGGAATCAGTCCCAGAACCAGTCCTTTTCTTTATGGCTAGTGTCTGTCACAGCTCAATAAAACCCTTTTGTTTCAGAGATGTCTTGTTGGCTAAAATTTTAGCAGTTTGCTGATTGTAAAATTTGAAAGGCAGATGTTATCATTTACAGGTAAGGGAAGGAAACTAATTCCCAACATTTCCTGAACTTCCTGGGTTTGATCTTTAAGGCAAGGAGAAATTACCCTTGGAGGTTCTGGCTCATTTACCAAAGCAAATAGGGTTGTTTTTTTGTTTGTTTGTTTGTTGTTTGTTTTTTAAGATTATCAGGTTGAACTAAAAAGACTGAAAATGAAGATCTGTTTTTGTAAAAAAAACAAAACAGTGATGCATGCCTGTAATCTGAAGAGCTCAGGAGGCTGAGGCAGGAGGATCACAAGTTCAAAGCCAACCTAAGCAACTTAGTGAGCCCCTAAGCAACATTAAAAATAAAAAAAGAAAGAAAGAAAAGACAGCAACAGAGTTAGGGCTGGGAATGTATCTCAATGGTAGAGTCCTTGCCTAGCATGTTCCACCCCAGTACCAAAAAAGGAGGGGGAAAAAAAAACCAAGAAGGCTTCTGGGTAGTGTTCACAATTTCAAAAGTCCTCAAAACAAAAATGTTTTCCTGTTTGAGAAACCTGTCTCTGTAAAAATGATGAACAGAGGGGAGAAGATCATTTCTTTCTCCCCCTGTTCAACCCCCACCCGGCCCCCGCCAGCCAATTAGCTTCTAATTCTGTATCTAAAACTCTTGGGTTGAGGATGTAGCTCAGTGATAGACCATGTGTTTGGCTGCACAAGGCCCAGGGTTCAATCCTCAGCACCATAAATAAATAAATAAACAAGTAAATAAATTTCTCAAGACTAAAGCCAGAGATTTCACAGATCAGACAGTCTGAGCTCAAATTCCAACTATCCACTTTGAAACTACGTAACAAATTACTTAACTGTGTTTCTGTTACCTCAACAGCATAATAAGATAATAGTAGTACCCAGCCTGTCTTACAAGGTAAATTGCTTAGAAAGGTGAGAGCCCGGCATATAGTATGTCACTATCATTATGTGGGATCGATATTATAAAGGTGAAAAGTAGTCCACTAACATCTGCAACTCCATCAGTCCATCAGAATGGCACTCCCTATGTGTTTCATTCTGCTTCATGATGACCACTGTCATGAAATCACTATATGTGCATACAATTGTCACAGGGAAGAGGACAGGACATATATGGGCAGTCTCCAAAGTAATTTTAGCATGACAGGCATCTCTGAAAGGGTATTAATGCAGAGTCTCTTATATTTTTAACCCTTGGTTTCATGTCCTTCATTCCAGCATCCCCCAGTAGATGTCCCCACATATATGGCAGTACTAGAGGAAGACTAACAGAATCATCATACTCCATAAGACAACATCAAAACTATTCCATGCACATCTGTGATCCCAAAGGCTCAGGAGGCTGAGGCAGGAGGATCAAAAGTTCAAAGCCAGCCTCAGCAAAAGCAAAGCGTTGAGCAACTCAGTGAGACCCTGTCTCTAAATAAAATACACAATAGGGCTGGGGATATGGCTCAGTAGTCAAGTGCCCCTGAATTCAATACCGGTACAAAAACAAAACAAAACAATTCCCTGGCGGGGAATGGTGGCACACACCTGAAATCCCAGTGGCTGTGGGTGTGAGGGTGCTGAGGCAGGAGGATTGCAAGTTCAAAGCCAGCCTCAGCAATTTAGCGAAGCTCTGAGCAACTCAGAGAGACCCTGTCTCTAAATACAATATTTAAAAATAATAATAATAATAAAATTTTAAAAATCAAAAAGCTGGAGATGTGACCCAGTGGGTAAGGGTCTCTGGGTTCAATCCTTGGTACCTAGATAGATAGATAGATAGACTATTCCCTGACCATTATCTGTACACTCCCTGAGCTAATAGCACCACATAAAGTTTCTTGAACGATCTTTGTTCTTCCCCTTCTTCCTGTGTGCAACCACTGAAAACAAGAACTTACATGTGCACCTGCTGTTAGTGAATCTGTTACCAGATTCAGGTGATACTGCTGAGGATCAAATCTTTGCCTTTTAAGCTCAAGTTTTCCACAAACTCCTAAGTATACTGGGAATATGTTTCAAAGATACTCATTTGAATTTTTACTTCCACAGTGAAATGCCCTTTGGCCTAATTACTATTATCATTCTGAGCCAGAAAAAAGACAAGTTGCTTTATTTGGTCATTGAGAGGAAAAAACCTGAACCAGAAAGACCTCCTGACACTCCATATCAATAAATTAGAAGAAAACTACCACGTTCCCACAAAGAAAATGGAGATCAGCAGAAATATTTCATAATGGGCTACACATGGTATAGAAGTATTTTTTTTCTGATTTTTTTCTTCCAATAAACTTCCAGAGCTCCAAGAGTCACATCCTTGCCTGTGGCAGGTTGGAGGTTATCTAGGTGTTTTACATATTTAAAGTTAGCAACAGCCTGTGAAGATTATGTTTAACTGTGTGTAAAGGTCTTGTATGGAAAAACAGAATAGGCCCAATGTTAGACCCAGCTGGAAAGTACCAGAGCATTTAGCTGAAGACCAAATGTGTACCTGCTTCTCTTCTGAGACTATCAGAGGAGGCATTTCAGTGACCTGGGTTTCCCTGAGGATCCCAGCTCACAGAAAGTTTGAATTTCCTTTCTCAAAATTCCTAGACCTCTTATAAAGATCTGACCTTTATATTCTCACACTTGATTTAGCACAGAATATGCAAATAAGTATTAAAATGATCAAACAGACTCTACAGATTGGTTTTTCTCACTACCTAGTATCTCTCTCGTCAGAAGGATCATTGAAAACCTACTAATTCAATAACAAAAGTAATAGGCACCATTATGGACTGAACGTTGTTGTCACCCCCCAATTCATATGTTGACATCCTAACCTCCTATGTGATAGTATTAGGAATGAAGCCTTTGGGAGCGTTATGGGCCAAGTTATATGGACAATGACCAAACAGACTCCATTTTACCCTAAGACTCCATATCATGTAAGAAATGTTTCTCCCGGGGGAAAGCCCCACCTCTGTACCCATTAATAGTTACCTAGCATAGCAATTCTTATACAATGTAAAATTGTTCTCTTTGCTTTCCATTTTTGGGGGGCAATGTATCTTGTCAGAGATTAATTGTCTAGATGTTAATAACCATTCTCTAACTTGTACTCAACTAGGGTCATTTTGACCTACTTCCCTTCTGCTTGCTTGCTGCTATGCCAACCTGGAAAGTAATGTAGGAAATACCAATGTACCCATTGCTTTGTCTCCTTAACTGCCCAATTCAGCTTCTGTACTTGCTTGCTTACGTTGGCTAAACCCCCAAATGTCCCTTTTGTGTTTTTTTTTTTGGCTTAAATATGAGGCCAACCGAAGGCGGGTGCGTCACTCTGACTATCTCATTCTTTGGAGAGCAGAGTGTTCACTGTTGGCCAGCAATAAAAGCTTAATTGGAATGGCAATGTGTGATCTGAGAGTTATTTGAGGGTCTCGGTATCAGTATAACAAGAGGTAATTAGGTCATGAGGTGGAGCCCTCATGAATGGAAGAGGCCTCCTTTATGGAAGAGAACTCTCTGGCCCTCTTCACTCCATATGAGGATAGAATAGCTAGCAGTCTGCAACCCACAAGAGGGCCTTCACCGGTATCTGATCATGCTGACACTATTTGGGGCTTCCAGTCTCCAGAGCTCTGAGATATAAATCTCTGATGAATATAAGCCACCAAGTCCTTGGTACTTAGTTCCAGCAGCCCAAAGATAGGCACAGAGTAAATGATGCTATCCATCTGACAGAAGAGATGGTGGTTCAGGATGAAAACACCAGTGGTCAAATGACACACCCACCTCCGCCTACTCTCCTGACTACCATACATCAAAAGGTAATCAGGCATGTGCTTAGTAAAAATGTATGTTGCACATCTGTCATCCCAGTGGCTCAGGAGGCTGAAGCAGGAGGATCGCAAGTTCAAGGACAGCCTCAGCAACTTAGCAAGGTCTTAAGCAAGTAAATGAGACCCTGTCTCAAAACAAAATATAAGGGGCTGGGAATATAGCTCAGTTGGCAGAGTGCTTGCCTTGCACGCACAAGGCCCTGGGTTTAATTCCTAGCACCAAAAACAAAAAAATAAGAAATAGAATGTAAGAAGGACGGGCGATGTGGTTTGGTGGTTAAGCACTCCTGGGTTCAAAACTCTGGCATTTAATTTTTTTCTTGTACATTTATTATATTATTCAGATGTGATAGATTTTTTAATCAGGTAACCTGGTTTATATTCCCAGTTGATAGGAAGCTCTGAACACATGACTGTGGTTTGTCAACCATGGAGCATTAACTTTCAAAATGGCTGAAGTCTGGAAGCCCAAAGGGCAGAGCCAGCGCCTCCATATTTACTCATGAACTAGTATGCATCACCTGCTTCCAGGCATGGAGTTCCTCATTTCAGCGATCCTTTCTCCTCTCCCCTGTGGAAGACCTTCAGTCCTCTGGGGAAGAGGCAGCCACTCAGTGGCTCCCCTGGGGGAAGAGGAGTCTGGGGCTGCAGCTGCTCCTCAAACCAAATTTCAATTGTTCGTCACTCACGAGCAGCGCTATTCAGAAAGGTAAGCCATGTTTCCACTTCCTGAGAGTTTGTGGTATAGTTTGTTTTATGCTCTAACTCACTGCAAGTTTCAGAATCCATTTTCTCAAGTTACTCAAGTTACTCCAACATTCTTCCATTTTCTAAAATGATGTTATTGGTGTCTCCTCTCTTACCCTCTTTGGCCTCCGTGAGTTTCTGCTTTAAAAATGAACAAATGGGGGGCTGGGGATGTGGCTCAAGCGGTAGCACGCTCTCCTGGCATGCGTGCAGCCGGGGTATGATCCTCAGCACCACATACGAATAAAGATGTTGTGTCCTCTGAAAAAATAAATAAATAAAAATAAATATTAAAAAAAAAATGAACAAATGGGGCAGGGATGTGGCCCAGTGGTCGTGCACTTGCCTACTATGCATAAGGCACTGAGTTTGATCCCCAGCTCTACAAAAAGGAAAGGAAAAATAAACTAAATGAGTAAATATTGAAAGAAACCCCTGTTATTGTGGAGCATAGCTTATTGCTGGTATTAAAACTGTTATGGTTGGAAATGACGTGTCTTCCCCAAAGTTCCTTTGTGTAATTCAGGGGGTGAATGATTGGATTATGAGGCCTGTGACCTGATCAGGCCCTCCTAGTTTGAATGAACTACCTGGGTGGTAACTGTAGGCAAGTGGGGCATGGCTGGAGGGGGTGGGTCACTAGGGGTGTGCCTAGGAAGGAGTCATCTTTCTTGCTGCCCCTTCCCCTCTTTCTCTCTCTACTTCCTGGTCACCATAAGCTAAGTACCTTTCCCCCCCAGGCCCTTCCGCCATGATGTTCTGCTTCACTTCTGGCTCAAAGAAAGGGAGTCAGCCTACCATGGACTGAGAACTCTGAAACCATGAACCAAAATAAACTTTTCCTCCTCTACATTGGTCTTATTGGGTCACAGATATGAAAAACTTACTAAAATAGATCCCTATGGGGCTGGGGCTGGGGCTCATGGTAGAGGGCTCACCTAGCATGCTTGAGGCACTGGATTGGATCCTCAGCACCACATAAATGTAAATAAAGATATTGTGTCCACCTAAAAGTTTTATATATATATATATATATATATATATATATATATATATATATATATATTTTTTTTTTTTTTTTTTTTTTTTTTTTTTTTTTAAGTCTTGGGCTGGGGATATTGGGGATATAACTCAGTTGGGAAAGTGCTTGCCTTGCATGTACAAGGCCCTGGGCTTGATCCCCAGCAACAAAAATTTTAAAAGTCTTAAAAAAAAGAGATAGATCCCAGTACTACAGAAAAGATATTAAAAGATATCAAAAGAAATCCCTCCTACCGTGGAGCACAGTTAATTACTGTTATTAAAACTGACATTTTAAAAATGAGAATCATACATATTATCATATTTCCCTTTACATTTTTATTTAATATTATAGCATAATCATGTCCCTGTGTGATTAATAACTTGATAAGCATTTTAATCATGGCTTATATTTCATTATCTTCTCTGAATGATTTTCCTATTACAAACACTGGGATTGTTTTGAATTTTTCCAAGTATAAATAACACTGCAATGAACATCTTTGCATATGAAATCCTGTCTGCTTTTTGGATTTTTCAAAAAAATAAAGTCTCAAAGGGACAAATGTTATGTGAAAAAAGGGAGAGAATGAAAAAATAAAAATAAAAAAAAAAAAAAAGCAAGTCCTCAAAGGAGCAGGTCTGTGCCTGCGATTCTCAAACTGGCTGCTTCAGAAAGTTTGGGTAAGCTTCAGTGGGATGTAATGAGGGAAAAGTTACTCCAGGATTATGGGAGGTTATTGTTTTGGACCAAGCTCTTATACAAGGTCCCACCTGACCAGAAGGAGTCACTCATGCTAAATGCCATATAATCAACTGAAACTTTAAGTAAGCAGGTGGATCCCTAAAATTGATCATTTCCTCCTGAAAACAGGGGATACAGCTTTCTTCAGTTAGCATGATAAGGAAGTCCCCTCTTCATTAACACTTACGAAAAAGTAATATGAAGTTACCTGGTATTAGCCAAACTAATTAACTTTCTTTCTTTCTTTTTTTTCTCTCTCTTTTTAGAGACAGGGTCTCACTATATTGTTTAGGGCCTTGCTAAATTACTGAGGCCGGCTCTGAATTCATGATTCTCCTGTCTCAGCCCGTGAGTCGCTGGGATTACAGGCATGCTCCACTGGGAGCTCTCATTTTATGTTGTGTAACAGAGGCGGCCCTCATTCATGAATCCCAAATAAAATCAATTAGAGCTATAGGTGATGGTGGATGCCTATAATCCCAGCTGCTCAGGAGGCTGAGGCAGGAGGATTGCAATTTTGAGGCCAGCCTCAGCACCTTAGCAAGAACCTGTCTCAAAATAAAATTTTTAAAAAGAGAGAAAATATAGAAAGGGCTGGGGATGTAACTCAGTGGAGCTCAATGGTTGTGCTCTTGGTTAGCATACTTCAGGCCCCAGTTTCCATCCCTGGTACTTCTAAACAAAAAAAAACAAAGACAAAAAACCCACAACCAATTAAATCTTTCACCAAGTTTTTATTATTTTTGCCTATGAAGCATTGAATGGGACCATTGAGAAGCCAGCCTAAGTTAGGCATCATAGAAGTCGTGTCTGCCTTCACTGTCAGGTTATTTTTTCCAACAGTGCTCAGCTGCAGAAAAGACCTAAAGGGTGAACAGGGTCACAGCACAAGGGGCAGAAGGAGCTGAGCAGGACCAAGAGGAGCCAGCAGGACCGTCTGTGATCACTGTGTGTGGGGGGAGAGAGAGATTGAAGTGATGTTCCCTGACACCTGGCACAGAGGTGAATGCTCTTGTGCACTGGGGCACTTACCAAGGGACAAGGTGAGGGTAGCATGATTTGATTAATTATAAAGCAGGAGGCTAGGGTTGTGGCTCCGCGAGCACTCACCTAGCACGTGCAAGGCACTGGGTTCTATCCTCAGCACCACATAGAAAATAAATAAATAAAAATCTAAAAAATAGATAAATAAAACAGACCTTGCAGAGGTTGGTGCGGGAGAGAGCTGGAGGGACACGAGATTATCCTTGAGATTCTCTAAATGGAGGAGCTGCTCTGAACAGCAGGAGGAATTTGGAGATCATTAGAATGGGATCAAGGAAGTCTGAAGGTAAACTTTTAAATTTTTAAATCTTAAAGGTTGTTTCCTTTAAGATTTCTGAGGATAATGACAAAGGATGGGTGACTTGAAGGTTGGTAAATGAGGACAGTGGGTGGGGGTGGGATATGGAAGGCAGAGGCTTCTGCTGCTCTAAAAGACTTTGGCATTGAAATGGGAGATGAATGAACTGAAGAAAACCTCAGAGAGCTAGGAGAATCCACACACCATCTTCTCTTGGTGATGAAGAGCAGAGGGCTGACGGTAGGGGATGTCCAGATATGACAGGAGTTACAGGTGCTGACGAGAGTCATTCCTACAGGGACTTGGAGATTAATAGAAGTTCTCCCAGAAAAGCCTGGGGTGGGGCTGGGGATGTGGCTCAAGCGGTAGCATGCTCGCCTGGCATGCATGCGGCCCGGGTTCGATCCTCAGCACCACATACAAACAAAGATAACAAAGATAACAAAGATGTTGTATCCGCCGATAATTAAAAAATAAATATTAAAATTCTCTCTCTCTCTCTCTCTCTTAAAAAAAAAAAAAAAAAAGATTTAAAAAAAAGAAAAAGAAAAGCCTAGAGTCTAAAGGATGGTTTTGGATACACAAGAAACCTAGCAGCTGTCAGCCAGGATACATTGTTGTTCCTTTAATTAATTAATTATTTCCCATGGAGTTAATGCTGCTGGGTTCAGCCATAGTCTTCATCTCCCCATGATCATGGTCAATCTCAGGCCCCAGGCAACCGCTACCCATCTCAGTGTTTGTACTCAAAATTAAAACTGTTGCCATTCTAATGCTAGGCCTCAGGAATGCTGAGTCCCTATTCTCAAGGATCCTAATAGCAGGTGAGGATGGTCTAGGAGACAAAGCACTCTTGATGTGGGCACAGAAGAGAATTACCTAAGTGTAGAGATCATGATAGAAAATACCCTCCCAGAGGACTTCCATATGTCAAAAGCTGTTTGACATCAGTATGTCCTGGGAAGGAAGTCCTCAAAACACAAAGAACTTATTTAAGACAAGAGTCCCCATTACCTTTGGCTACTATTTCCAACCTACTTTATGAGAAGAGGAGTGAGCTGAAGGCTATATGAAGGGAGTCAGGGGACAGAGGTAGGTAGACTTGTCCCAGGCTTGAGCCCTCAGAGGTGCCTTAGAAAGACAGGAGCCTTTGCCAAGACTGGGTGATCAAACTTATAGGGAAACAAATGAGCTGTTCTGTTCCTGGCAATCGATGACCCTCACTTCACCTCTGGGGTTACCGGTCGGTCTTTCTTTAAAAGTAGACACACTCTAACTCATAAGGCTTGGTCCCAGAAGGTATAAGCAGCAGGGGAGCCATAAAGGACAGAGAGGAGCCAGCAGGACCCGCTGTGATCACAGAGTGTGTGAAGGGAAGAGGGCACCCAGACTGGACCCTAACTGCACCAGAGGAAACCAAAATACATTTCCCTAGAATGTCGGAGCATCTTCCCTCCATTTGCCTGAGGAGAGAACGGAGACTCACAGGGACCAAAGGTCTTTCTACCTCTCCCCTCTTCCTCTCTGAAGCCAAGGACAGCTGCTTCCTGACACCAGAGGAAATCTGGGAGCTGATATTAGCACCTTCCCATACTTTTCCCACTTCTAAAGCCTGAAACTTTATGCTCCTTTGTCTTGTCACTCTGAGATTTATTGCTGTTTCTTCAAATACTAGTTAAGACTGTCCCAAGCGACTGTTTTGAGAAAGAGTCACTTTTCAAAGAAAGTTGCCTTTTTCCCTTGACAGACGTGGCAAGTGCCATTAAAACTGCTTCTTTCTCTCCTGTTAATTTGCCTTTTGGTTAACAGGAACTGTCCCCACTAAGAAACTGTGAGGACTGAGAAAAGACATTATCTCTATCTCCTTTTCAAAATCAATTTTTAGTGTGGGCAGTGGAAATGACTTGGAGGAAATGAAAAGATTGCCTATGTAGGGAAAAAAAAAATTTTTTCCTACTACCTTTTCAGATTTTTCTGGCTTGGGCCCTGTAGATCGTCCTGACAAAGAAAGATGGAGGACAGAAAAACGTTATCCATGCATAGAACCTATCTTACCTTGAAGAAACCTTCAAGTAAGTCACAGGATTGGTTAGAAGTTGGCCTTACATAGCATCTTAGCAAAGGGACAATGAATTTTTAGAGAAAACCAAGGAAAAGACTGTGAGTTTTTAGGGTGGCAAATTGTGCGAAGGCCCCTGGGCTCAGGTTCTTTGTGCAGGTCCATCTTGGCGCCAACTCTGTCTTCCTTATAGCCATAAATTCTCCCTGGGAGAGGGGATTTATGACAGTCCTCATTTCTCACAAGTTTTTGCTTTTAGTCAGATGAGGGAAGCTCCTGGAAGGTGATTTTCTCTGTCTATTGGTTCTTCTTTGCCTCCAGCTCAAAATAATTTTTATTTGTTAGCATAGTTGGGGGGTGGCATATTTTGATCCCCTTGAAACACCCTATATGAGTTGCTGGGGAAGTGTGACCCACTCCCTAATCTTGGGAAAGGGAGAAGAGAACTGCAAGTCATAGGTGATGGCGGGTGGGAGAGCTTTAAGAAGGGAAAGGCAGGCTGTCATTGGAGGGGACAGACCACTAAAGACTAATAACTAACTGGGTTGAAATTCTCAAATTTTTATTCAGTAGCAGAGAGATTCATTGAGAAATTGCAATGAATCTCTCTGCTACTGAATAAAAATTTTAAAATTTTATTCAGTAGCAGAGAGATGTAGAGAAAGCAAAACACACTTCCTGGGTACACTGATTCTTGCAAGGGGAACTGTGACTTCAAAGGGCCATTTGGCCCACCTTTTCCTACAAGCAGGAAGCCATAAAAATTGTTTTAGGAAGATGTCCTTGACACCCAAGGCTTGAAAATACCCTTGATTACCAGAGACTGGTCAGGGGGCCCGCAGTGAGTCTGAATCAACACACTCTGAAGTCACACTTATCTTCCCCTGGCTCCCACACCCACCGCCCTTTCTCAGTAACATCTCTGGAATTGACTACCTAGACCGGTGATCATTTGTCCTTTCATTCCTTAACAAGTTTATTGCTCTTCATCTGAAAAGTAGAAAAGCATCGCACTTTGGTCATTTCTGAGGACTTCGTTCTCTTGTGATGAACCCCATGTATGTGTCAAATTAGTAAAACTTTTATGTTAAAAAAAAAAAACAAAAACACAGTAAGCATTTATATTAATTGGATCACTGGATCCAGCCAAAGAGCTCACCTAAGAACTAAGGGGGTAGAGGGGACCTCTCGCTCCCCTCCAAGGGGAGCTATGCAGTCACATGCCTGTGCTAGAGACACTTGCTGGCCAGGAACTGGCTGGATTGCAGGGGTGGGGGGAGACAAGGGGCAGGGAGGTGACTGAGTTTCCTCAGCTCCTCCTTTCTTCTCTGGCATCATTTTTGCTCCTCTCTATAAGATCCTTGAAAGGCTTAGTCCAGAGATTTATTGTTACCCCCAGTCTGTGTGGGTTGATTCTTTATTTTTATAGTTATCAGAATGAAAGTAACAAGCCAAGAGTCTTTCTCCCTAAGGGAAAAGAAGGAGGAGGGGGAGGGGGAGGAGGAGGAGGAGGGGGAGAAGGAGGAGGGGGAGGGGGAGGAGGAGGGAGGGGGAGGGGGAGCAAGAGGAAATTATTTATTAGGTTTTAACAAAATAGAAGACAATTACAAGTACTGTAACTATGAAACTCTCAGTTGGCTTCTCCGGCATCTTAATTCATTTAACATTTTATACATTCTGGCTACCATATTAAGATAAGACCATGAGAGTCATAAGATTAGGCAGGATCTTTGCTGTCTTAGAGTTTACATTCTAGATAGAGGGGTGTGTGTGTGTGTGTGTGTGTGTGTGTGTGTGTGTGTGTTGGGTATAATCAGTGAAATAGATTGTAAAAATGTAACCATGAAATTTCTGACAAGTGGTCAGAAAATAAACAGAATGCTGAGATAGAATAAAATAAATTAAGAGTTTAGGGGTAGCCTCTCTGAACATATTACAGCGGGGCATAGAGGAAGGTGACATTTGAACTTAGATTTAAATCCTGAGAAGATATCAGATCATTTAGTAATAAAGATCATTTAATGAAGATAGACTAACATGTGCAAGACCTTAAGGTGGTTATGAGTCTGAGGATCCTCTGGCTGGATCCCATTGAGCAAAGGGCCATGGATATGGTATCAGATAGAACAGAGCCAGGGGAAGGATCATGCAGACCCGGAGCACTAGAAAGCTAATGGAAAGAGAGAAAGCATGCATGTGTTTGGCGGGAGCGGGGTGGCGCGGAGTGTGGCTAGGTACCAAACTTAGGGCCTTGAACATGCTAGACAAGTACTCTACCACTGAGCTACATCCCAAACACTCAAAATTTGGTCCTCCTGTGTTCCTCCATCTTTGCTTCATTTGTTTGTTTATTTTGGGGGTTGTTTACATTTTTGAGATGTGATCTTATTACATTACTCAGGCTGGTCTCAAACTCTTAGTCTACAGGGATCATTCCACCTCAACCTCTCAGGTAGCTGGGAATACAGGTTCACATCAGCATACCCAGTTTAATTGGTGTGTTTTGGTTCATTTTCATTTGATGTAATTATTGGTATGTCAAATTCAATTCTATTATTTCTGGGTTTTTTTTTTTTTTTATTCTTCCTTATTTTGCAAAGTCAAATATCTTTTTTTTTTTTTTTTTTAGTACCGGGGATTGAACTCAGGGGCACTCAACCACTGAGCCATATTCCCAGCCCTATTTTGTATTTTATTAATTGGAGACCCTGTCTCTAAATTTCTATTTCTATTTGTTGTTTCCTTTCTGACCCTGTCTCTAAATGAAATACAAAACAGGACTGGGGAAATGTTGCTTAGCGCCTCACTATTGCTGAGGCTGGCTTTGAACTCATTATCCTCCTGCCTCAGTTGCTGGGATTATGAGCATGTTCCACTGTGCCCAGCAGAAGTGAAATATCTTTTAGTATTTTGGTTTCTCTATTGACTTCTTGGCTGTATATCATGTTATTTTCAGGGTTGCTTCAGGGATTACTTTATGGATTCTAAATTTATCACAGCCTATTCCAAGTTCATATTGCACCATTTCACATAAAATTAGGATCCTGGTAATAGTATAATTCCATTTATTTTCCTTATAATTTTTGCTAGTGTTATCCTATATACTACTGTATATATGTTACATGATGCAGTATTATTTGCCTTAGGTAGTCAGCTGTTAAAGAAATTAAGGAAGGAAAAAAAGCCTACATATTTTTCTATATTTATTTCCCATTTCTTGTGTTCTTCCTTCCTGTCAGTAGATCCAAATTTTATATTGTTTCCTTTTAGTCAGAATAACTTTTTTTTCTGCAGATTTTTTTTTTTTTGTATTTTCTCTAATTAGTTATACATACAGAATAACTTTTTAATTTCATTTTTTGTACCAGGGTCTATTGTTGATGAGTTCTATCATCTTACTAGTATCTGAAAATGCCTTACCTTATACCTCCTTTTTTAGAAGGAGGATCTCACTGGATATTGACTATTTGGCAGTGTTCTTTTTTGCCTGTCTCATGAAAGACTGTTCCATCGTCCTGTGGCCTCCATTGCATCAGATGAGAAGCCAGCCATCATTCTTAACACTAACCCCATGCATGTGATTATTCTTTTCTCCTCTATGGCAGTTTTCAAGATATTTTTTTTCTCTTGGATTTCAGTTTGACTGATTAAGTGTGCTTTCTTTATATTTATCCCCTAGGGCTTGCTGAACTTCACATATCTGTAAAGTGATATTTCTTGCCAACTTTAGCAAAATTTCAGCCAAGATTTATTCAAATAATTTTCTACCTCATTTGCACTCTTTTTCCCCCCTGGGATGTCAACTACATATATATTAGTATGGGTGATATTAGAACATTCCAATCTACCAACTATCATTTTCTACTGGACTCCTCAGAGTTATTTCTGCACAATCCCAGATCTGAGATCAACCAAGTATTTGACCGGAGTTTATATGCAGATTTGAGGATTTCCCACACTGTGGCTCTTTCTTTTTTGGAATTTCACCCTGGATTTCCAGCCACTCTTGCAGCTCTAAAATCCCAGCTTCTTACATCTCAAGCCAACGAAGCTGCAAAGACATGGGGACCCTCTATATAAATGTGGATCTCATCCAGTGAGTGTAGTTCCCTTTTTAAGTCTTGAAATTCTAACTTCTACCCACTTTTATTGTCTCTCCATTGTCTTCAAATAGTTGGTTATTTTGTCTAGAATTTATTATTGTTTTTTGTGGTACTAACTACATTGACATTGTCAACATAGGATCCTTGGTTCATCCTCCTTCCCTGCCTATTTTTAATGAGGCAGTAATGGTGTTTTCTTTTTCCTTTTGCAGTGCCAGGGATTTAACCCAGGGCCACAAGTACACTAAGCAAACACCCTAACACTGAGCTATGCCTCCAGCCCTGTAACTGTATTTTAAATGTAACTTTATGTTCTAAGCATATCGCATTTTGTTACAACATTTGTGCAATAATAATTTGAGATCTTTAAGCATTAAATTTCTTCATTTCAACCTCTATGTGCTAGTAAACTTTTGGAAATAACTTGTTTTGTTTTCTTTTCTCTTTCCTTCCTCCTTCTCTCCTTTCCTCTTCCTTCCTTCCTTTCTTAAGTTTTAATAGATTTTATTTAGTTCTCTTATGGAATGACTTGTGTAAAATCACTTTTAGATGTTTAAAGTTGAACAAAAATCAACCTAAAGTTAATTGATTGTCTGAAGAAATTTCTAGCAGTTGTTAGTTTAACCTTACTACGTCTACAAAGGTTACATACCCCATTGAAAATTTAAAAGAAAATATGAAACTTGTCTTCCCTTAAAGTAAATCAAAGATCAAAGAAAACTAATTTCACCTTGAGAAAATTAGATTTGGTGAATTGCCGGCCAAAAAAAAAAAAAAAAAAATCAAACTTATCTAGAAGATAAGCTTCTAAATATAAGCACCTTTTATTGCCCTCTGCACAATTTCATATTGTCATTGTTTTGACAATTTTAATTTACTTTTTATCATTGCAAATACAATATTTTTATTCAAAGAATAATCAAAGGCAACTTGAGGTCAAGACAGCATGATTTAAGAAATAGATTGATTTCTTTTACGATCCAATTTTAGACATGACTTCATTTTCTTTAATGCTATATTTTTGGTTAATATTTGCATATAACATTTTGGGCTGTTCTTATTTTTGTCTTCTTCCATCTTTTAAAAAAAAAGTGTCAGTTCTCTTCTAGTCCTGTAGAAGTCCTTCTAACTACATCAAGAAGAAAGCCTTAGTCTGATTTTTTTTTTTTGACATTAAATACTTTTTATCTCATCAAAGAGAGAGAGGTGTAAGATTTTGGAAGACAATAACGTGTAATTAGAGCTTAATAATAAGGTTTTATATTGCATTTATCTATCATTTTATTGGTGGCTACTAATACTGTTTTTTTTTCCCTAATTGTAGCTATGATTTTAAATTTTGCACAGTAAAAGATTTAAGTCAACTTAAAGAAAATAATTAAGACATGATAGTACAGGTTTAAACAGTGAAGGCAAAATGTGTCCATGGTGCAGAAACGACTGAAGTTAGGAAAATAGTGTCCAGTAACATACTTCCTCTAACCATGAAACAGTGGTACCTGGCAATCTAGAGTTAGGAAAAGAAGTGAGGGTAAGAAATATAGATTTGAGAATTCAAAGACTTCAGACCTTCAGTCCAGTGCCATTGTTAGAATCAGGTTTCACACTTTAATGTAAAGGTTGTTGAGAATATAGCCATTCTAAGAGGTTCTCTCTTTGGTCCCCTGAGATGTTTTTATCCTTATAGGTTGTTACATTTTATAAGAATCAGTATAAAATGCTCAATTCCACTTCTGATTTATGTTTTTTTATTTGATTTTTGCTTTATATTTCCAACCATTGTGAGGATAGCTTTAAAATACCTCTATAAGTTCATTTGTTTGAATGTCTCTGATGAAAACTTCAATTTTAGAAGTATCTATTGTTATCTTTCTTTTTCTCTACATTGATCTTGATCCTGAAGAGAGTTATAAAATTTCCTTTTAAGTCATTCGACTCTAGTCCTGGATCAGGTCAATATCACCTGAAAACGGAACACTTCTGTTATCCAAAGAATATAAAGAAAATAAACCCCCAGAGAGACAGCATTGACTAGAGATTAGAAGAAGGGGCTGCAAGGATGATAATCCAATTAAATCAGCTACACTTTTTTTTTCTGATCTCTCTGCTCCTAGTCCTTCCTACCCTGGCTTTTCAAGTGTTTATATGACAACCTGGTGCTAACATTTATTTAACAAAAGCACGATTTATTTTCTTAAACAACTAGTTTTTTGTTATTCCACTATGGAGTAACTGGTTCTTTGATCTATTTTGGAAGATGGGACTGAAGGGAAAAAAATACCAATAATTCTGCTAAGGGCCTAACATCATGGACACATGTTTCACTGCCTTTACTGGCTGATGGTCTCCTAAAGTTTCATTACACTGAAAACATGGACTGTGAAATAAACACAAGTATTTTTTATAAGTTGGTAGTCACTTGTGTTGCAATCGCCTACATGTAATGCATTGATTTTTTGAAAATTGATTTTACGACTTTTCTCGTCATCTGTGGATTTCATAAAATTTACTAAAACACCATCGATGTGGTTTTCTTTGTATTCATCCTGCTTGGGGTTCGCTGAGCTTCTTCAATCTGTAAGTTTGGGAAATTTTTAGTTACTATTCCTTCAAAAATTTTCTTTGTTCCATTTTCTCTCCTTTCCTTCTAGAACTCTTAACTACTCATGTTAGAAATATTTAGATGGTCCCATAGGTCACTTAGCCCCTATCCTATTCACTTTCCTCTCCCCAATTCCAAACTTTGTGTTCTTCAGATAGGATAGTTCCTAATGATCTGTCTTTATGTTCATTTATTTTTACATCAACTCCTATCTTCTCTGTTAATTCCTTCTCTTAAATATTTTCTTTTAGTTATTTTATTTTTCATTTCTAAAATTTTCATTTGGTTCTTTTGCATGCTTTGGTTTTCTCTGTTGATATCTCCTATTTGTCTATCAATTATATTTTCCTTTCTTTTCTTGAACATGGTTTTAATAGCTGTTCGACAATCTTTTTTTTGCTAACTTCAACATCTGGGGAATCTTCAAGTCACTCTTCACTGATTGTCTATGAGTTATGTTTTCTCTTTTCTTCTGTCTAGTAATTTTGGATTTTATTCAAGATATTATAAATGATACATTGTAGAGACTCTGGATTCTGTTTTATTCTCCCAAAGAGTCTCAATTGTTTGTTTTAATGGGGAGTCAACAAGACCTGTCCTCACACTCCAAAATTAAATATTCCTGCAATTGGCAGCAACTGAAATCTCTGCTTTTTTTTTTTTTCCCCCTTATCCTTGGCTGAACTACTTGGATCTGTTCCACATGTGTAGTTTAGAGATCACCCAGAAATCTCAGCAGAGTTTGTGTGCAGAATTCTATGTGCAGGGTCTTTTGGAGAATTTGAGGCTATCTTTTGGTGACCACTCCTTTTTGAAATTTCTCCTTCAGCTTATAGCTGCTATGGTCACTTTAAATTCTTCCATCTGGTTTCTTCAAGTCAGTAAGACTGTGCGCTTCTTGGAGTTGTAGCTAACCTGTCTGTGCCAAGCTAGGACTACTTGTAAGTAAAAAGCTAAAATACAGGAAACACACAGAGCTGTTCCCTCCAACCCACTACAAACTCCTCTACAGTACCTGCCTGCTTTCAGTCACTTTCAAGTGCCTCCAGGTAATTGCTTTTTACATCTCATTGAGGAGTGTTGGTCCCAAGCGAGCTTTCCACATCATTACTGGAGTAGAATCTCCTAAGTACTTTTTAAAAAATTATATTTGATTTAATGTATCTATGTCTTTAAAAAAAAGGAGAGGATCTTTTTACTTTAAGCCTTAAAAGATAATTCTTTATTAGCTTCATTTTTCAACTTATTTTATTTTATTTTATTTTTTCAGTGCTGGAGAATCTAACATGCTAGGCAAACCACTCTATTGCTGAGCTACATCCAAAGCCCTTCTTCATTTTTTTGGACTGAAAATTTTTATTTTAAGATAATAGGTTCATATGCAGTTATAAGAAATGATGGAGATCCCACACACCCTTTGCCCAGTTTTCCATTATGGGAAGATATTGCAAAACTACAGTATAATATCACGACAGGACGTTAACATTGACATTAACATAGTCAAGTTACAGAACATTTGCTTCACAAGAATCCCTCAAGTTGCCTTTTTATAGTTAATTCACTTTCTTCCTGCTTTAACCTACTCCTTAACCCCTAGCAACTGCTACTCACTTCTCCATTTCTATAATTTTATTATTTAAAAAACATGACATACGGAATCACACAGCATGTAACTTTTTAGATTTGGTTTTTGTCACGTAGCATGATTCTCACAATGCATCCAGGTTGCTGTACGTTTCAACTTGTTTTTTTTTATTTATGAGCAATATTCCAAAGTATAGATAGATGTACCATGATTATTTAACCATTCGTTCATTGAGGGTTGTCTGCTCTTCTCCCCAGTTTTTAACGATTATAAGTAAATTTGCTTTGAAAACTGATGTTCAAAATTTTGTGTGAACATGAGTCTTCATGTATCTGTAATAAATACCCTGAGTGTAAAAGCTGGCTTGTATGGTAGTTGCATGCTTTCTATCTTAGAAAACTTTGTTTTCCAGAGTGGTTGTATCATTTTATATTCCCTCCATCAATGTGCAAGTAATCCAGTTGGTCATCCTCGTCAGCATTTGATGGCATTGCTAGATTTGATTTTAGCCATTCTGAAAGGCTTGCCACGATAGCTTGTTGTGATTTTGAAACAGTTGTCCACTTTATGCTTTGAATGTAGCCCTCTGCCACTGTAATTTATTTTTAAAATGAACATGTTTCTTTCTCTTCCTCTCTCCCTGCTCCTCCCTAATCTCTCCCCCTCCCTAATCTTAGGGGAAATAGGATTACCTTTCTTCCCCATCCTAGGCAGAGTTATCTGTCTCTGCCAGACTTTGGGGATGATACCAGAAGATCTCAGAAATAGATTATCTCCCCAATTAACCAGTGAATTACAAATTCCAATAGAGAACAGGTGAAATGTAGCCTTTGAATCACTTTTAAAAAGCCTCCTGTTCCTGCTGATGGGTAGAATCACAGCCTCTGGGATAAGAGTCCCTTGTGTTTCTCCTTTGCTAGCAAAGCAATAAACCTCTTTTCTCTAAACCATGTCCTCTTCATTGGGTTGGCATGAAGGACAAGGACCAAGCTTTCAGCAACACTGCAACTCCAAAACCTTGTGTTGAAAAGGCTATCTTTCCTCTACTGAATTGCTTTTACACCTTTGTCGTATCAGTTGGCCATATTTTTTTTAAATATTTATTTTTTAGTTCTAGGTGGACACAATATCTTTATTTTATTTTTATGTGGTGAATCGAACCAGAATCGAGTCCAGTGCTTCACACAGGCTAGGCGAGCGCGCTACCACTTGAGCCACATCCCCAGCCCAGTTGGGCATATTTGGGGGGTCCTATTTCTGAGTTCTCATTAGAAGTTGAAATGTCTATCCCTCCACCATATCACCCTGTGATATGCAGCTTTGTGGTAAGTTTTTGGTAGACCAACCCCTCTCACTTTATTCTTTTATAAAATTGCCTTATTCTGCATCCCTCACCCCTCCTCCCTCCTTTCCTTCCTTTCTCTGTGATGTTGGGGATCAAACCCAGGATTTTGCCAATTCTAGGTAAATGCTCTGGCACTTAGCTACATCCCCAGCCCCTTTCTTTATATTTACAAAAAAAATCTTGCTGGGATTTTAATAGAAATTATTTTAAACTGTTTATCAATATGGGGAAAATTAATATCTTTAGCATATTGTCTTCTAATCTATGAGCGCAGTATTTCTCTTCATTTATTTAGATTTTCTTTGATTTTTTTTTCTCAGCATTGTGTACTTTTCAATATACAATTCCTGTGCATGTTTTGTTAGATTTTACTTTTTTTTTTCTCTTGGTAGACTATAAATGGCATTGCATATTCAAATTTCAGTGTCTATGTGTTCATTGATCATAGCATATGGAAATAGAAATGCAATGTTTTTCTTTTTCTTTTTTTTGTTTTCAGTACTGGGGATCAAAACTAGGGCCTCAATACATGCTAGGCAAGTGCTCTATGTTCTTATGTTCACCTTGTTTCCTGAAATCTTGCTGAGCAACTTATTCATTCTAGAGGGTTTTGTTTTTGTGGTCTTTTCTTTTTTAAAAGATTCCTTGGGATTTTCCACTTACACTTAAGAACATTTTGCTTTTCCTTCTATGGCTTTTTTTGGAGGGTGGTACCGGAGATTGAACTCAGGGGCACTCCACCACCTAGCCACATCCCCAACCCTATTTTGTATTTTTTTTAGAGACAGGTCTTACTGAGTTCCTCCTCTCTTGCTTTTGCTGAAGCTGGCTTTGAACATGCAATCCTTCTGTCCCAGACTCCTGAGCCACTGGGATTACTTTTATTCCCCGCACCCCCCACCCATTGTGCTGACTGGAACTTCTAAAGCTATGTTAATAAGAGTGATGACAGCAGACATCCTTGACTGTTCCTAGTCATATGAGATAAGAGTCAGTCTTTTACCATTAAGTGAAATATTAGCTGTAGGTTTCCTATAGATAACATTTATCAAGCTAGGAAGTTTCCCTCCAATCTTATTTTTCTGAGAGTTTTTTTTTTTCCTTTTAATTAGTAGGTAATCAATTTTCTCAAATGAATTTTCTGCATATTTAATATGATCATGAAATATTTCTTCTTTAGCCTATTAATATGGTAGATTTTGCTGATTGCTCTTTACATATGAAACCAGCCTTACATCCTTGAAATAAACCCCACCTGGTCATAGTATGTAATTCTTGTTATATGTTGCTGAATTCTATTTGCTAATATTTTGTTGAGAATTTCTTGCTTCTTTACTCATGAGGAATTGAAAAACCAGCCTCTACCTCAGAGCAAAGCCTGTCCAAGGAAGGGACATCACCTTTGTCCTTGGAAAGACCCACAGAGCACTCCTAGGCACATCCCCACCCTGCTAAGTTGTTTATCTACAAATAACAGGAGAGATCTGCTGACCAGGTGTCCCTGACTCAGTCAGGCTAGGTGGGGACCCATAGCAACCCCCTAGCAGTCACCAATCAGCATGAGACAGGGAAATACCTGCGATGCCAGATGACCCTCCCAGTAGTTGATAGTGGTTGATAACATGTTGGGAAACCATGTAGTTCAGCATGTACACCCCTCTTGGCTTAAACCAGTCAGTTCAAATGAATACCCCCTTTGTACTGACCAATCACCCTTACCCAACTTGTTCCCCCCAGTGAATGTGCTAATCATGTTTTAGAGTTGTTATTTGATTTTCCCGTGGTGTGTGATGATTTGCTAAGAGATGCTATGATGTATGTGAAGTCCCTGCCTTCCCCAAAGAGTGAATAAAACTGCTGCAAACCCTGGGCTCAGGGCCTCTCAGCGTAACCAGTTGCTGTGTGTGTGTGCGCTCGGACTGAGCTAGCTCGCAATAAACACCTCTTTGATGTTTACATGGATCTTGGTCTCTGGTGGTCTTTTGGGGGTCCCAAATTCGAGCATAACAGAATCTGGGCTTACATAGTCTTTATCTATTTTTTTTTGCATCAGGAATAGTGTCCTTGTAAGTTGAGTTGGGAGGTATCTCTTCTATTATCTTGAAAAAATTGTATAGAATTGATATTAATTCTTTAAACATTTGTTAGAATCTCTGGTAAAGGATACAAGCCTGCATATGACTTTTGCTGTGAATTTTAAAATTATGTACTCAATTTCCTTAATAATTATAAAGCTATTAAAATTATCAGTTTTATATTTGCTGAATTTTTAAGGAATTGGTTCACTTTATCTAAGTTGTCAAATTTGTATTAAAGGTATTTCTTTTTTTTTTTTTTAATATTTATTTTTTAGTTTTTCGGCAGACACACATCTTTGTTTTTTTTATTGTATGTGGTGCTGAGGATCGAACCCGGGCTGCACGCATGCCAGGCGAGCGCCCTACTGCTTGAGCCACATCCCCAGCCCTAAAGGTATTTCTAATTGTCCTTTTTTTTTTTTTTTTTGGTCTATAGAGTCTGTAGCAATATTCCCTGCTTCATTTATGATATTGTTGATTTTGTATTCTCTATTGTTTTTTGTGCAGTTTTATTAGAGATTTCTCGATTTTATCGATCTTTTCAAAGAACCAGATCTTGATTTCATTGGTTTTCTCCATTGTTTTTCTGTTTTAAATTTCACTGATCTATGCTTAAGTCATTATCATTCTAGTTGTTTTGGGTTAATTTGCTTTTCTTCTTTAGGATAGTTTAAGGAGGAGCTTAACTACTGATTTGACACTTGCCCTCTTTTTGAATATATGCACTTAGTACCATGAATTTTCCTATCAAGATTGATTTATCAGTACCCCATATGTTTTTATATGTTGTAGTTTTCATTTTCACTAAGAATTGTATGTTTTAAAAATTTCCTTTGAGGCTTCCTTTTTCACAGAGTTTATTTAGAAGGACACAAATAAGTTTTCAGATGTCTGGAGATTTTCCTTTTAGTTTCCTGCTGTTTAGTTTTATTCCAAAATGGTCAGAAAAGACATTCTGTAGTATTATTTCTTTTAAATTTTCTTAAGGTTTGTGTTTTCACCCATGATATGGTATATTTGACCATATTCTCTGGGTATTTGAAGAAAATAAGCATAATGTTGATATTGGGTGGAGTGTTTTGTGAAAGTTAAGGAGGTTCTATTGATTGATGGTATTGAGTTCATCCATCTCCTTGTTGACTTTCTGCCTAGTTGTTCTATCATTGGTTAAGAGTGTTAAAAGTCTTCAACTGTAATTATGGATTTGTTTATCTCTGCTTTATTAACTTTTTCTTCTCACATTTTGAGGCTACATTATTAGGAATATACAAGTAATAATACCATGTTTTGATTTTAAAATGACTGATTTTCCACTATACAATGCTGCTGCAGTCTGGCTGGGCACAAATAACCGAGCCGCCACAAAGTCTTGTAGGTTCCAACAGCCTCTTTATTCCCGAACTCTCACTGCACTCTACACACACTTCCTTCGAACACACTCCCTCCACCGGGCTCTGCGTGCCAATTCTCTGGGAACTCAATGGGAACTCCAAAGTATTGAGGCAGCAGGATCCACCCTAATCCCAGAGCTGCCTTATCCCCCCCCCCCAGGATCCGCCCTAATCCCAGAGCCTCCCTAATCCCGGAGCAGGGTCACCTTTCAACCATTCCCTCTAGCAAAATGCCAGGTGTCATTCCGACTAAACTGTGGCTCTCAACACAATGCCCCTCACTGTCTTTTAAATTTTTCTTTCCTCCAAATTCTGTTTTTATATTGATGTAACCATTCTTAACTTTACTATTTTTTTTGGGGGGGGGGTACTGGGGATTGAACTCAGGGACACTTGATGACCACATCCCAGCCCTGTTTTGTATTTTATTTAGAGACAGGGTCTCTCTGAGTTGGTTAGTGGCTCACTTTTGCCGAGTCTGCCTTTGAACTTGAAATCTTCCTGTCTCAGCCTCTTGAGCCACTGGGATTACAGGCTTGCTCCACTGTACCTAGTACTTTCCTTCTATTGATGTTTTCATGATCTATCTATGCAATATATACACATATATGTACTATCCAGTATTATTTCATATGTAGTACATTTCTTGTGGACAGTATATGGTTGCGTTGTTTTCAAAAATTAACTCTGACAAATCTCTGCTCTTTAGTTGGTATATTTAGACCATTTATGTTTAATATATTATTTATATGTTAAGGCTTAAGTCTGACACCTTATTTGGGGGTTCTCCCCTCCTTATTTTCTCTCTTATTTTTTTTCTGCCTTCCTGTGGATTATTTGAACATACAGCCTTAGATTCCTAACATAATCTCTAGATAGAATTTAATTTTATGGTTTTAGTAGCTGATTAACAGCATATAGCTCTATATTTACTGACTATCTCATAAGGATGCTCAGAGTTTATTTTTGATTACAAGGGAGGATGTTTTGAAGAATTACCCAAAATTTAGAAATAAGGCAAAAAGATGATTATGGGACGCTGTTTTGATTATGTGATTTAAGGATCATCAACTCTGTAGGGAAATGGACTTTGTTCATGGGATTAGCTACTAGACATTCTATAATTGTATAAAATAGATAAGCAATGATGATTTTCTATTAGTAGAAAAGATAATTATAAAGGATGTGGTCTGCTGGTCCTCTGGGACATTAACCAGCTATGTACAAAGATGATTATAGTTTCCAAGAATAATGTTTGAGATGGGGAGACAGAAACAGAGTTGAGCATAGGCCAATCACATTATTGGTAGAGAATCAGGTGAAGACCCATGAACTCTGAGAGCTTCTACAAACCCAAACCCCATTCTCCACATGAACAAGACACATTACAGCCTAACATTTGATCCTGGATTTTCATGAATCTCTTTTATTCCTCTTACTTGAGTCATCTCAGACAGGTTTCTGTTTTTTTTTTTTTTTTTTTTTTTTTTCTGTAGCCTGAACTATCTTCTAGACACCACAAGCTTGTGATCCTAGGTTGAGATTTCTGAAGCTACTGTATAAGTATCTGCAGCTGGTCAAATGACTAGATTTCAGCCTTTTCTCTTTGTCTTTCTGGAATCTCCAGAGGTAAACCTGTGATTAACAATGATTCATTCTAACCAACTGGTATTTATTTATTTCTATTTCTAATTTTTTTTTTTTTTTTAAATACGGTCTTGGTATGTTGTACAGGCTGGTCTGGAACTGGTCATGAACTTTCCTATTGCTCTATTTTACTTGTTGCTCCTACTTCAGCCTCCTGAGTAGCTGGTACTATCAGCATGTGCCATCACACCCTGATCAAATTGTGTTTAAAAGTCACTTTCCAGGGGCTGGGGTTGTGGCTCAGTAGTAGAGTGCTTGCATCACACATATGAGGCACTGGGTTTGATCCTCTCAACCACATAAAAATAAATAAATTAATTAAAGGTATTGTGTCCATCTACAATAAAAAAATATTAAAAAAAAAAAAAAAGTCACTTTCCAGGCTGGGGATATTGTGGCTCAGTGGTAGAGCACTTGCCTAGAATGCTTGAGGCCCTGGGATCAATCTGAATCACTGGGAAAAAAAAAAAAAAAAAAAAGCTTATTTACCTATTCTTCTGACATAAAACATAGACTGCTATGGGATGACACTTTCTCTAACTTCTATGAATGTGACTGTGTTTAGAAAAGGTGTTTTTCGGAATATAATTAAATTTAAGGATCTTGAGATGAGATCATCCCCAAATCCAAAGAGCCCCAAATCCCTTGACAATTGTGTTATGCTCGAATTCGGAACCCCCAAAAGACCACCAGAGACCAGTATTGATATAAGCAGCAAAGAGGTGTTTATTGCCAGCTAGCTGGGTCCTCCACGCGCACACACAGCAACTGGTGACACTTAGAGGCCCAAGCCCAGGGTTTGCAGCAGTTTTATTCACTCTTTGGGGAAGGCAGGACTTCACATACATCATAGCATCTCTTAGCAAATCATCACACACCATGAGAAAATCATAAAACAACTCTAAAACATGATTAGCACATTCACTGGCAGGAACAAGTTGGGTAGGGGTGATTGGTTAGTACAAGAGGGGAATTTGTTTGAACTGATTGGTTTAAGCCATGAGGGGAGTACGTGCTGAACTACTTGGCTTCCCAACACCATACACTTCCCAACACTTATAAACACCATAAACTACTGGGAGGGTCATCTGGCATCCCAGGTATTTCCCTGTCTCATGCTGATTGGTGGCTGCTAGGGGGTTGCTATGGATCCCCACCTAGCCTGAGTCAGGGACACCTGGGGCCACAGACATCTCCTGTTATTTGTAGATAAACAAATCAGCAGGATGGGTATGTGCCTAGGAGTGCTCTGTGGGTCTTTCCAAGGACAAGGGTCACGCCCCCTTCCTTAGGACCGGCCTTGAGGTAGAAGCTGCTGTTATTTGTTTTTAAAAATCGAGTCATATCCCCACCCTATTTTGTGTTTTATTTAGAGACAGGGTCTCACTGAGTTGTGTGCCTTGCTTTTGCTGAGACTGGCTTTGAACTCACCATCCTCCTGCCTCAGTCTCCAGAACCATTGGAATTACAGGTGAGTGCCACCATGCCCAGCTTCATAGCTCTTTTATTTAATGCCTAAAGTAGTTCATTCTCAATTATAATTCCAGGAAGGATAAGTTCCGACATTTGGAATAGACTCATTCTGTGTACCTCTCAAAAACATCCCTTTCTAAATTTTTTTTTTTTTTTTTTTAGAGAGAGAATTTTTAATTTTTTTTTTGTTTGTTTGTATGTGGTGCTGAGGATCAAACCCGGGCCGCACGCATGCCAGGCGAGCGCGCTACCGCTTGAGCCACATCCCCAGCCCTCAGAAACATCCCTTTGTATCAAATATTCCTCAGTGTTCTAAAAATCTAATTCAGACTGATTATCCTGTCAAGGTCATTTCCCTTCATCCTAAGTGACCCTCACCAATGGAGAGGGATGCCTGTTTTCGCAAGGCTTGATTTCTATACACCTGGATGTTTTTCTGGATGTTTTTGTCACATTTCTTCCTGATGGCCCATCATGTAAATACATATTTGTGGGTGTAGAGATTATATGCCATGATGGTGAAACATAATTATTTTATTTTTAAAAAAATCACAACCCTTATACTGTTATAGTGATAAGAAACTAAGAAAACTATGAATTATGATGACTTTAAAAGGTATTAATAATTAGATCACATTTCCAAGAGTAATTTCTTCTCTTCTCTGGAAAGCTGGAAGAGGGTGGGATTAGAATGTGGTTCTCTTTACCATCAACATCTTTAACCAGACCTCATAAGTATTTATGAAAAAGTTTTTTTTTTGGTAGGTTTTAAAAAAATACTATGGTAAAATTCACATATCAGCGCCAGGCATGGTGGCACACACCTGTAATCCTGTTATGCTTGAATTCAGGACCCCCAAAGACCACCAGAGACCCAAGATGGATGTAAGCAGCAAAGAGGTGTTTATTGCGAGCTAGCTGGGTCTTCCGCACGCACACACAGCAACTGGTGACGCTGAGAGGCCCTGAACCCAGGGTTTGCAGCATTTTTATACATTCTTTGGAGAGGGCAGGGACTTCACATACATCATAGCCTCTTTTAGCAAATCATTACACACCGCGGGAAAATCAAATAACAACTCTAAAACATGATTAGCACATTCACTGGGGGGAACAAGTTGTCTAGGGGTGATTGGTCAGTACAAAGGGGGTATTCATTTGAACTGATTGGTTTAAGCCAAGAGGGGTGTACGTGCTGAACTACATGGTTTCCCAACACCATAAACTACTGGGAGGTCATCTGGCATCCCAGGTATTTCCCTGTCTCATGCTGATTGGTGGCTGCTAGGGGGCTGCTATGGGTCCCCACCTAGCCTGACTGAGTCAGGGACACCTGGTGCAGCAGATCTCTCCTGTAGATAAACAACTTAGCAGGGTGGGAATGTGCCTAGAAGTGCTCTGTGGGTTTTTCCATAGACAAACTCGTGTCCCTTCCTTGGACAGGCTTTGCTCTGAGATAGAGGCTGGTTTTTCAATCGCAGCAGCTTGGGAGGCTGAGACAGGAGGATCACGAGTTTAAAGCCAGTCTCAGCAATGGTGAGGCGCTAAGCGAGACCCTGTCTCAAAATAAAATACAAAATAGGGTTGGGGATGTGGCTCCATGATTGAGTGCCCCTGAGTTCAATCCCTGATACCAATAAAAAAAAAAAAAATTGCATGTCATAAAAATGACCATTTTACCTTTTTAAGTATACAATTCAATAACAGGGAGTACATTCACAAGGTTGTAGACCATATCACTATCCATTTCCAGAACTTTTTCATGATCCCAAACAGAATCTCTGTATCCATTAGACAATAATCCCCAATTCCTCTTCCCCTCCACTTTTATCCTACTTTCTCTCTCAATGAATTTGCCCATTCTAGGCACTGCATGTAAGTGGAATCAAACAATAGTTGTCCTTCTGTGTCTGGTTTATTGTACTTAGCTAAATGTTTTTAAGTTTCACCCACATTATATTATGCATCAGAACTTCATGTCTTTTTAAGACTGAATAGTAGTTCATTGTATGCATATTATAAATTTATTTTTATTCATTTATCTGTGATGAACACTTGGATTATTTCTGTTAGCTATTATGAACAATGCTGCTGTGAACACTGGTGTACAAGTATCTGCTTGAGTTCCTGTCTTCAAATGTTTTGAGTATATACCTAAAGAAAAAATTGCTTTTCCCTGGGGCCCCTCACCAATATTTTATATTTCATTCACTCCAGAAATTAAACAATCTTCAAATGATTCTAAATCTCCTTTTGGATAATAGTTAAACTTCCTTTTTCTGCAATGATTCTTTTCCCAAAGAGTTGCTTAAAAGGAAAAATATTTGAGGAAGAAATCAATGACTCTGGTAAGCCACAACTAAGACAAATGTAAAGGACAGAGGTTTTTCACAACTTGTTTTGAGTATACTACAGTTGTTCCCAAAGGGGGAGATGATCAGATTAAAAATAAACAAATAACTCTTAGGTAAATATGAACAAAAATTCTGCCAAGTGCAATTTTTTTTTTTTTTTTAAGTTAGAGGGGAGTTACAGATGATTTTTAAAAAAAATAGGCAGACTTAAATTTTAGTTGTAATTTATCTTCCTTAATGTTAAAACTGACTGAATTTAACTTATCCAAGGTACTTAACAGGGCCTGGAGTATAGCCCAATGGCGCAGCTCTTGCCTAATATACATGAGGCCATGCACAAGACCTGGGTTCCATCCCAGGCACCACAGGGGAAAAAGGAAAAAGCCTTAAAAGTATTTAACACCTGCAGTTATGTACTTCACAATGGACAATGCTCATCCAAGAAAAAAGCAAATCTTTTCTCTAAAGATGGCCAGATTTGCATTCATTTTCCCATAGTCCTCTCTCTAATCAGGTATTGGATGTCAGCAAACTGACCTACCTAAGACACTGTTGACATATAATCAAAAGCAAACATACTGATATGGTTCTTGGGCTAGTACTTGTGAACTGAGCCTGGGTGGTAAAGGACTGGGCCCTCCCACCGAGTGGCTTCTGGCAATGGAAGCATAACTTGCGGCCTTTTAGGTTTCTTGCCTTTATGCATCCTGAAAGCAGGCACAGCAGAGGTAAATCTATAATTAGGGGGTTATTTAAAATAGAGATTTATGACCTGACAAACTGCCACCTGTCTGTTCATGCCACAGTGAAAACTCTTTCCAGCCCTTTGTCTCCAGGGGTGTCTAGTCTATTCTAGGTCTCTGGTTTCCACTGGCTGCTGGGTTCATATTACTCTGTCTGAGCAGGGTGTGTGGACTGAGGTGTGTGCATGGCTACCCTGACATTAGCATTGTATTGAAATCTCATTTAAAAATGATACATCTTTCTCCATGTTGCATTCTTTGTCCTAAAACCAGTCATCCTGATAAAGTTTGACTTTAGCTCACCTCACTATACAAGTATTGAATGCTCAGAACCTTAAGGTCAGGTTTCAGACAACAGAAAATAGAATTTTTTTGTGCAAGGTGAATAAAAGCTACAGGACAATACATGACAATCCTTAAAATTCGTAACAGCTCAAGGAATTCAAAGCTCTGTAACAAGAGACTGATATTTTAGAATGCTTAACATATTTAAGAGGGCTTGGTGGCATACACCTGTAATCCCAGCAACTGGGGAGGTTGCAGCAGGTGGACTGCAAGTTCAAAGCCAGCGTGGGCAAGGTAGGAAACCCTGTCTCAAAATAAAACATGAAAAGGGCTGGGGACAGGGGTAGTACCCCTGGATTCAATCCCCAGTACTGAAAAAAAAAAAAAAAATTTGCTTGCAATCATTTTAGTTGGTAGTAAGTATTTACTGAGTACTTGTTGTATTTACAGCCTTTATATCAAATCCTGCCTGTATACATCAGGCATGCGTTTATAAAATGTCATTCCCTGTTATCTGCTGCTGAAGCCTGGGCCTCACTCTTTACCTGCACACTGATTTTCCACCCATGCTTATTCACTGTGTGTCTTTCATTCAAAATAAAAATATATACCAGTGTATGATTAATACAGTGACTTAAAACCTTGAATTCCCATTTATTGGACCCTGTAAATGAGATGCATGTTTCACACTATATATACTTGCAGGAAACCTTCTTTTCAAGACTTATTTATTTATTTATTTTTTGTATGGGGGCTTGAACTCAGGGTCACTCAACCACTGAGCCACATCCCTAGTCCTTTTTTTGTATTTTACAAAAAATTTTGTATATTTTACACTAAAAATATAAAAGATACCCAAGTGCTCATATTTACCACTTTTCTATATTTGCTTCATACTGGTTTTATTTTTAATGAAAGCATTTATGATAGAGTCGAAGGTCCCAACCCTCCCCTCTTTCCTCTCAGTAAACCTCTCCTCTTTGTCCATGTTTTTGAAACTTTCACAACTTACATTTTATTTATTTATTTTTATATTTATTTTTTAGTTTTCGGCGGACACAACATCTTTGTTTGTATGTGGTGCTGAGGATCAAACCCGGGTCGCACGTATGCCAGGCAAGCGCGCTACAGCTTGAGCCACATCCCCAGCCCACAACTTACATTTTATTATTATTTTTGGCACTGGGGATTGAACTCAAGGGTACTCAGCCACTGAGCCACATCCCAAGCCCTATTTTGTATTTTATTTAGAGACAGGGTTTCACTGAGTTGCTTAGTGCCTTGCAGTTGCTGAGGCTGGCTTTGAACCTGTGATTCTCCTATCTCAACCTCCCAAGCCGCTGGGATTATAGGCCACCATGCCTAGCCTAACATTTGTTTTTTTAACTTATCGAAATGAGTACCTCTTTCATTTCCTCGCTCTTTATTTTGCTTCTGCTTTTCATCTTTTACTTTTCTTCTCAGAAGTGATCACACCTAAAATTGTCTTATGTGTTTATTTCTTCTCCTCCCACAGACTGTAGAGGGTCTGGACTTTGCCTTCTGAGTACTCAGAACCTGTCTGGCTTACTAGCCTTCAATACTCTTGACAGAATGAAAAAATGCAGGTCCATCTGTACATGACTCACCACCACACATTCTCTAAGGCAGTACCTTGGTCCTTCACAGCACAGCAAGAGATACATTTTATATAAGTCACACACTTATACAGAAAAGTGAAAGAAAAGTTTCAGGATACAACATTCATACTGCTCTCATATTCTATTTCACTGCAAAGACAGAAATACAAATGCTGCAGGATTCCACTTATATGAAGTATCCAAAATAGTCAATTTCACAAAATTGAAATGGAATAGTAGTTATCTAGGGCGGGGAGAGAGAGGGAAGTGAGGAGTTACTACTAATCATCAGGCATAAACTTTCAGTTAAGTAAGATGAATAAATTCTAGAGATCTGCTTTTCAACTATAGTCAACAAACAGTATGCTTACAAATTTCCTAGGAGGGTAGATTTCATGTTAAGTGTTTCTTACCAACCACAATAAAATAAAACCACTAAGGTAAATGAACACACACACAGAATAATATAGAAAAATATGCTAGTTGCAAACTACTGAATTGATGTCACAATCCACCAACAGATTCAAACCTATTTTAGAAAAAAACAGTTCTAGTTATATATCTTGAAATGCTGTTCTGGGTTTTACTAAATATTTCTGAATTGTTCTCTAATGTTATAAAAAACAATTGCATTACTAACATTATTGTGAGAGTTGCTTGAATCCTTACTCAAACTTCGTTTTATCAGACTTTATAGTTTTGCCAGCAGAGCAAAACTGTATCTCCTTGTTTTAAGTTTTCATTTTCCTGACTACTAAAAAGAGTACATGTCTTTTTTAAAAAGATCAAAGAGCTTGGGCTGGGGTTGTGGCTCAGCATTAGAGCAATCACCTAGCAAGTGGGAGGCCCTGGGTTGGACCCTCAGCACCACACATAATAAAATAAAGGTATTGTATCCAACTACAACTAAAAATAAATATTCTTAAACAAGAATCAGAGAGCTTATCTTTAAAAAGCATGTAAGCCAAACTATTATCTAGTGCCTCAGGAGGACTAAGAATTTTCTTATCAGAACTTTTCATAGGCAAAGTAACTTAATCTTCCCTAGTTTATGTGATTGGCAATTATAAATGTTTTTACTCTTAATGGCAGAAAACTATCTTCCAAGGACACTGCACTAAGGACAATTTTAATTCATTCATTTAGTTGTTCATTCATTCAACAAATATTTATTACTACCTGTAATTTCACCCGACAGACCAATAGCTTCTCCTGGCCCCTACTTTCCAGATCTTGAATTCTTTGGCTCTTGCACAGTGACAAGGTGACCTTTGGGCAGGAGTGTTTAAGCTCTAAGACTCCTCCCAATCCATTGTTCTTATGCATTATTTATTTATAAGTTGTTATCTTCCATATATCCAGAGAGGCACTCAGTGGGTCCTCCCATGCTGTTAACTACCAAGGAATTAGTCCCTACAGAAAAAATTTGAAATGCTGGGGAAATGCGAATGTTTTCACTTCAAGCACTTTTTAAAATTTAAAGTCATAATTAGGGGCATTTTAAAGCAACCCAAATTCTTGCTGTTTCTTCTCAAAGCAAGTTTTTTGCTCTTTACAAAAAAAAAATAAAAAGGCTGGGCGCAGTAGTGCACGCCTGCAATCCCAGCGGCTCTGGAGGCGGAGGCAGGAGGACCGCCAGTTCAAACCCAGCTTCAGCAAAAGCGAGGCCCTAAGCAACTCAGTGAGACCCTGTCTCTAAATAAAACACAAAGGGGATGTGGCTCACTGGTCAGTACTCCGGAGTTCAATCCCCAGTATCCACCCCACCCATACACAAACAAAAGCCTCACACTTTACTTTGTCGCCTTGCCTGGTTTGATTCAAAGGGCATTACAAATATCTGACTCAGTTAATCCTAATTCTGACGGAAGGAAATATCTCTAAGCCATGTTAATATAGCCTGCAGCTTCTATCTCCAACGGATATTCTCTAAAATCTTTTTAATTGTTTTTTAAATCCCACTTAAAGGTCTTCACTAAACTGCAGGGGCTATTTTTAACTTTTAATACTACAGGTCTTAAGTAAAGCAAGTCAACTTCCTGTGCTTTCTGGAAAGGTCGGGATTTAAATCATTTAAGTGCTTTAGACAATGGTGTGGTTACCAGATAAAGAGGGGCTACACCTAAAGGTGGTACTTCGGCTTGTAAAGGGTGGTTCCTGTTGGATTCTTTGATATAAATGTATTTTAATTATGTAAACCGCAAGGTGCAAGGGAAGTGGCCAGTGCCCAAAGCGTAAACCGATCTCCTGCGCCGCTCTCCAAAAATCGTCTTTCCTCCCCAGCCACGGAATTCATGCAAATCAGTTTTCTAACCCTGGGGCAATACGAACTACTTTCGCGCCACTCGCTCAGGACCGTGTAGCTGTGTAGAGAGCATCGTCCTCACAGCTCCCAGAGAGTCACTTTTTCAAAGGTAATTTTAGGAGTCACCAAGGCTATCCTTTGAGCTCAGAATATGTGGAGGGCCAAGCTTTTTTATCTGGGCTTGAGTAGATCTCGCGCCCGGTCGGGTTGTTAGTTAACCTTGCAGGACCTGCACCACAACGCGGGAAAGCCGGCCCGAGCCCCGCCCCTCCGAGCCCAGGTTGGAGCGCCCCTCCTGCCAGCAGCTCGGCTCCCTCTGCAGCTCCTCTGTAGGACCGCGGCGCGTGGCTGCTCGGCTCACCCGGCTCGGAGCACAGCCTGGGTGCCTGCCGCCAGCATGAAGGGTCGCCGCGTGCTGGTGAGGGCTGGGCGGGCGAACCTGAGGGGCGGGTGCGATGGGGGCTGGACGCTAGCGGGCTGGAGGCTACACCCCCCGAGTGCGCCGCGGAGTGTGCTTTTCAACTGGTGGTCGCCCTGGGCGTCGTCCTTTTGGGCAGGTCTTGGGTTTTTGTGCCGCTGGGGGAATTTAGGGCCAGTGGCAAACCCGCCGGCATGCGCACCGGCGTGCGGATGGTTGCGGAGAAGAGAGCTGTTTGTGGGATGGTTGGCCACGCTGGGGAGCCTCGGCACGTGTGCCCGAGATGCACGTGCGCCTGCCAGAGGACGGGGACTGGCCAGACTCGGGGCACACGCGCGGCACCCGCCAGCCCAGCTCTCTCCTGTATGCAGCTCTTGGGCCAGTGGGTGGCCGTGGGATGCGCATCCTCGGTGGCTGCTTCTAACTGCTGAGCGTCTTGCAAACGCATCTTTTTAGAAGTTGGGTTGTATACGGGAGAAGTTTTGTTTTGTTTGTCCCCCAGGTAGTGGTTAATTGCAGTTTAAGGGCTGGATAATCCAAACCATTTGCGACCATTTACTCATTCCTCACTTTCTTCTCTCACCTCCCAACCGCAATTCGCAGTAGCGAGTTGCACTCAATGGAACGTTACTGTTTGCTCTAACGGAAGCCAGAATGTAGGCCTGCCCAGGAAGCGGAGAGTAGAGTGGGGGTTGGGTGGAAAGGAAGAGAATGACTGCTTAAAATAAATAGCAGGGGTTAAGGACCCACTTGGGGGAGGCCGGGGTGGGTGGGAGGGGGCGTGGTTTCAGCCTGGCGGTAGGCCGGGTGGCACTGGGCTCGGGCTTCCAGAATGAAGAAAGCCACGTGTTGGCTGAGCTTTGAATCTGATTTAACTGGGTTGGTTGTTTGGGGCACCCTGTGATTTGAGTAATAGACCCTCTGAGTTTTAGTTTCCTCATTTGTTTAGTGAAAGTAATCATAGCACCTTTGTTGCAAAGACTTAGAGCGGACTTAGTGCCTGGTATGAAATACAAAACCCAGTATAAATGGTATTAGTTGTTCTGCTTGCCAGAAAAGTTCATGTCTGTCATGACCATTTGCTCTGACTCTGTCTTTTCCTCCAAAAGTACATTTGCCAGGTAAATAACTCTTGGCACGCGCTGACTTGTTAAATCTTCGCTTGTCTTTCCCTGACAGCTCCAGTAAAATGCCTCCCTTGAGGCTGCCTTGGGCCTCTCATGGCTTGCAGGTAGATTGGGGAGAATCTCTGAAGTAATGCATAGAGCACTGCTGTTTTAAGAGATTGCAGACTTGAGTTTTTCCAGCCCTGTGATCTTGGGCAGTCTTTTCCACCTTCCTGGGGCCATGAATTGCTTCCGCTGAAAATTGGGGGAGGGGTTTTTGAGATACCTTTCCGCTCCTAACATGAATTGTATACATTTACATGTAACCTTTTATATTTTGTAGCTCTGCCTGTTACCATGTTTTCCTACCTAGCATGCTAAAAGGTCAAAAGACAGAAACTTCCTAAGAGGATTGAATGGCATTCTCTTAGGGGCATAGGGAAATTACTATGGAAATTCTTGCCAGAAATTTGCAAGAGACTGAAATGTGGAATGTGGAGTGAAGGTGATCAAGAATGTTCTTTACATGACTGGGGCTATGGCTCAGTGGTGGAGCACTTGCCTAGCATGTGTGAGGTCCTGGGTTCGATTCTCAGCACTGCATATAAAAATTTTTTTTTAAAAAAAAGAATGTTCTTTTGATTCACCTGACACCTCACCTCTTAGCATTGTTTTGTGAGACAGCAAAGTTGACTTTCAAAGATTTGGGTGTAAGGACTCAACTGTTATTCCATGGTCTTAACGGAAAGAAAATAGAAGCATAGAAACTAAAGCAATGCTTAAGTCTCGATAAAGACTAAGAAATGGTAGAAACTACTACTCTTTTTACAAAAGATAGATCCCAGTTGTGTTTTCTCATGAACACTGCAAGACTGTTCATTGAATGAATGAAGTGTTTTCATATTTACCAATAATTTGCATGTTATCAAAGGACTTTAAAAAACAAAAACAAAAAAAACTCTCAAGTCCCCTGCCCTCCCAGACTATCTAACTCAGGGCCTCCTGTTCGCCAGGCAAGTGCTCTACCACTGTGCTATACCCCCAGCCCTTGAGTCTTTTGTGTGTGTGTGTGTGTGGTGCTGGGGATTGAACCCATGGTCTTGTGCTTGTGAGATGAGCATTCTACCACCTGACAATCTATGGTAATAGAGTGCTAAAATAGAATCAGGTACTCCGCCTAGGTTTGGAGTGCCAGTTGAACTATAACTTGATTTTTTAAAAAAATGTATTTATTGAGTTGTAGATGAACACACAGTATCTTTATTTATTTTGTATGTGGTCATGAGGATCAAACCTAGTGCCTCACACATGTGAGGCAAGCACTTTACCGCTGAGCTATAGCCCCAGCCCTTAAGACTTGATTTCTTATACCATTTGATTTGTAAGGACTTGTGCTGAAATCATACTTCTCCTGATGGGAATGCGGCCTGTTGGGAAGCCTGCCATCTTGAAGTAGAGGTCCTGACCGATTTTCATAGTTTGGAAAATTAGCATCACAGTACAGAGCCTAAAGCTTACATCAAAAAAGACCTCATTAGCTTGATTTTGGCTGAGGGAGAAAAATTGCTCAGGCATTTTGTACTTTTGAAATTTTCTTTTAGTAGTGCTATTTAAAAGTTTAGCATTAAGCTCCTGTGGGGCTCATTATAATGCTAAGAACTTGGGCATTTAAGGTTGGGAAGAGGTAACTCAGTAGATGTTTGAATAAATTGATAAATATCACTAAAATTGTCTCCAAAGGGAAAACGTAGAATTTGACCTGGTTTTGAAGATATTTATAGCAATTGCAAATCTTCCTTTTTCTCTGTATAGTATGAGAAATGGACATACCTACTTTGCTGTTTAAACCTACTAAACTCTAAAGTGATGTCTTTAGTTGGATACTACAGTAAACATCCACTTAATAGTATTGCCATTTCCATTTGCAGCAAAAGGATCTCAGAGTAAAGAACTTAAAGAAATTCAGATATATGAAGTTGATTTCCATGGAAACCTCGTCATCCTCTGATGACAGTTGTGACAGCTTTGCTTCTGATAATTTTGCAAACACGGTAAGTGCTGCCTGAGAATAAACAGAATTGAGTCTGCAGTGCTCAAAATGCCCCAAATGCTTTGTGCGTGATTAAAACTGCTTGCTTTTTGCCTACATTTCTATACAGCCGTTATGAAAATACAGTATGCACTGTAATTTCATTTCACTTTTTGCTGTGGTTCTAGGTAGTAATTGTTGGAGATAGATTAGCTACTTATTCTATCCTTTTGAAATGTCGCCTAACCTAACATGCCTGATGATTTGCCATAACAACTTAGAAATCATTTGTAAACCTCAGAACCATTTTTCTTTGTAACAAAAGCTATTCTCTTGTAGTGCACTTGTAAATGTGATTTGCTCTCTGCACGGTTTATGGAAAATTGGTTCTTGAAAAAGAAAAAAATGTACAACCACATTTATTTATTTATTTTACAGAAACCTAAATTCAGGTCAGATATCAGTGAAGAACTGGCAAATGTTTTTTATGAGGACTCTGATAATGAATCTTTCTGCGGCTTTTCAGAAAGTGAGGTGCAAGATGTGTTAGACCATTGTGGATTTTTACAGAAACCAAGGCCAGATGTCACTAACAAACTGGCCAGTATTTTTCATGCCGACTCTGATGATGAATCATTTTGCGGTTTCTCAGAGAGTGAGATACAAGATGGAATGGTGAGTTTGAGAGTTTCACCAATATCAAGAAGTAAGATTTTAGAGGCATGACAGACACACTTGCTTTTTTGAAAATTTTTTTTTCTTATGATTTTTCCCTTTAGTCATGCCAGAAGATTTTGTTGACCTTTTTAAAATTTTGAGTATTTTCTTTATGTCTTAAAGCAGTTTTTCTAATGTAGTCCTACTTTGAAGTCTAAAAACATTTTGTAGGGCCTGACAATCTTGGAAACTTGTAAACTAAAGTTGGCCAACCTCCCAATTCTCATTGTCACAGAGATCCAACCTAGTCAGAGGAAATACACACATCCTAAAGATCAGCTACATTGACATTTACATGCAGGTGCCCAGCCCTGTACCTGGCAGAGACCAGGCCTTTGATAATAGCTAGTTTCCAGAGTTAGATTATTACCTGAATCCCGAGAATGTGTGAGGACTCCTATACAAGAGCTCAAGTGCATACAAGGGCAAGTAGAATCCTTTCTGCTTCTGAATTTGCAACTGGATAGTCTTTTCCTGTGCTTGTTCTGTCCTCTTTAAGCTCTGTCACCTTGCTCAGACTGATGCTGCTGCTTCTCTACTTGACCCCATACCCTGAGCACACCATGTAATTCTGCAAACATTTTCTTGTCCCAGAGACTTTTTCCAAAGGAAGGTGTGTTATTAGAATCAGGTGCGTGCTCTTCAGCTCACTGTAGTCTGAGATGGGTCCACTGCCTGTGGGTCACCACTTGAGTAGCACTGAGTGACAGCGCTTGCCCCATGACTGTTTTATCACTGTCTATTCATCCTAGTATGTGTTTGCTCTAATAAGTGATGTTGAGCTACCTTGGCACTTAGGAACATTTTATCACAGGGACCATTCTGTAAATCTGGATGTGACCTGTTGTCAATGCCCTGAATAATTTCTGCTCAGTGTTTCAGTTTTTTATAGACACTACCTCTTGTGATTAATATAATGTCTATTGATTAAAAGTGCTAAGGATTCATGAAAGATTTTTGTTTAGTGTTCCATCTATCCATGAACAGTACTAAGAACTGTTTGTTGGGATTTGAGAAACATTTATTTGTTGGTGCTGGGGTTTGAACACAAAGCGTCATGCATGCTGAGTGTGCACTCTACCACTGAGCCACACCCCTAGCTCATTAAATGTTTGAGCCAGGTGAGGTGATGTAAGACCCTGTTTCAATTAAATAAAAGAAGAAGCTGCATGCCTATAATCTCAGTGATTTGGGAGGCTGAGAAAGGAGGATGGCAAGTTCGAATCCAGCCTTAGCAGCTTATCAGGTCTGTCTTAAAAACTAAATAAGAACAACGAAAAGCTGGGATGTAGCTCAGTGGTAAAGTGTCCCTGGGTTCAAGCTCTAATAACAAACAAATAAAAAAGGGCTGAGAATGTATCTTAGTGATAGAGCACACCCGTGTTCCATTCCTATCACCCTCCCCCCCAAAAAAAGTGGACAGAGAATTGAGACATCTTAATATAGTTTAATGTATTGCCATAAGGATTGAAACCACATTTATGAGAGAATACAGTTGTTCCTCCAAGAATTCTTTTTAAATGCAGAAAGAATTTTTTTTTTTTTTAAGAAATGAAAAAGAGCAGGAGTTTTCACATTTTAAAAACTGATTCTGAACCATCCAGGAGCCTATAAAGCATAGATTCAGAACAGTGTGTCCCAGATAAGCTTATAGTAGTCAAACTATAATCAGATTGTTCCATTTACTTGAGCAATTCTTGATTTTGTTACCCAGCGCTGTCAGTCTTTTGTTCAGAAGTGATTTTATACTCACGCTGATGCAACTTGTCTGCCCATCAAGTGATTAATGACTCAATTGCTCTCATTAACTAGAGATCGCAGGCAAACCGGGAAGGCTGTAAGACCCGCAGCCAGTATAGGACCCGCAGCCAGTACAAACTTTCTGGACCTCTCAGGGTGGCGATGAAGTTTCCAGCACGAAACACCAGGAGTGCAGCCAACAAAAAAGTGGCACCCCCCAAGCCCTCAGAGAATTTCACTATTGATTCCAATTCTGACTCAGAAGATGAAAGTGGCATGAACTTTCTTGAGAAAAGGGCTTTAAATATAAAGCAGAACAAAGCAATGGTATGTAATAATTTTGAACATGTCAGAACTAACTTTCCAACTTTTCTCTAAGCATTTTGTTACTTAGACTCGTTTCTTTATTTTCTGTGTAGCTGTGAAGTCTTCATGATGAGGGATATAGCCCAGTGATAGAGTAGTCTTGCATCTCATGTACTCCCTTCCCTCACAATTTTTTTCCCCTCAAACTGCTTCTTTTAAAATCTGTTAAGCACAGAGGTGACATCAGAAACTCTTTTTGAATTTGTTGACTTAAAGCTGCTAGTGTAGTTTTCACAAATAAGTTGCTCATTTTCAGGGTTTTTTTTTTTTTTTTGTGTGTGTGTGTGTGTGTGTGTGTTGCTGGGGATTGAACCCAGGGCCTTATGCATGCAAAACAAGCACTCTCCCAACTGAGCTATCCCCAGCCCCTTCAGCACTTATTTTAACCAAGAATTTCTATTTAATTTCTTCCCTTTTTAGCTTGCAAAACTCATGTCAGAATTAGAAAGCTTCCCTGGTTCCTTCCCTGGAAGACGTTCCCTCCCAGGCCCAAGATCAGTAAATGTAAGTCCTTATTTGTATAGTATTGTTTTGGGCAAGCCTAGGACAGATTTGTGTGAGATTTTAAAACGCAGTTTCCTTCTAGATGGTCAAAGGGTAACTAGAAGACTCTTTTTGGTAGCTCTGGATTACAGCTCCTACTGCCTGTGGAGCTCATACCCCTTTAGAGTGGCTATTTCCCTCCTTCCCAGTTAGGCAAAGCCCTTCAGCATGGTGAGGATTAAAGGCTTGTTTCAGCTTTAGCACATTTCTCCTTCATGGTAGATGGGTGTTTGATGTATTTAAAATCCAAGAGTGAGGGAAAAAAAGGAAAAAGTTTATCAGCTCATGGCCCAATATCATGTATGATGGTTTCCTGAAAATGAAGCTCAGACAACTGTGATAACAAAAGAAAAGTCTGCTTTATACTGACTCCCATGAGGAGGAGGAATGGCAGCCAACAAGGAAGGGGAGAAGGAAACCAAACACTACGCAATGTAGAGTGTGGGTTCAGAGCTCAGGCGGAATCAGAGAGAAATTTTTGTTGGAACAGGAGGTAAGATTTTTTTTTTTTTTTTTTCATTCAGTAGAGTAATACATAGACTGATTTGAGAGAAAATGGGCTTAAAATTCCAAAGACCATAATATGGATTTGGGGGCTCATTCTCTGTGTAATGTGACATTTTTCCAAAGGGTTGCCTCTTTTTGTTATGGAATGAATGGGTGCCTCCTGCATGTATTTTTCAGCAGCCAAAGACACCCCGAAGGCGTACATTCCCAGGTGTGGCTTCCAGGAGGAACCCTGACCGGAGAGCTCGTCCTCTGACTAGGTCAAGATCCCGGATCCTGGGGTCCCTTAGTGCTCTTCCCACAGAAGAGGAGGAGGAAGAAGAGGAAGATGATAAGTTTATGCTGGTGAGAAAGAGGAAGACTGTGGACGGATACATGAACGTGAGTTCTCCACATTGGTATTCACTCTTCGGTTTTTCATCTTCTGTCAGCCCTGTTTCGTGAACACACACAGCCTTAACACCAATTATGATACAATTTAAATGTTTTTCATGAGCCATCCATAATTGTTAATGTCACATGAACTTACTTGAGATGAGAGGTAGTTCTGCTTTTCTAATTGTAGGAATCATTTCCATAATGTTGTCCAGTTATCCTTACACTAAACTTACAACTTGCCCGCTCTCCATGAGCAAGAGGCATTTTCCAGGTTGAATTTTCTGTACAGAAATTGCAAATCAAGTATCTGAAGATTCAAAACTGGAGAGAGCCAGTAAGGAACTCTGTTTCATGCTTCTTATTTCTCAGGATGATGATACGCCCAGAAGTCGGCGCCCAGGATCCATGACCCTTCCGCATATAATTCGCCCAGTGGAAGAAATCACAGAGGATGAGTTGGAGAACATCTGCAGCAACTCTCGAGAGAAGATATATAACCGTTCACTGGTGAGAGCCTCTAAATTATGTTTGGAAATGTAAATATCCATGAGAGGAGGGACAGCTTCTGTCCCTAGAGTGGTGCTCATGTTCTAAAGATCTGGGCATGAGGGATGCCCTCTGTCACTTGAATTATCTTCCTGATAAATATGAAGTAGTGGCAAATCTTTTAATTTAGAAATTTATTTGACACATTTATTGTGTATCTATTGTGTACATGGATACATATACATGTGGGTGATACAGTGGTGGGTATGTTAAAGATAAAAATATATTGGAGCTGGATTTTTTTTTTTAACTATGTTAAGGATTGAACCCAGGGCCAAGTGCATATTAATAATAGGCAAGTGTTCAAATGCTATGTCTCTAGCTCAAAAAAAAAAAAAAAAAAGACGTTTTAATTATAAGAACTATTGCACCTGCCAATCATCCTGCTTGAGATACTTTTTGTGCCCTGGCATATACCTACGTATAGAGATATGAAATAAGATTCAAAGACAAAATGTGAGGATCGAATCCAGTGCCTCACTCATGCTAGGCAAGCACTGAGCCACAACCCTAGCCCCAAGGATGTTTCTCTACATAAAACTGTGTTTTCATGTCTTCTTATTTACTCTTTATTGGTAGGGGTCTACTTGTCATCAGTGCCGACAGAAAACCATTGATACCAAAACAAACTGCAGAAACCCAGACTGCTGGGGCATTCGAGGCCAGTTCTGTGGTCCCTGCCTTCGAAACCGTTATGGTGAAGAGGTCAAGGATGCTTTGCTAAATCCAGTAGGTGCCTTGGAGAAAGGGGTTTGTCATGGGGGCCACAAGGTCAGCCACAAGCTGATAAAGCCAGAAGAAGGGTAGTAGGAAGGGACTGAGGCCCTAGAGTTTTGAGATGCTCTTTTGGAGGAGTCAGATTAATTCAGTGTTAGTGCTGCACAGGTACGAGCCCCATCCAGAGTGCTCAGACCCAGCTATTCAGAGAAAGGTGACCCTGTTTATTCCTGGAAGTTGTGTAACTGTCTTTCCTGAATTTTTTTAGGGAAACAATGGGCATGACTCATGCATATTGGCTATTTTATGACTTCTTTTAATCTAAAAAATGGATTGATGATACCCACATTAAATAAAAAGATGAAATAAAATGGAGTAGATAAGTATGGGGAAACTAAGGCTTAATTTCATGGTGTTTTTACACAATGCTCTTTCAGAACTGGCATTGCCCACCTTGTCGAGGAATCTGCAACTGCAGCTTCTGCCGCCAACGAGATGGACGGTGTGCAACTGGGGTCCTTGTGTATTTAGCCAAGTATCATGGCTTTGGGAATGTTCATGATTACTTGAAAAGGTAATGGCAGTTATTTGTCTTTCTTCCACACTTGAATCTTGGATTCCTTTATGGATCTTATTACAAAGATCCATAATACAAAAAAGATCTTAATACAAAAAGAAAATATGAACCAAGGAGGGTCGGGGAATATAGCTCAGGGATAGAAATGGTTACCTCATGTGCAAGACCCTGGGTTTGATCCCCAGCAGCACCAAAACCAAAGACTATAATGGGTGTATAGGTAGTGTTAGAAAAGGTATATTGTTTTTTTCCCAGGGGATGATACTGGGGATTGAACCCTGTGCATTCGAGGCAAGCACTCTACCAACTGAGCTATATCCCTAGCCTGGAAACGGTATATCTTAATCTGGGTTGTAGTGACTGGGTGGCCGGTATGTAAAGTTCAGGTTGAACACTTGATGTATGTACTTGACCATATATGTGTTATATAACTCAAAACATGTTTTAACAGTTGAATTTGGCTTTCAAAAGAGAATTCTTAGGTCACGGACTATATCCTAATATGTCCCCCTTTCTCTTTCACAGCCTGAAACAGGAATTTGAAATGCAAGCGTAATACCCACCAGATGCTGGCCTTCTGCTTCTCACACTGCCCTTAAAGTTCTCGGTTTTGTCATTGATTAAGAGTCTTGACGATCAGTCTGCCTTATGGAAAACTCAAGTCAAGTTCATCTCATTAGACTGGCACATATTTCTGGAACATCACGGGAGACATGTGGCTGGTTACACTTCACCCTCCTGTAGTTTCTCTTCTGCTTCCCCTGGACCCCATCACATAGCCCCTCTCTCTTTTTCCAGGAGTCCTCTCTAGTCACTTAGTTTCAGAATTCTTTTTAAATCAGAGTTTTAACAGCATATTTGATTTAATTGGTGTTGAAATAGCCCTGAAATCTACCCATAAACCCTGAGCACTTAAAAACACGGTATAAAAATACTAACTGTTCTGTCGAGTTCCAAAGAGCAGCCCTCTGACTTGTTTATACAAAAACAATGGTTATGACTTTAATGTTCACACTAATTGACATTTTTAACAGAATCAAGGCATGGAAATCTTAGAACAATGTGGAAAAACTAGTAATTGTTGGGAAATGAAGTATATTACTGTGAATGCCTCTCATGAGAATACCAGCATGTATTGTGGTTACTATATAACTTGTCACAGTTGAGACTTTGTTGCCTCTGATTTCTTCCACCCTAAAGTGAAGTGGTGCATCCTGTTTACAATCTTCCAAAGGTCTGTGGGCAATATGACACTGCACTACTTAAAACAATTGTCTTAAGAGAAATTCTGGGAATTTAGGATGGGGAAACCTCAGAGTAGTCTGATATAAATTCTTGCTGTAAAAGTTTTTAGAAACTTTATAATAACTAGACTATTGTTCTTTGCAGTTTCTTATATTATCCCTGGGTGTTGCTGTGTACAGGGATTTTTTTCAGGTTTTAAGCATTTTTTTATAACAATGAGAAGTGCCTTTTCAGAGATGAATAACTTTCAATGGTTTTTTAACTTGGTATCTCTGCCATTGTAGTTTCTGGGCAGATTTCTTGGAATCTTAAATTGTAATTCAGCCTTATTAGATATGTAATTGGGAAGCTTTAAATGTTTAGAGGTTATTCAAATTGGTACTTACTTGGAGTCTGTCTGTGTGGTGCTGGGGATTAGAACCCAGAACCTTGTTCCTGGCCATGCCCATATGCCACTGAACTTCATCCCCAGCCTGTTGTTTGGAAAATTTGGGTTGTTAAAAAAGATTTTGTCTTTTTCTTTCCTTTCATATAAATCATTATATGGTAGAAAAGGAATTTTAAGTGTTTGTATGTCCAGTGTATTGCATGTATAGCCTGTTGCTTTCAGAGTTTGATGCTTAATTGGACTTTGAATCAATAAGTGTAAATATAGCTTTTGATCTGTAATACTTTTATACAAAAGTTTTTATTTTAATAGTAAAACATTTTGTCATAAAATGTCTTTTTTTTTTTTTTTTTTTAATGTCTTCCTCATATTTACACAAATGTCATTTAAACTTTACTTTAGAAGTTTCCCTCTTGGCTTGTTTCTGAAGGTTAAGGGCCACCCTCTCTTGAGCAGTGTCTTTCTTGGTGATGTGACTAGTACCTGTGATCAGAAAGTGGACTAAGGCAACCATGTCACCTGATTGAACACAATATGCTCTCAGGAAATTACACAGTATTATTTTCATCCTTTATTATATACTGCCCCAGGAACTAATGGTGATTTTGCAATACTTGGCTGCTTTTATCAATCATTTGACTATTAAATGCTTGCTGTTCCCTGAGGCCTCTTCCAGGACTTGAATACCAGAAGACACAAAAGTACTGATCTAAAAGCTTGAATAGCCCAGTTCTTTAAATCAGGCATTGGCAAACCACAACCTGAGTCAGATCTTGATATAGCCTAGCTTCTAATGGTGCATATGTAATTTTTTCCCCCCACATTTTTAAAGGGTTGCTGTCTTTTTTTTTTTTTTTAATTTAACTTTCTTTACAAAATTTTATTTTTTAATTTGTTTTAAATAGTTACACATGACAGTACAATGATCTTGACATACATTTGAATCAAATGGGGTACAATTTCTCATTCTGAGTGAGATCACATTGGTCATGCAGTCACATATATACATACAGCAATACTAGTGTCTATTTTATTCTGTTGTCCTTCCCCTCCCATCACTTCTCTCTACCCAATCTAATGTGACACACGTATTTTTTTTTTCCTTTTCCCTCACATCATCATACATGTAATCTGTATAATGATGAGGGTCTCCTTCCGTGCAATGCCCCCTTTCCCCCCCACATTTTTAAAGGTTTGCTGTCTTTAAAAAAAAAAGGTGGGGGGACAGGCATTGTTCTCAAAACCTAAAATATTTAGCCTGGAGCTTTACATAAAAAGCTGACCATGTCCTACACACACTGTGTGAGAACCTATATTTGTTTATACACACCTGGAGAGAAGACCAAGCCAAAAGAAGTTGTAAAACTAAATTGATATTTCTTCATAAATTCTTGGAATCTTAAATTGTAATTCAACCGTGTTGGAGATGTAATTGGGAAGTTTTAAATTTTAAAGGCCTGGTCTCTTGCTCAGGTTGACCTTGAAATCCTGGGCTCAAGTGATTCTGCCTCAGCTTTGAGTACATGGGACTGGCTCAGCCATGGGCTTTGTGGTAACTTAACTTAACAATAAGGATACCTCAGGTCAATTGCTTGGTCTTGGCCTTGACTGTCTGGAACCTACAGGTCCCATTGCAGAGCTCCACACCATCAGATTTGTGAAAATAGAGTTTGAACAGTGGATGTGAAAGGAGACAACGTGACAGCTGGGCTCCACGAGCTCTTCATGGAGGTAGAGGTGGTGGCTACCGTTTCGTCACTGCTTACTCTGAAGAGAATAAGAAAACTTTCATGGTGCTTTTTGCTTTTAGAAGAAAGGGAGCTACTCCCTGTAGGAAGGTAGGAAATTTGGTCTTTTACAAACTGAGAGGATGAAATTAGAGTTCAGTGCTTTTGGGGGAAAAATATTAGGTACTGAAAAGAACAAGTTCTCAAAAAAAAAAAAAAAAAAATGAGCACAGGTTATTTTATGTCAATGTTAACCAAACATTTATCAGGTATCTGCAGGATGAGGAAGTAAATATAGAAAAGTTGAGAAAAATGCCCAACATTATACAACTGAAGTGGCAGAGCTGACTGAACTTGTTATCAGGGAGAGGACTTTATCTTTTATTTAAGCAAATGGAGCTTGCCTTAGCAGGAGTAGAAAATGCAGAGGAGAGTGTTGATCCTGTTGTGTAGGAGAGCAAGGTCCTTTGTGTGCTAGGTCAAGCCTGGCTGAGAAACCCCACTGCAAAGGGTCTAGGTAGCCAGAGGGCTCATGAGGACTAAGGGCTTGTGCTGGAGGTAAAGGTGGATGGAGAGCAGCCTCAGGAGTGAGGGAGTGGGATGGACAGAAACGAGGCTATAGGATCATCCAGCATAGATGCTAGAAACCCCTGAAGTTTTTAAACTACAGGCATGAACATCCAGGAAAGGGCTCTTTAGAGACCTACAAGATTGGAGAAGAAGGAAAGCAGAGGGCAGAAATGACTAGGAGCTGTTGGCTATGAGACAAAGCAAGATGGCACCAGCTTGGAGAGGCAGTAGGGAGTTAGGAATTTGTAGAGAAATGGATTTGTTCCAAGGAGAGGCCTTTATTTAGTAAGATGTCCAGCTGATGAAAGACTTGGAGAGAAAGAGTGAGGTAAAAGGGGGATGACAAAGTAAAAATCCACTAATACTAGCACTAGTTTTTTGGTTTTTTTTTTTTTTTTTTTAATTATTTTGCAGTTTTGGGGATTGAACTCAGAGCCTCACACATGCTAGGCAAACGCTCTATCACTGAATAACATTTACAGCCCTCCTTGCATTTTTTTGTATATGGTGGCATTTATACTATGGTATAGACTTCTTCAGCACTAAGATTTGGCAAATGCCGCCCCCCCTTTTTTTTTTAAGAGAGAATCTTTTTTGTAGATGGACACAACACAATGCCTTTATTTTATTTTTTTTTTAATGTGGTGCTGAGAATCGAACCCAGGTCACGCTGAGCCACAATTCCAGCCCCCAAAGCCCTTTGTTTTTAAAACCTATTCCTCGATGGGTGCAGTGACAGTGATCTCAGGTAGTTGGGAGGATGAGGCAGGAGGATTCCAAGCTGGAAGCCAGCTTCAGCAATTCAGCAAGAACTGTCTCAATATTTAAAAAAAATTTTTAAAGGGCTGTGGATATAACTCAGTGGTAGAGTGCTTCTGGGTTCAATCAAATGTTTTGTAAAACAAAACAATTCAATAATCCATTATTTATCTGTACACTCATGTGCATCTAGTTATATATTAGTATGTTTACATAAATATATTAATAATAATATTGCTATATATACATATATAATTTCTGAATTGTAATACCATTGTTATTCCTAAAAAGATTAATATTTTTACTTAAAACAGTTTTTTTTTTTTTTTTTGGTCCTTAGTGTAAATTCTAGATACAGTCAACTTAACTGTATGTTAAAATCATTTAAATAGTCCCTCTTTATGTAGTTAAGCCAACTTGATACATGTTTAGATTAAATTGTTGGCTTTTTTTTAATAGCTTTTTTTATTTTTATGTGGTGCTGAGGATCGAACCCTGCACCTCTCACATGCCAGGCAAATGCTCTACTGCTGAGCCACAACCCCAGCCCCTAATTTGTTGGGTTTTGATTTTAAAGATTCAATTTTCGGGGGCTGGGGATTTGGCTCAAGCGGTAACGCGCTCACCTGGCATGCATGCGGCCCAGGTTCGATCCTCAGCACCACATATAAACAAAGATGTTGTGTCTGCCAAGAACTAAAAAATAAATATTAAAAAATTCTCTCTCTTTAAAAAGAATAATAAGTTATAACACATGATGTGTTTATATTTCCAGTATCTATTAAAAAAAAGATTTAATTTTTTAAATGTTAGGATTTTGTTTTGTCTTATAAAGTAATGCATCTTAAACAGATACACATTTCTGAAGTCTATAAAATAAGTTGGTATTTAATTTTTGTTTTTGTGGTACTGGGAATTGAACCCAAGGGCGCTCTACCACTGAGCTACATCCCCAGCTCTCTTTATTTTTTATCTAGTGACAGGGTCTTACTTCATCGCCCAGGCTAGCCTAGAATTTGTGTTCCTCCTGCCTCAGCCTCTGAAAAATCTGGGATTCCTGATATGTGGCATTGTGCCTGACCCCCAAATAAGGTGTTTTTAGAGGAGTCAATCATATCCCTGGCCCAAACCCTGAGCATTCTCTCATTCTATAGGTAATCACTTTAAAAGTCATTTTTATGATTTGTATTTTGATTTTGTAAAATCTAAGCAAAAACACATGTATTATTGTATCCTCCTCTTGCTTTTCAAATGCATGGTGGCATAGCACTCACTGTATTCTTTTACTTAATATGTATAGGAGAGATAAGCATAATAAAGGTTATTATACAAAGAATATTGCAGAAAGAATTCTGAATACACTTCCTTATATGAACATGGAATTTAGCTTCAGAGTTGCAAAGGAAATACCCTTGAAGACTGCTTTTCTCTCTTCCCTGGCCACTCAAAAGACAGTCAGCTTTGTGAGCTTCTAGTTAAGTTCATGCTTCGTGGGCAAGCCATAGCAACAGGAATCCATATTTTGGTTATCTCTTATTTTTATTTGGTTACTTTAATAGACTGATCCTCGAGTTTGTCTTTTAAATTGAATAGCTGTAAATGTTTTTCACTTCTTAATGACCATTGCATATTAGCAAAGTAATAATCACCACTGGAGCTTGCTCGAGTTTCCAAGACATGGCCATTTTGAGCATCCTAGTGCTCAAGGAGGAAAAATATGTAAATAAAATTCCTTTATGCAAATGCATTCTGCAACTCTCATTGCCAGCCAAATTCTTATAAATCATGATAAACAGATGCTACTGAACTAAATGACTAAGTAAAATTATGGAGATAGATTCTATTTATCTTATTTTTCAATGTTGGGGAGGGAGAAAAGGATATTAACTAAATTTTATCTGCGTGATGATTAGGACAGACATGAAGAACTCTATTAATGATTTTTAGCAGGCGAGATGTGGGACTCTTAGGAAATGGAGAGCTTAGGAAATGGTAAGGCAGAGGTTCTGTTGCAACCTAGTTTGTTTCATCAGACAACTGGGCTTTGGAAACAGTATCAGGCTTGCTAGGTCTCTGCCTATTGTTTCTCATTTGTTATTTTATTATTTTTCCTTAACTTTTTAAAAAACTAAAGCAAAGGGCTGGGGTTGTAGCTCAGTGGGAGATCGCTTGCCTACCATCTGTGAATTACTGGATTTGATTCTTGGTATCACATGTAAATAAATAAAATAAAGGTCCATTGACAATTAAAAAAAATATATGTATATAAAGTAAATCTGCATAACAAAGTTTACCATCTTAATCATTTTAAAATGTACAAAATTGTGATTTTTTTTACAAGTAATTGAGAGATTCAGGAATATCATTTCCTCATTTTTTCCATATTTTTATTGATATAATTATACACAATAATGGAATTTGTTTTATATATCCAGACATGCGAAAAATGATGTAATTTGGTCAATATTGTTCCCTAGAAATTTGTCTTTTCCTTCTCTCTTCCCTCCCCGTGGTCCCTTTCCTGTATTCTACTTGTCTCTCTCTCATTTTCAAGAGATCTCCTGGCAAATTGTTTTTCCTTTTTTCCTCTCTAGCATCCACATATGAAAGAAAACATACAACCTTTGACTTTCTGAGTTTGGCTTATTTGGCTTAACATAATACTCTCAAGATCCATCCATTTTCCTGAAAATGACATAATTTCATTCTTTCTTATGACTGAATAAAACTCCATTCTGTATATATACCACATTTCCGTTAGCCATTTGTCTATCAGTGGGCACCTAGGCTGATACCATCATTTGGCTATTGTAAATTGTGTTGCTATATATCATTATATTATGATGACTTTAATTCTTTCGGAAAAATATCAAGGAGTGATATAGTTGGGTCATATGGTGCTTCTATTCCTACTCTTTTGAAGAAACTTCATACTTATTTCTATAGCAGTTGTACAAATTTACAGTTTCACCAACAGTGTTTAGAAGTGTTCCTTTCCCCCCATATCTTCTCCAGAATTTATTAATGTTTGTATTCTTGGTGGCTGCCATACTAACTGGATGGAGATGAAATCTTGGTATAGTTATTATTATTATTATTTGGTACTGGTGTTGAACTCAGGGGAACTCAACCACTGAGCCACATCCCCAGCCCTATTTTGTGTTTTTCATTTAGAGACAGGGTCTCACTGAGTTGCTTAGGACCTCACCATTGCTGAGGCTGGCTTTGAATTCACGATCCTCCTGTCTCAGCCTCCTGAGCTGCTGGGATTACAGGCTTGAACTACCTATCGTGCCCAGCTCGGTATAGTTTTGATTTGCATTTCCCTGATTGCTAAAAATGTCAAAGATGTTTTCATATATTTGTTGACCATTTGTATTTCTTCTTTGAGTAAGTGTATGTTTAGTTGCTTTGCCCATTTACTGACTGGACTACTTGTTTTTTGGGTGGTAAGTTTTTTTAGTTTTTTATATATTGTGGATATTAGTCCTCTGTCAGAAGAGTAGCTAGCAAAGATCTTCTTGCATTCTGTAAGTTTTCTTCACATTCTTAATTGTTTTCTTTTTTTTTTTTTTAGAATTTTAATATTTATTTTTTTTTTTTTTAGTTATCGGCGGACACAACATCTTTGTTTGTATGTGGTGCTGAGAATCGAACCCGGGCCGCACGCATGCCAGGCAAGCGCGCTACCGCCTGAGCCACATCCCCAGCCCTGTTTTCTTTTTTTGTACAGAAGCTTTTTAAATTGATATCACCTCATTATTAATTCTTGGTACTATTTCCTAAATTTTAAGGATCCCATTGAGGAAATTTTTGCCTGTACCTATATGTTGGAGAATTGGTCCTACATTTTCTTTTAACGGTTACAAAATTTCTGCTCTAAATCCTAGGTCTTTGATCCATTTAGAATTGACTTTGGGGCAGAGTGAGAGATAAGGATGTAGTCTAATTCTTCTACATAGGGATTGCCAGTTGTTCCAGCACCATTTGTTTAAAAGGCTCTTTTCTCCAATGTATGTTTTAGTCAGCTTTTTCGGTGCTGTGACGAAAAAATCTGACCAGAACAATTTTAAAGGAGGAAAAGTTTATTTGGGAGCTATAGTTTCAGAGGTCTTAGTCCATAGAAGGCCAGCTCTATTCCTCTGGGCTCCATGTGAAGCAGAACATCATGGTGGAAGAGTGTGGCAGAGGGAAGCAGTTCACATCATGATGGACTCCACTAGCCATATACAAATACATACCCCCACACCATGCCCCAATTTCCACCTCCTCCAGCCACACCCTACCACTTCAGTTACCACTCATTATCCCTCTCAGAGAGTTAATTCATTGGTTGGATTAAGACTCTTACAACCCAATCATTTCTCCTCTGAACCTTCTTGTATTGCATAAACTTTTGAGGGACACCACATCTAAACCATAACGTATGTTTTTGGCTCCTTTGTCAGGGATCAGATGACTGCATTTGTGTGGATTTGTCTCCGTGTCTCCTATTCTGTACCATTGATCTATATTTCTGTTTTTATGCCAGTACCAAGTTTTGTTACTATAGTTGTGGAGTATAATTTGAAGTTGGTATTGTGACGCCTACAGCATTGCTTTGTTTGTTTAGAATTGCTCTGGCTATATGGGGTCTTTTATTCTTCCAAATAAATTTTAGGACTATCTTTTCTAGTTCTGTGAAGAATATCATTGGTATTTTGACGAGGGTTTCATTGAATCTGTAGGTGGCCTTTTTTTTCTCTCTCTCTTTTTTTTTTTTAATTGTAGACAGACACAATAACTTTATTTCATTTATTTTTATGTGATGCTGAGGCTCGAACCCAGTGATTCACATGCTAGGCAGGTGTTCTACTACTGAGCTAAAAATCCCAGCCCATGTGAATGGCCCCCCCTTTTTTAAAATTTTTTTTAAGTTGTTGATAGATGTTTATTTCATTTATTTATATGTGGTGCTGAGGCTTGAACCCAGTACCTCACACATGCCAGGCAAGAGCGTTACCGCTGAGCCCCAGCCCCTGGATGGCCCTTTTAACGATATTCATTCTGATTATGCATGAACATGGAGAAATCTTTTTATCTTCTATTGTCTCCTTTAGTTTCTTTATTTAGTGTTATATCATTTTCATTGTAGAGGTCTTTCACCTCCTTGGTTGGATTTATTCCTAGGTTTTTGTTTTGTTTTGTTTGAGGCTAATGTAAATGGGATTGTTTTCCTGATTTCTTTTTCAACATATTCATTATTGATGTATAGGAAAGCTATTGATTTTTGTATGTTGATTTTGGATCCTGTTTTTAGTTAACTTTTGTATATTGTGTGGACAAGGGATTGAACTTGATTTTTGTGTGTATGGATAGCCAATTGTCCCAGCACCATTTGTTTAAAAGTCTATTCTTTCTCCCATTGAATGATCTTGGCACTCTTGTTGAAAATTAATTGAACATTGCTGTAAGAATTTATTACTGGGTTCCCAATTCTTTTTTTTAAAAATTTTTTAGTTTTTTTAGGTTGACACAATATATTTATTTTATATGTATGTGGTGTTGAGGATGGAACCCAGTGCCTCATGCATGCTAAGTGAGCACTCTACCACTGAGCCACAACCCCAACCCCTTGGGTTCCCAATTCTATTCCATTAGTTTTATTTCTGTCGTTATGCCAATATCAGTACTTTTTTAGTTTATTATAGATATACATGAAGGTAAAATTCACTATGGTTTATTCATATATGTACATAGGATAGTTTGGTCTATAGTTTTGAAGTAAGTTGTAAAACTGGAAAGGACGATCCACCCAGTTTTCTTCTTTTCAAGATTGTTTCGGCTATTTGGGGTCCTTTGCAATACCTTATAAATTTTAAGATCAATTTGTTCTTTTCTACAAAAAATGGAAATTGGAGTTTTGATAGAGACTGCACTGAATCTGTAGTTTCATAGAGGGAATATTGCCTTCTTAACAACATTAAATTTTCCAGTCCATGAACACAGATGTCTTTCCATTTATTTAGGTGTTCTTTAATTTCTTTCAACAATGCTTTATAGTTTCCACTATGCATGTCTTGAATGTCTTTGGTTAAATTTATTCCTAAAGATTTTATTCTTTTTGATGCTGGAATTGTTTTCCTAATTTCACTTTCAGATTGTTCATTGCTTATTTCTAGACATACAGCTCATTTTGCATATTGATGTTACTATTATTTTTGAGGGACTGTTTTCCCACCAGTGCATTCCTGAGGACTTTTGCTAATTCTTTGGGTTTTTCAGTCACTCAGTGACCCTCTGTCTTTGTAAATGCTGAAGATTATTACTGCCCTACTTAGTCTTACCCACAGTGATGCAGGCACTGCAACACTGACAAGAAACTAACCACAGAAAAAATTCCATTTGACCATGCTGACTGAAATGTTGAGGAAGAGGAAAAAGAGCAACATGGGAAATAAGCCTATTTTCATTATGTTTTTAAATTTATCATTATTTTATTTTTGTTCAGTATAAAGTTTGTAAAACATCTTTTAGTTACTTCTTATAGAAAATTGGAATTTAATAATTAAAATCATCCATAATCCTGCTACTCACAAATCAACACAGTTAAGATTTTGGTTACTCGTGGGTATTAAACATAAGTATTGTTATTATTTTTAAGATTATATTCAGTATAATTTTATCATCCCTCCCATTTTTTTATATTTAAGTTATGTAATAATGACTCACTATTAGGAAAATCAATTTAAATACACTATAAAATAAGAAGCAATAGTAATTTATTTAAATTTCTTTGAACAGCCACTTTGGGCATGTCTTTTTCATGGATCCTTTTTCTTTTCTTTCTTTCTTTCTTTCTTTTTTTTTTTTTTTTTTTTTTTTTGGTAGTACTGGGGATTGAACCCAGGGCCTTGTGCATACAAGGCAAGCTGTCTACCAACTGAGCTATATCCCCAGCCCCTCATGGATCATTTTTAAAGTTTTCTTTTTAATTAAAGAAGTGCACATATTTGGTTAAAACAATCAAATAGTGTGCATGTATGAATAGTAACAGGAAATCCCATCATTTTGTAAAACTATAATGCACTGGGTCTGGGTTTGTGGCTCAGCAGTAGAGCGATTGCCTTGCATGTGTGGGACGTGGGTTCTATCCTCAGCACCACATAAAAATAAATAAGTGAAATAAAGGTATTTTGTCCAACTATAACTAAAAAAATTTAAAAAAACTATAATGTACCAATTTTTAAAAATGTGGAAAAAAAAAAGAAAAAAAAATCAAATGGTTCTGAAGGATTTATCATGAAAAGAATCTACTACTTCACTTGTTTCTCTAGAACCCCAATCCTACTATCCTGAGGGAGAGCATTTTTTATTTATTTAATTTGTAGTGTGGGGGATCCAACCCAGAACCTCAGGCATACCAGACAAGTGCTCTATCCCTGGGCTACATCTCCAGCCCCTGGCAACCACTTTTAACGTCGGTTTTTATCTTTCAGGGAGTAATCTCGATATCTTAAATAATATTTCTTTCCAATATTTCTTGATTTCTCAACTTGAAAAACTATTCACTGATCTCCTGACCTCTCTTCTCCACTTCTGCAACTACCTCTGGCACCTCTTTATTTTTCTGTGATTAAGGGTGATAATATTTATATTTTATCCTATCAATATAGTCTTTGGAGCCCTATCTCTAAGATGGTTCTAAAGAACAAGAGGAAGTAAATAGCATTTACATTAATAAAAACAATGTAGGTCCCTTCTGAGTGATGTTCATAATTACATCCTTCCCTTCCTGATCACAGCCTTTGGTCTCTCAAATGAAAATGTTTCCAGTGTCACCATCAATGGGATTCTCTATTATAATCTTAAAATAATACTGCTTTTTTGTTTTTGGTACCAGGGGACTGAACTCAGTGTCTTACACATGCCAGGTAAGTGCTCTACCATTCACCTGCACCCTCAAAACCCAAATTTTGTTTTTCTCTTATCTTTCTTACAAAAATTGTAACATTTCTCTCAGATTTTCAGATTGCCTTTCTTTTTTCTTAAAAGAAAATTGAAATATATGCCTTCTTTATCATGCATTTAATCTCTTTCACCTTCTCCTTCATTCTTTGTCACTCTACCTGTTTCTTGGAACCTCTTCATCCTTTTCCAAAGGCATTGAATCACTCCTGCACTTAGCTACACCGTTGTTTTCCTAGGACAGGTAAATAAGCCATCATTTGTAGCCCACATTTCCCCACATTTCCTAGCTGCCTATCATTCCATTTGTAGGGTGAAGGCAGAAGTGTTGGTTGCCTGATTCATATACCATGCTTTTAATATTTTCCCACTCACACTTTTATCATTGTCCCACATCAATAGTGCGACATTGACTTCTTCACTGTCCTGCTGGGTAGAGTAGCTCCCCACCCTTTGTGGTTCTTTATCTTGGAGTGAAGGGAGACATATTCATATTTATATTCCCCTCTTCACAAATTTTTCTTAAACTTTGATTCTCTAGGAATATCTCGTTAATGGTCCGACTGCAGGTGGGCACGCATAACATCTTGTGCTTGAGAATTGAGGGTCTAGTGTAACCATCTTGAAAATGTGGAAGACTTATAAAGATTTCCAAAAACCAGGGAAGTAAACACGATCAGATATGGTGATCCTACTGGAGTCACTTGATGAGCAGAACCAATGACCTCAAAGATCCCCTCCTCCTCTACCACAACAGAAATTCTACCATTCATTTCCTTATAGGAAAAAAAACCCAAAACTACATTTTTTGTTATGGTTGTTGTTTTGGTTTTCCTGATTACAAAGTTAAACCATGTGTAGTGTAGAAAATGTGGGAAATGCTGAAAGCACAAAAGACAAAATAAAGGTAATTTTAATCTCATCCCTGAAATGAGATTTAACATTTTTAACACTTAGCCTTTAGCATTTAAAATTTTCTGTTTGGTTGGTTATGTACAAATTTTTTCTTAACAAAACTTGGATTGTATTGGATATGCTGTTTTGCAGCTGCTTTTACAAATTAGTTTTTTTGCCCTGAACATTTTTTGTTTTTTTGTTTTTTAAATACAAGCAAACAGCCTTGAGAGGCTGAGGCTTAGATGACTCCATTAGGCTCCACTGGCAATCTGTGAAGACTCCTGTGCTAATTTCCTAGAACAAAGTACCACATGACAGGTATGCTAATTACCCAGATTGGATCATGGTGTAATAGATACAAGTATCGAAGTCAGCACATTGTACCCCACACATATGTGTCAATTAAAAAATAACTTTAAAAATAAAACAAAACAAAGTGCCACAATCTGGGTGGCTTAAACCACAGAAATATATTTTCTCACATTTCTACAAACTAGAAGTCTGAGATCAAGATGCTAGCAGTAGCCGAGTTAGGTGGTGCACACCTGTAATCTCAGCTACTGGGAAGGCTGAGGCAAAAGGATTGTAAGTTTGAGGCTACCCTTAGCAAGTAATCAAGACGCTGTTTCAAAAGGAAAAAAAAAAGGGTGGAGGACGTAGTTAAGTGGCAGAGCACTTGCCTAGCATGCATGTAGGCCCTGGTTCCATCCCCAGTGCTGGGGAAAAAAAAGTCTCAAGGTGAGCTTCTTCTGAGGCCTCTCTTGGGCTTGTAAATGACTGTCCTCTCTTCCCTGTCTTCCTTCGGTGCCTGTCTGTGTCCTAATCTCCTCTCTTACAGAGACACCAATCCTATTGGAGGAGAGCCCACCCATATGACCTCATTTTACTTTAATCACCTCTTCAAAGAGGCCATTTCTCCCAATTGGGCCATTTTCTCAGGTAGAAGGGGTTAGGACTTCAACATTCAAGTTTTGAGAGGGAACAAGTGAGCTCATCACAGCGACTCCCAGGCACTCTGGCTGTCTGTGGGCTGGAACTCTCTGTCCTACTTATCCCTTTAGGGCAGAGGACCCTGGCTGCACTTCTCTTCTGGCCAGATTTTTCTTTCCTTCTGCCTCCCAGCCATGCCCTTTTGCTGTTTCTGGGTTAGATGTTGCTTTGCAAATTGACATAGGGCGTTGCCCATTTGGAACTGTGATGAGTTCCAAAAACAGTTAGTGATATCCTGACCTGTAGGCCAATTAAATCAGGGTCTCTGGGGAAGGGCCTTGGGTATCAGCATGTTTTACAAGTTTCTTGATGATTCTATTTTTTTTTTTAATTTTAATATTTATTTATTTTAGTTTTTGGCGGACACAACATCTTTGCTTGTATGTGGTGCTGAGGATCGAACCTGGGCCGCACACATGCCAGGCGAGCACGCTACCGCTTGAGCCACATCCCCAGCCCTCTTGATGATTCTAATATGGCACCAGTGTTGAGGCCCATTGTTCTTTGACGGGAGAGAGGTTGGAGTGGTAAGCCACAGAAATAAAAGTCACCTGTGGTAGCAAAGTGCTTCTTGGATTAGAGAAAGAGAAATCAAAACCAGGAGATTCCCAACACATTTCTCCATGGCTTATGATATAAAAAGGATGGGGCATTAGATGGAATAAAAACCAAAAGAGAGAAAGAAATATCCATCCCACTAGTTAAAACGTGAAATTCCATTAACACAGAAAAAGGGCAGGGAGGAATTAGGAGAGCACAAGACAGTGACTGAAAGGTGAAGAAAAACAGCTGAATAAGGTTTGGTGGGAGTCTCCTATTATGGCCTGTTTTCATATTTTACTTTGGAAATTTCTAACTGAGCAGAATTTATTGACTCTTGTAAAATGGGAAAAATCGACTGCCGGTTTTATTGTTCAGCCCCAGAGCGTGCTACCCAACCAGTCAAAAATCTCAAGCCCAGGATCTGAAGTCTGTGCCCCGGGGTGTGCTCAGGTAGCCCGGTCCCTGGCCACACACACTCCACATACCTCTCTTCTGGAGAGATTTTTTTTCTTTCCTTCTGCCTCCCAGCCGTGCCCTTTTGCTGTTTCTGGGATAGATGTTGCTTTGCAAATTGACACAGGGGACGCTGCCTATTCCTGAAGTCATTTATATTGGTATTACTACAGTAAATTCTTTATGAAATAAAAATCAATAGTCACCAACATCCTGAGTAGTGAGGAAAATAATTGTTTATGGCACTCAGCTTAAGCTGTTCTGGTAATCACGTTGAAAAATACAATATTTATTCATTAGATCAAATTTAATGAGGCCTCCTGGCAGTAATTATAAAAATTACTGTAGCAGTAAATTACTAATGAGTTGTGATGTGCTTCCTACCTGTGAAGAAGGACTGGGGGTTGAAAAAAGCCTGCTACCCAGATGAGGAGGCGAGGGAGGGAGCCCCGCGGGCCGCGCTGCTCTCTCACCCAGGCAGGAAAGGATCAGTGTACCCAGACCACAAAAGCAAACAAGAAAAAAGACTGAGGACACACAACCAGGGGGCATTCTTGCAGCCGTGGGAACAGGATCAAGATTAGAGCGTTCTTTTCCCCAAAGGTGAGCATCTTCTCAGAGTCGGTGTTGCTGCGTGCTGGGGTCACGGAGGGGCACTCGGCTGCTGCCTGGGAAAGGACAGAGCTTCTTATTAAGGCCGGGAAATGATTCCAGACACGCGCCGCGCGGTCCCTGCAAGTGCGAGGCCTTGACTCTGACCGCTGAGGTGCAGGTTCCGCTTGGCTCTTTCGAAACCAGCTGCGGAGCATGGCGCCTGCCCTGATGCAAGCGCCCTGGATGGTTTTACAAGCACCTGGGGGTTCTTTCTCCTCGTAGGGATCAGAACTGGCTAGAATTTTTGCTCTTCTATTTATAACATGGAGCTAAGTAATTTTTTTCTCTTTTTTTTTTTTCCAAGAATGCAAGCAATTAATTTTGATTAGGAGTTTATATGTACAAAAGGCAGGAAAAAAATATCTCAAGGCAGGCATGGTTTTAAAAATTACATGGAGTTAAACGGAAGCATTAAGTCTTGGGGAGGCATGGTCGGACAGAGCTTTGTGACACCAGTTTTCTGGATTAATCTAGGCTACCTCAGTTCCTCCCCTGCAGCCTTTGTTCCCCAGACACAGAGGAATCTGTGCAATGAGGGGCCAACCATGCCAGGGGAGGACCCTACCCCATCGGCAGCTGGAATCTGGTACCCAGTGGAAACACCCTCTGAAGGCCCAGCATATCTCCCCTTAGAAGCAACGTCTCTGAATAGCCGGCAGGCTGTCTTCTGGAGTGACAGCTATCTATTCAGGTAGTGGCTGCTATTGTGTTCTCACTTGTAATACCAAGAGGGTTTTTGTTTAACTTTAAAAATTCTGACAGCATCTCAGAATGTCGTACTCCAAGTGGGTCCAACCCCTCCTCTGATGGGGAGGGCACAATGACATTAGAGTGTACATTTTTTTTTTCTTTAAATTGCAGATGCCTTAAAATGAGATTGTCAGGTTTGTTGGCTTGTCAGACGAGAGTATCAAGATTGTCACAGTGTATTATATCACTATAATATGATCATTGTACATGAAACTAACGAGTAATATTGTACTTAGTGGTGGGACAGAGTCACAGTAACATTAAAAAGCAGTGAGCAGCCTGCGTTTTATGCTGGAGAATCTAGGGAAGATGGCTGCCCCGTGGGATAGAAGGCCAGGATTTCCTCATCCAGGGAAAGTCTAGAAAATCTCTTTGAAGAGGGAGGTGAGGAGGTAGCCAGCTGAGGGCTGTCCTGGGGAGGCTAGTGCACAGGGAGGCTGACTGAAGTGTTTGCCCCCTCCTAGGCACTCAGAAAATGGTTTCTGAAGGAGGGAATGAATGGATTTTCTTCACAGTTAGGATCCCACTAGGCTAGAAGCAATCTGAAGAGGACTCAACTGAAACCACAGTGTTGCATCAGTATCTGCCTCTCTTAGCCCCTCCTTGACCATCCATTTACTCACTCTATCAGATGTTGATACGCCTGACTGTGTGCCAGGCACTAGGCACCCAGTGGTCTATGTGACAGGCACAGCCCTGCCCTCAAAAGGCTCGAAGTGCAGCAGGGCAAACTCTGGACAGGAAGGTGCATGTACACAACAGCACACCGTGCCGTGGGGAAGATGGGAACTGGAGGCAGGGGGCTGGCCTATTTTGAGGAAGCAATACTGAGCTAATAACTCATTAGGACAAGAAGGAGTTTGGATGGTAAATCATGCTCGAGGTGAAAGTAGCAGAAATTCCGAGCCCCTGGGAACTGAGAGAAGGTCAGAGAGAGTAGAGGGACGCAGTGGCTCCATGGTCACTGGAGAGGGAGTATGGCTTCCAGGCTCAGGGAGACCTGAGTGTGCTTTTGGGCCACATACCTCTTTAAATTACACAGACTTCACAGGCCCTCAGCACAGCAGGCCCGGGCTCGTGGTAGAAATTTAATGCATGGAAACACTCATTATTGTTACCGGAAGGCAGGATGGTGAGCTATGGCTTTCATGGCAATATGAAGACACATCCTTATTGTGTGGGAGATAGGCTTTGGGGGCATAGGATAGACAAAGGGACAGGCATGTGCAGGCCTGACACTGTCATTTTACCTGGGTTTCCATGCAGAAAAGGACAGAAGAGCAAGCACTGACATGGATTCAGGATAACAACATCTCTCAGTACACATTCCTTTACTTTGGTAGAATCGAGCAATACATCCTCGTATTGCTATAGAGATTAGATTGCCCATCACGGCCTCTCTGAGAATCGCTCCCTAGGTTTGTTCAAAACACAAACTGCACAGCCATGCTCAGAGGCCCCCAATCCAACATCCCACTCTTTTTTTTTTTTTTTTGCATGTCTGAATAAGCAATGGTAAATTTGAAGTCTGCATTTTTTTTTTTTTCTTCTGAGACTTATTTTTTTTGCTCTTACGCCTGCTATTCCAGAGAGCCTTTTTCTGGAAGAAAGCAGACAGGATTTACAGTGTTTATCTTTTCCACAAGATGCTAGTACATTCCTCTCACTAATGTTATTGCAAACTGTGCTCATATTTGAAGAAGGAAAACGTCCCCCCACGAACTGCAAGAAAAGGTAAACATCAATGTTTAGAGTCTGTAGTTAGCTCTCCGCCGCCCACAGCTCTCCTTCTCCCTGCTCAGGAGCAGCGTGGTACAACGAAGCACTCAAGAGTCCCCTCATCTCCCCCCACTCAGGAGTACACTGAAGGCTGGTGGAAATTCATTTTGGGGGGGTAGGTTGTGAGCATCTGGATAAAGGACTAATGTAGGCTTGGAATTCCAGGAGAACAATTTGGTTAAATCATGGCATTTTATTCCAAGTATCCTGCTCATCTATAGCTTCCCTAGTTCTTCTTGATATTAGTCATTGTCACAGGGGGTGGGGTGGAGTGGGGGCGGGTATAATGTACCCCCTTAGTATTCCTGGTAGCTATGGTGCAGCTTTTTCCAGAACACCACAAGCTCTTCTTTTCTGAGGACCGTTGTCTACAGGAGAAGTGTTCACTGATGGGTTGAGTGAGCTTGGTGACCAAAATGGCTGAATAAATGAGATGTGGGCATTCTAAACTGGCTTATCACTTCAAAATGCATAAAGTGGGGAGTGCTGGGGGGCTGGACAGGACAGGGAAGAGGAGGAAGAGAGCAGAAGCAGGCTGGAGACTCACCAGTCCTGCCAGGTAGGGCTTTGTTTGGCCTGCACTGTCTCTGGTACGTGAGGGCACACGCACATTCTCACGCAGCTCCACTCTCCCTTGCCTGCAAGCCTGCTGCCCCCGAACTCTTTTTAGAGTGCCAGCTCTGAGTGGGGCTTAAAGAGCCATCTGCAGAGCCTGCTCGGTGCACATGGTCAGCGCTTTGTGGAAGCTGCTTTCTGGGGGTGCTTTAGAACTCGGCCTCTTTGTCCGGCAGACCGCATACTTCTGTTGGTTTTTTCCCCCTAAATTGAACCACTCCTGTCCCTAATTGTGTCACTCCTGCTGTCCCCTCTAGCCATCAGAGCCTGTGGCATGGTTCTGATTGTGTTGCAATGCGTCCTTGAAGCATTCTTTTTGTTTGTGTTCAATGGCTCTCCTTCAGCTCACAACACAGTGGTGGCAGTGGTTTCCTAGGGTCACCCATTCTCCTCTGAGGACCAGCCCAGAAAAGCTCCGTTGTAATGAACGGGGCTTCAGACGGACAGACACATACACGGGCTTGAGAGGCCTCCTGGCTTTGGCCACTCTAACAAGATTTTGTCATTTGTGGCTTTTGCACGTTGGAAAAAAACTTTCATCTCTGAGTTTCTATGGGCTATAAATACTTGGTAGGTTAAAAAGGAATCATTCAGAACATGAAATAAACAGAGCCTGGCACGTACACAGCAACACACCTCAACGGAGCCCTTCAACTTCTAGGCCAGAGCGGCAGGAATCTGAGACAGGGCTTCCTTCATCCTGTCTCTCATTCACTTCCCTCCCGGGCTGGACACTGCTCTGGTTTATGACCTCTATGGGCTGGATATTTTCCTAATGAGGCAGGAGGATTAGGTCTCCATGTTACTTACACCTTTTAACCACCGAGTGAAAACTGTTGATTTCATTGAGGTTGGGAACATTTTAGAATGTATGGAAAACATGATATTGATATGCCTACCACCAATTGAGAAAAGAGGCTGGCAGAGAGAAATTATATCTTGATTTTGAAGTCATTATGATCCTGTTTTTTTATGGCTTGACTATTTTTCCAAAACAATTACTCTATTATTATTATTATTATTATTATTTTCAGAGTCTAAAAGAAATAGCTGAGTGCCATTGTGCACACCTGTAATCCCAGTGACTCGGGAGGCTGAGGCAGGAGGATGGCAAGTTCGAGGTCAGTCTCAGAAATTTAGCAAGATCCTATGCAACTTAGCAAAACCCCATCTCAAAACAAAAAGGACTGGGGATGTGGCTCAGTGGTAAAGCACCCCTGGGTTCAATCCTTGGTACTAATACAAAAAAACAAAAGAGGAAGAAGAAATGCACATAACAATTGTTGTAAGACATTCAAGTAATAGATATAGACAGACTGAGAAAGATGAAAATCTTCCAAGACAGGAATCTTAGCATCTTGGTCCTATGGTTTTGTTTTGTTTTGGGTATTGGGTATTGAACCTGGGGCACTTTATCACTAAGCTACATTCCCAGTCCTTATTATTTTTCATTTTGAGACAGAGTCTCCCTAAGTTGTCCAGGCTAACCTGTAATTGTGATCCTCCTGCCTCAGCCTCCTGAGTTGCTGGAATTACAGCATATGCCACTGCACTTGGTGGATTTTTTTTTTAAATCAAAGTATAATGTACATATAAAAAAGCTATACAAATCCTAAGTGGATTTCTCAACATTTTAAAAATTATACACATGTCACCACCACCTACATCAAAATGTTTCTTGTACCCTAGCAAATTGTATGTAGTCTGTTAGTAATAATCTCTGAAGTCTCTCCCTAAGAAGTGACCAGTTTCTGATTTCTTTCACTCTTATCCTTTTATACTTTGTATACTTTGTAATATATACATGTATTTATGCAAAATATATGACAAATAATACAGATTACATTTGTATTTTTTCTATATTTTATCTTTTAAGATTTGTTTTGTGTATATTACACATTTGCACAAAATGAATTAGATCTTCAATCAATACCATAATCTGATCTCTATATCAGTTTATATAGTATACTAGACATGCATTTTTATTATATAATATCAACAAAATGCTATTTATGTTATTGTAAGTATATAATTTATGTAATTATTACTTTATATAATACCTTTCTGTCAATAAGTATAAAACTAAACTACCACTTTTTTTAAAAAAAATTTTTATTTGTTTTAATTACTTACACATGACAGTACAAAGACCTTGACATATCATACATTTGAATCAGATGGGATATAATTTCTCGCTTTTCTGAGTGTACAGGTTGCAGAATCACATTGGTTATGCAGTCACGCATATACACACAGCAATTAATAATGTCTATTTTATTCTGCTGTCCTTCCTTTCCCCCCATCCCCTTCTCTCCCTGCCATCATTTCTCTCTACCCAATCTAAGGTGACGCTATTCTTTTTTTTCTCTTTTATATATATATATATATATATATATATATATATATATATATATATTTTTTTTTTTTTTTTTTTGATGATGCTGGGGATGGAACCCAGGGCCTCACACATGCTAGGTCAATGCTCTACAACTGAGTTAATTTCCCAATTTCAAAACCATCACTTTTAGTGGCTGCATCTCACTGTTAGGTATAGCATAATTTATAGACTCTTTATCTCTTTTATAAAATCTCTTTATCTACATTTAGTGTTGTTCCCTCATGATTATATTTAAAAATTTCCCTTAGGGTAACATCTAAGAACCAACATATTCCAAAGGCTTTGTAATCCTGTTCAATGTAACTAATTATGAGTACCCCAGTACTCCTTTATTGCTTTATGTTTTTGGAAATGATGTCTTGCTCGGTTAGCCAGGCTGCTGGCCTTGCACTCTCCTGTGCTCAAGGGGTTCTCTTGCCTTGGTCTTCTGAGTACCTGGGACCACAGGCATGTGCCTCTGAGCCTGGCAATTAAGAATGTTCTGAAATATTACATTTTAGAATCTCCATTTCTTTTGTTGTTTTTGTAGCTTGCTCCCATCTTGTAGCCAGTGCTAGAGGACAGTGTGTGTGTGTGTGTGTGTGTGTGTGTGAGTGTGTGAGTGTGTGAGTGTGTGTGTGTGTGTGTGTGTGTGTGTGTGTTACTGTCTATAGTGCTGTTATTCTAGCCTTCCCAATCCAGCATAACCTGGGAGCAGGAGACATAAAGTATGCTTGGAGCCACACACTATGTATGTCATTTAAAAATTCTCCCAGATTTCATTTCTAGCCGTTGGAGAATTTCTTCACAGATCATTCGATTCCTTCAATCCCCAGGGGAGAAAAAACAAAAAAACTAAAAAAAAAAAAAAAAAAAAAAAAAAAATGTATCTGGTTCCAGTGCTGTGGTTGAGTGAAGTGGTTGTAATGTCACCTCTTCCACTTGACTGGAAAGTGCCCGTGAGCACACTCACGCATGGCTTTCCTCTCTCCTCCATGAATATCACTGCCCTTGTGTCCCAGCCCAGCCCAGGCTTTCCGTGTAACGCTCTATGCTTTTTATTAGGAGTGAGATTCTCTTACAAAACCCCAGCACTGTGAGTTGGCAGGTTTGCTGAATTTTCATTCGGGGGTTCATTTTCCTGGTCAGTCACTTAATTTATCTTTGAAAGATTTTTTTTTTTTTTAAATTTCAGTCAAAAAGACAAGTAAAAATAATTCTTAGAGATATGTATTTAAAGAAGAAGGGGTGTTTTATTAGGATGTTTGTTTACATCAATGCAACAGAATTCTTTTTAGTCTAGAAGCCACGGGGATTATTATTTCTTTGTCATGGAATCCCTAGATCTTTGTGGGAGGCCAAGAAGCACCAGTTTCTCTTCCATTTAAACAAATTCAATTCAATTCACTTGCTTTGGCAGAGCACACCAAAATCTTAATTTTCTCAGCCAAGGAGAGCAAAGTTGGCCTGAGAGCGTTTTGAACATGATTTTTTTTTTTTTTCCTTTTCTCCCATCCTAACACATGCCTAGAAAAACAATAACAAAACAAAACAAAACAAAACAAAAAACACTCTCTAAAGCAGTGAAGGCACACAAAGTTTCTCTTCTAAAACCCTTCCTGACCAGGAGATTGAGTGCAAGTGAAAGTAAGAATTAAGCAAATCTTTCTTATTGTCTTAAATAACCAAGCAAATCAATACTTATTTTTAAAGTTTAAACATTTGAAAAAAATTTTAAATAATGCAATTAGGTTTCTTATGGTTCCAATCTCTGATACTTGACATCAATGTGATGATTTAGAAATAGAAGATGGGGTGCATTATCCTTACTGTCCAGAAGTAGGGATATAGCTGCTCCCCTCCACGCTATATTAGATGCTTCTCCATGGTGAACACAAAGACCAGCCTTGTGCTTGAAAGACCGCCGAGGATCCCAGAGTACAGATCCCTATGATATATTAACCTAGACAACTAGGTTTTCTACCAATTTTTTTCTACTTAAAAGCCTAGATATTGAATCTAAATGTGTCAGAGGTCTCATTATAATGCTAGCCACAGATCTTAGCCAGTTTTGGGGACAGTCACAATTGGCGGTTGGTGGCTGCTTTTGTCCATTTCTATTTCTAGAAAAGAAGGAATGGGGTAATCTATAGCTAGTGGTTGGCATACCTGCCCAGAGTACAAATGTAAATATGAAACCTCTTCTCTTGTTCCATCCCCATATCCCTGAACCCCTTCATATATGATTTGCTTCCCCGATCACATGGGAAAAGGAAAGTTGCCAAGAAAAATTTGGGGGCTTGATCTGAGCTGATCTACACAAACTCACTCAGAGAAATGACTTCATTGTATTTTTATGGCTCTTTATTTTTAATATTCTTCTACAAGTTCTTTGGATTGTTTTGCATATGGAAAGATCTCTAGTGGCTGGAAGGACCTGGCTGACAAAGTAACTTGGTAGCAATTTCACACTAAACTCAGCATTCTTAATTCCAACAAGGTGCTCTTGATCCAAACTTACAGCGTTTTGAGACTCCATGTTTGTGGTTCCCCCTCCTTCATCACTGAAAATAACAGAGCACATCAGTAGGCTGAAACTGCACAAAGAAGACAGCTTTCAGACGTGCATGTTAAAAGGGCAGAGTTCTGCGTGTTGTGTTTGTACTGTCAGCCCACGAAAACCAGACAAGATTTAGGGAGAAAGGAAGGCTATTTACTAGAACAAAATACATGATAGTTCACATTACATATTTTCTTGATGGACACAAAGTGACATCCACACTGATTGACTGTCGGCATGCACCTCTCCCAGAGCTGGGTTCTGTGTGATGGATAAGCCAGTCGCAGGCAAGTGTCAGGAAGATTATCAAAAGAAAGAGCTGTCTGTAGTTGTTCCCTCTCGGAGGAGATTGACAACTCACCCTAACAAAAGGAAACATTAGTGTGCTATTTGCGTCTCCCAAAGAGACTGTGATAAGATGACGTGATAAATGGTGGGGTGGGGTGGGAGGGAGGTTGCCATAAAAACACATAAGGTAGCTGAATCGTGAAATGCAAAGAAAACCTCGGCTGGCACAATTGATGAGGCTTGTTTATTTTAAAAAGGTGAGCTGGTCTGAACAACGAATGTGCCTGCAAAGATCTTAGATGACAGCAAAAGTCCTCTAATCAGTCCCACGGAGAACTACAGGAGACCCTGAAATACTGTGTGCTTCCCTGCTCTTGGTGCCTTACCCCAGGCGCTCTTATAGACTGCAGGTAGCTTGCACAAGAAGATAGGTCCCACATGGAGCAAGAAAGCAGTTGGCGAGTGGCAAACCCCTGTTCTTGCATGTGATCCAGAGTGGGGTCCGGGTCTGGCAGAGCCCCAAGAACAAGAGTTTGTGTACTGGAGCTGGAGGGTGTTTATTATGATTTAGATACAAAACAGAATGAACTAGAGTGTATCCAAATAGGAAATTGTCCCCCAGAGAGGCTTTACCCACAACTGCAGCCACTGTCACCCCTCATTAATTGCAAGGATGGCACCAATTTCAAGTGATTTCAGGTCATCTTGGCAGGCTCGCTTCTCGAGCAAATAGGTGGAAGTCAGTATGCTGTCCTGCACAGTGCTCTGTCAGATGGCTGAGGCCCACGAGCCGCTTCAGGGAGCACTCCCTTTTCTCCTCACTGACCCTGCATTTTACAGTTTTCCCAGCTGATATGGTGCTACTGGGGCTGGGGTGGGGTCTCTGGCCCATGGCAAACCAGACCATGTCTAACAGGTGACAGGGCTCCTTTGGCCTGAGCTGATGTGGTTCTGGATCCCTAGGGCCCCCTGCAGAACCCAGCCTTGGGCCAGGCAATCTTTCCTGTGTATCCTCAGGGTATGACCTGGAGTGGGTCCTCAATAAATGTGTAAGGACTTGGTTGGTCTGGAAGGGTTGAGGGCTCCAAGGGAAGCTCTCATTTAGCAGTGGATATCTAGAACAGGATTTGGACTGAGCTTGAGTCTCTCCTCCATATACCTGGTTAAGTCCACAGATCTCTACCATTGCTTTCCACTGGCCCACGTGAACTTGGCTTTTATGGCTCAGTTTTGGATTTTTCCAGTCTTTCCCACTGCACATGTAGGAACCTAAGCAAAATCCTCTGGATCCAACCAGTTCAGCAAGGACACATTTGAGGTTCTGACTCTGAGGATTTCCAGGGTGGAAAAATGGCCCAAGACTAGGTTCTTCAGAGAGTGACAGAGATCCCAAATCATCTTAGCTTGGGCCAACAAAAGCCCTCCCGTCTGCTAGAATCAAGATAGGTTCTTACATGTGCCAGGGAAAAAGCCAGGTATTGGCAGGGGTGGGGAAGAGTCTCCTGAGTTTGATGCAAGCACTGACCAGGTGAGGGACATCACACTCTGGCCACAATTCGGTGTTAGTAAAAAACTAGGTCAATAAATTTGAAAAGAAAACAAAACAGTATTAACAAGGGGAAACACTTCTGGTCAGTGTTTCCTTCTACTCCGTGGATATCTGTTACATCCTGGGCATGACCTACCTCCCTTTATGTTTATAAAATGCTTTAATCTCTATTGAGTCTTAAAGCAGTTTGAATCTTCATGTGGTTAACCTTGGATTCCTGCGTGGTTTGCATTTCATATAAAGCTTTTTATAAAGCTATTTCCTTAAGGATGACTGGGTAAGAGACTGGTGACCCTTCCATTTGTTTCCACTGGCGTTTGGAGGGATGTAGGGAACAATAAGACATGCCCATTGGTGTGCTTTTCTTGGTCAATGGGCATGACACCATCCAGTTATGATAGTCACTGACTTGGTGCCTACAAAGACCCTGTGAAGTGAAGCCCTCACCTGGCCCATGGGAGAAGGCCAGATACAGGTGTGGATCCTTCCACATTGAAGTGCCTGCCAAGAAACTGCTTTCTGAGGCCAGCCTTCATCTTTTGAAGGCCTTGGACCTGACTGAGACCCTAGAGAACCCACATCACAGTATTATTTTTTCCTCTCTTCTTGATCTTCTGCTTTACAACTCTGAACAACCACACTCTTTAAATTAAATAATCCTGAGGGCTGGGGACATAGCTCAGTGGAACAGCACTTTTCTGATATGCATGAGGTCCTGGGTTGGATCCCTAGAACCCCAAAACAAAATAAAAAATAAATAAACCTGATTCCAATAGGTTACGAGATCCTCTAAGCCCTAGTAGTATTGGGACACACTGATCCGCATCAAGGCCTGGATCTGAAGTGACTTAGAAGGGAATAATTGGGGAAAATGGCCCAGTGAACAAAAGTCAGAGAAGAAAACGTTTGTAAGGACTGGAAAGAGGAATCGAGAAAAACCACAGAGCCAGAGAGAGGCTGCAGGTGTGTGTTGGGGGAGGAGGGAGGAAGGGAGACAGAACAAATAGGAAGTCCTGCTTAGGCTCCTACTGATGCAGGGGAAAAGACACAGGAAAGGAAATGAGATTACTGAGCACAAAACAACAGAGCACAGACAGGCCCACCCCAGTTCTCTAAGGTAAGCAACATCCAGCAGGTGAGCTGACAGTGACACCAGGTGGCTGATGAGACCACACAAGGGTTATCTTAAAGCTCTTCCGCCCCCCCCCCCCAAAGCCCAAGTTTTGTTTGATAAATGGATCCTTAAAGGGACAGGCAATTGAATCAGTCTAGAGATCACGTTTTCCAACTGCCTAATTTTTTAGTTGAAGATACTGGGTCCTCAGATGACCCATATTGATCAACCCAACCCACCCACCCACCCAACAAGCAAAAAACACAATCCAAGAGAGAGACACAGATCTTGGTCTGAACCAGTTCCACCACTCCAGTTTCTGTGCTAAAAACAGTTATAAAAAAATTTACATTAGCTGTCTTTGAGAATTAGGTGTCAATAACGGGCAACTGATATTAAAACTCAAATTTCAATGGGCTGGGCATTGATTAATTTGATTAATTCAGATGTAATCAGGTGATTACTGCATAGACTTAATCATGGGAAAAATAATGAGAAACACATGTAGAGTTATCTATTGACTTAAAGCAGATTATTGAAAAGAAAGCATGACTTGATTAGTATTGTCCTTCCTCCATATTCTTGAAAACTTAACAAAAATTATGGAGAACCTTCTGCTGTTTTTGGATAGTGGCAAGGATAGATCATTCATCTTTGTCAGTTCTTAATGAAAATCATACAGTAGGATCATTATGTGTATGAGACAACCAAGAAATTCCAAATATTTCTGATGTTTTACACAGTAAAGTAGAAGGCAAGGGTCTAATTCTCCTAGTTATGTCTGAACATAAATTAATCTAAATTGTACACCAAAAAAGCATTTGAATTAAAAAAAAAAACCCTACAATTCACTATTAGTATGTGAATCAGCAAATATTTGGCATGAGAAATATTATCCTGGACCTTTATAAAGCAATTTGGCTCTTGAGGGAAAAATTCTTACAGGGTAAAACAAAGAGATATTTGGGGTACATTGAAAACTAGTTCTCTAGCTTAACAAAATATCTTACATGGCCAATTCTTATAAATTATTGAAAGTAAAGGGAAAAATCTTTATGATTTCAAAGAGTGGTTTAAGTAATTTGATTCATTTTATTGGCTTTTTTTTTTTTTAAACTACAAAACCGTTTCTTGTTTTGCTTTCTCAAATTAAAGGGAAAAGAAAAATCAAACCAGAAAATAGCTATGTTAAGTGAAATCGATGAGCATACAGAAGAACACACATAGTTACCACTTTTGTGAACAATTTTCTACCTCTGTAAATTTACGGCCCTTCCCTGTGAGCAACTCTGTATTTACTGACCATGTTCCTCTCAACAGTGACGGGTGCCCAGGCTGCAGAACAGGCTGCCCAAAGTCACTGCCAGCACATTAGTCTGGACAGCAGAGTATGGGGTACATGGGCAGGGGCTCCCAAGGTGATCTTTTATCCCTGAACCCAGGTCATTTCTAGAAATAAGAGCACATTGCTTCTCCAGCTCTCCTAACAAAAACTCTAGTTATTTTCATCATTGCTCACAGGAGGTACCTTGATCAGAAGTGCAAAGAAAGACCCTGTTGGAGCGGTCACGTTGAAAAAGACCCAACATTTATAAGACATCCACGCCTGCCTTAAAGCAACCTGTGTAGAACGCAATCACAGCTTCTCTATGGACACACATTTGAAGGGGGCTGCTGTGGAGTTTCAGAATTGTCTTTTAGTTAAATTGTTACTAAATACAAACATGGTCTTTTAAAAAAAAATTATTTATTAAAGGAACACATGTTCTTCATGTTCCCTCTCTAATTTCTGAAGTACTGTCTCATGGCAAAACATTATTATTCCATTTGTCCCAAATTAAACAATTTCATATTTTAGAAAAGTACTTTTTCTTATTTAAATGAAAATAAGTAATGTAGTTTGCAAAGTAAAAGGCAGGGTTTCATCTTTTAGACAAAAAAAAAATTAAGAGAAAGAGGAAGAAAGACATGTATTGTCTATTTAACAATCAAAACACTACAATGAAATAAAATAAAATCGTGGTATCATAATAATGAGTTCTCTTTCAAATGGTTTGCTCTGAACTAAATTGTGTTCTTTATGTAATAGAATGACAAATTGTTTAATTCAGTATCAAATATTCATGAGCTGCAAATGTGCTGCATCACCAGAACTGTGCACGATCATAAACAAATACTGTAGCACGAACAGAAATGGAATCTGCCGGAAGTGGACGTGTGCACAGGTTTTCAGCATCGTTGCCGCTTTGAGTCTGTAAGAAGACAGCAGAAGAGAGAGGAATAGAATGTCCCCTTCTCTTCCTCCTTACACTGCTGCTGTGGGGAGAATACAAGGGTGAGAGAAACCTGAGTGTGGTTTCTCATAGCTCCTTTTTCCCTGCAGATCCGAAAGTGCAAAGCAAATCAGGAACTAGACCAGAAGATGACAAAAAATTGCTAGACATTTCAAAATGGAGCAGGGGAGTATTTCCTCATTAGAAAGGAGAATATATGAACTCTTTTTCTTAAAGGTTAGCACAGACAATTATCCTAAATCTGTATTTGAATATAAATTGGATTCCAAACTGGGCGTGGTGTGGTATACACTTTTGATCCTAGCAATTCAGGAGACTGAGGCAGGAGGACCACAAGGTCAAGGCCAGCTTCAGCAACTTAAGGAGACCCTCTCAAAATAGGGCAGAAAATGTAGAATGTAGTTCAGTGATAAATCACCCCTGAGTTGAGTCCCTAGTCACTCCCCAAATACATACATATATATATATATATATATATATATATATATATATATATATATATATATATATATATGCTGGATTCTGACCAGGGAGAGTGAAATGAGAAATCATGGTACATATTCTCTACATGGCCATTTGGCAGAACTTCATAGGAAAGACAGGCCTGTGGAAATAGTGGAAATTGCAACTAAAAACCCAGCTCTGTTCTGTAGGCTCAGAGAGTATTCTTGGTGCTCCCTGGAACAAATTTACTAATTTAGAATGATAGATTTCTTCTTTTAGCCTCAGCCAAATGTACTTGATGGCACCCAGAGATTTTTCTTTTTTTCTCCCTCTCTGCTGATGGTGTTTTGTCTTGTAGCAATGGAAGACCTTGTATTCAGGAGATAAGAAAACCTTTACCCTACAGGGTCCCTTTACCCTGCAGGAGACAGACCTCATTGGGATTTTTCTAGAGCTCACAAGTTAGGGAAGGTTGAACACCCATTTCATGAAGTGAGGAGACAGAGTCCCATCCCTGTGAGTAGTCATTGGGACTCACCTGAGAAATCTTCAAGAACTCCCCCAAACTGAAACCAATTCTGTCAGATGGCAAGAAGAGTTCCTAACTATTAACTCTACCATCGCCTGTTAGCTCAGCTCGTTTTCCCTTCTGAGAAGAGCTCTTCTTGCATCTAATCACACCTAATCTTGCCTCAAAGATGTTTTCCTAAAAAAAACGGTGTAAATCAAGTTTTTGTAAATCTAATCATATGTTTTATGCATCAGAGGAACTTGGAATGTAAAGAAATCCCATGGTGCATCCTTCTGTAAAATGAAGATCTGCTTCTTTATTATTCATTTTTGTAAATCTGAATAATTATTCACTGGTTTGGAGGAGGTATGCCTTTATTTAGTTTTTTTTTTTTTTTCATTTTGTGTCTTTCTGTTTCTTATTTTCAACGGGCACATATTTTACCCTCAGAGGAGGGAAACCGCAGTATGCCCCCCTAATTCTAAGATCCTAAAGAGCCTCCAAGTTCTGTGCCAATGGATCATAACGGGTCCTCGTCTGGTAGAGAAAAACAGCAGAAAACCTTGCCCCTATTTCACACGATAAACCAGATAACCATTTCACACGGTCTCAGTTCTATTCCTTCCTTCTTTCCCTTCATTTTCCCCTTTGGCAAATGAAAAGAGGCACAGAATTCTTAATTTCAAATAGGTGGTGTCTACTCTGGTTTTATCTAGGGGAATTTCCTAGAGTGAGGAAATTTCCTAAACTGAGGAAATTCTCAGCCGCCAGAGATCATGGAGACTCTGGTCTCTTAAGATGACGCTAGAAGTGAGAGAAAGGCACATTCATTCCTCTACTCGGCAGAGATCACAGGGCCCTACAGCAAGGACAGGCTTAGCAATCAGAGCAAGGTGGAACCAGGTCTCCAACATTTGTGCCATTTTTCCTCTTTCCAAAGGGGGGACTTCCTTGAGATGTTTTTTTCACCCTCATCTCCTGGCTCCCAATGAAGGAAAACTTTTTTTATTTTTTTTTAACCACGATACAAAAGCAGGTCTCTCTTCCATCCAGGTGAGCAATACAGTCTGATTTTTTTTTTTTAAACGTATTTTGTTATTGAGAAGCTTGTCCTATAAGGATCTCCTTGTTTTAATTTGAGAAGTCCCCCAAACCTCAATTCCCAGCCTAGGGGAGTCTGATTAGACGTGGGCGGGGCCAGCTGGAGTACCCTTCAGTAAAGGGGACCGAGCGGAGGGGAAGGAAGAGTCGCCAATGGCTGAACAGCGATGTCAGCTCAAGTCCTTGGAAACAGCCTCTGTAGGAGGGTAAAGTGGCTGGCTGAAAGCTCGCTCAATCAGGGCTGCGGGTCCTCTTGCCGGGATAAAATACATCCTGGCCGGACTATCAAGTGCCGCGGATTCCAGCAGGGGGAGCTCTGACTCTGGAAACCCGACGGCGGTCACCCAACGCGGGGTAACCGGGTGCGACCTTCCCCAGTTCTGCGTTCTCTGGTCACGGAGGTTGGTAACAAGGTCCGCAGACGATGTCGCTGAACCAGAAACAGAGGTCTCCCTTCCCACGGTCTCTGGACAAGGAAAACAGTTAATACCTTTATAGGACAGCTGGAAAGGCATTTTAAGACCAAGTGACCGAAGTCTTACAAAGGCAGAGAGAGAGAGAGAGAGAGAGAGAGAGAGAGAGAGAGAGAGAGAGAGATGGATGGATATGGAAATAAGGGCTCTTCTTCCTCCACTTCCCCTCCTCCGCCAGGAGCAACTCTGTTTCTCTATCAGAACTGCACTCTGTTGTGACATCTGCCAAGGTACACATTCGGTGGGTGCCACGCCCCGGGTTATAAGAGCTGCCTGTGGCTGGGATGGGCTGGATTTCCTCATGCAGTCAATCATCAGCTCTGGGTCACTGTTGGGTCTCTGCAGCTCTCACTTTGGGTTCTAGGAAGGAGAAACAGAAAACCCTCCCACCATAGATATCAGTGCCAAGAGACTCCACTCCCTATGCGGTCCGTGTTCAGCTACAGTATAGTCTGCAGGGAGACATCACAAAATGGAAGCATCACAAAATGCCGACACATAATATAAAAACCATTCAGTCCGTGAAATACCCGAGAAGCAGGGAGCTCGGGCAGCATTTTTGAAGCTGTGTTGGGTGGATTGTTCCTGTCCCTCCGGAGCTCCCAGTTATTTCTGTGGTCATAGTTCAAGAAGCTGTGCACACTATCCAGACAAGTACACTGTTTTTGAGTCAGTATATGTGGTGCCCAACTTTGTGGAAAGAAAGCTTGGTACAAGTCCTAGAAGTCCTACAGTTCAAAGAAAAATATGAAACAGCAAAAACAACAAACCAAACACCCAACACCCAATTTTATCTAATTCAGCATTTCCCAAACTTTTCTGACCATGAATTTCTTCCTGCATCCACAGAGTTCCCCTATACCAGGCACCTGGGTTCCATGCAGCACACTTTGAGAAATGCTGAGTATGCATGAGAGAGTGAAGTTCAAGGTGTGAAGAAAATTGTGCATTTTTGTAGCTTGGTCCTGATCCTAATGGCTGCAATGAGCTTTGACAAGTCAGGTAACCTCTTTGGCCCTCAGTTTCCTCTTCTGTAAAATAATAATTCCTCCATTTCTACATACCTGTGTGACTCCTGGTTGAAAGGGAAATGGCAGTGGCCCCAATACACTGAGAGTTCCTAAAACCTGTGCTTCGGAAGATGAAAATTGATCACACATTTACACTGAAAGTAGATTGTAGACTTTCGTCTGCAAGTGAATAAAATCAATTGACAAGAGGAAGCAATATTCCCCTCTCTTTGTGTTTGGCTTATAAATCACTAATCACGCCAGTCCTGTAGCTACTTATGTCTTTGCTTTGCTTAATCTATGGAAGAGTTGCACAATGGTTCTCTTTGCTTTTCATGGAAAAGACTACAAAGACTTTTGTTTTGTTTAACTTAGTTAATAAAGAAATTAAAATACTGAAGATATTCATTCAGAACTTTAAAGGGAGGTTCTAGAGATTTCCAGGGCAGATAGTCTCCTCTAAAGAGCAGAGTGCATGAGTTAGGGAGCCACAGTAATAAATGGTGCAAGTTGTAAAGTGTAGACCTGAAGTTTTATTTCTAAATAGTTATAAAGGGCAGTGGCAGAAGTGGTCAGGATATTATCAGGGCATTTTTTCTTTTTTTTCTTTTTTTTCCAAAATCCCTATCTCCTTCACTTGGAGTGGAAATGTAAAAAGAAATAAAATTACTATAGTTTTTTTTTTTTTTTTTTTTTTTTTTTTTTTTTACAGTGTCGGGAGTTGAACCCAGAACCTCTTGCATGTTAGGTAAGCACTCTATCACTGAGCTATATTCCTAGCCCTTTTTATTTTATTTTGAGTCAAGGTCTTACTAAGTTGTCCAGGCTGGCCTCCAACTTGTAATCCTTCTGTCTTAACATCCTGAGTAGCTGGGAATATGGGCATATACCACTGTGTCCAGCTTTGTAAATGCCTTTTCTTGGGCATTTACAAAGAAAATGCTTCAGATGGAAGACAAGGATATGTGGTCTTGCAGTTTGACATTACTGACCATCCACCTTGCCCATGCCTATCTATATTCCTTTGTTCAACAATGTTTTTTTTTTTTTTTAATATTTATTTTTTAGTTTTCAGTGGACACAACATCTTGTTTGTATGTAGTGCTGAGGATCGAACTCAGGCTGCACGCGTGCCAGGCGAGTGTGCTACTGCTTGAGTCACATCCCCAGCCCCTTGTTCAACAATGTTTAGCCAACAAATTTTGCTTGAACACCTACTATGTGCCAGATGTTTATTCCCATCAAGTGAAAAGTCCTCTTTCCAAGCTCTGAGGCTCAAGTTTTGTTTACTCTGTGCAGTCTTCTTGATATTTCCAGTCTGCCTTAATTGATTACTTGGTAAATTTTAAATTGGTATAGCTGGGGTTACACAATTTAGCATTCATTATGCACTGCTTTGTTGCTGTGGTTTCATATGAATGTTAACTCATTTGTGAGCCTCAGGGGAGCAGGAGCTATGTCCTAACAATCTTTCCCTTGCTCATGCTGCACCTATGTATACAATTCACCAAATGAGAGCAAATCACCAGAGTCTGGGAAATTCTTCAGATGACCGCTCTCTGTTTTTGAATCAATAGTATATGTGCTGCCCAAGCACCGTGGCTTCTATTGGTGACATCTCTCTTTCTTTCAGTTGGTTTCTGTTTGTTTCAGAATTAGAGGGTCTGATTTGGGGTTTACACCAATTTGTTATTGATGATGTTGTGCATTAGGATTTGTTGAATTATACAGAATTGAGTGCCTTTCTGGGTGGTCTGAATTCATCTCCAAAGGCAAGTTGCACTGATGTGGTCTTTCCCCATGGCTTTCTGTTTCACCATCTTGTGGCTAATTATGTGGACTTGGATCAGATGATGCAGCCACAGATGATACCAGCATCTCAGGTGGCCCAGAGATTCGTGGGGCTGCCATGTCTGGGCTCCTCAGAGAGGCCCTCGGGGAAATATGCAATTTGGTTGTGGACGTGTCTCTGTCCTTCTTTCTCTCTTCCTGTTAGCACCCTCCCCCACCTCGGAGGTGCTGTCTCCACCTCTCCCAGAGTCTCATTTTCTCATTTAGGGATTCCCTGCTGCAAAGTCCCATTGCCCAAGCCTGGCAGGGCTGATGAAGTATTTAGAATGGGTCCCCACCCAAATGCAGACTTACTTGAAAAAATTGATCATGAATACCCAAAACTGTTTTACAAAGCTAAACTTGGCTGATTTCCCCAAATGGCTCAAACTGTAATCTTTGAATACACTTTTTACTGTCTAGAAGACACTTTCATGTACTAGATCAGGCGAGCTATAAAACGACCCCAGGAAGTGGGGGTGGCTTTGGAGAAGCAGGTGGCAGATGACTTACACAAGAGCGAGGAAATGGTGGTAGGGCCTGGTTCTACCTGGTTCTTCTAGCATCTCCCTGCTCTGTATTTTGCCTTGAAGGGTGGTTATTGGTGTCCTCAGGCACTGTAGTCAGTCTGGCAACCTGACCCCCAAACTTGGTCTCAAGCAAGTGGATATTAATAATAAGGATGCCAACATCCTAGGCAGAGTCAGTCTTCACTATGTGCAAAGGATTGTTTTCATATCATCTCACTTAATACAGCAGCCCCTGGAAACATGCTTTACCAGAGCAATCTCACAATGGAGTCTCCATGAAGGTTTCACCATCATAACTGCTGCTGCTTGGATCTACAGTCATGTTTGTTTTAAGCTCATGATCATCCACAGTTTCTGCGTTGGTCATTGACTGGGTTCACGTAACTTGTAGTGACTCACATGGCGCCAGACTGATGTGTGGTAAGCTCACAATAAGCCCTAGGTTTTTCTTTCCTTCCCCTTGAGGCTAGGGACCTACCCACACCCATCCTTGTGCTAGTTAATCTCTTTTATTGCATAGATTGGTTCTCAGTAAGTGTTCATTGAGTTAACTGGAAGTCAAAGCTAACAGGGACACAAACTGTGGCTCTCTTGGGCAAGTATGGAAAATAATGAAGACCTAGGCTGTCACATGGCAAAGGTCGTGTGACATTATACTAGGTTAGAGTATAATGATACTAGGTCTATGGCTTTAGTCTTCAACCACTATCACCTGGTTCTTCACCCAGTCTCTGGCTGCCCCTTCTCGTCCTCCTCTGTAGGTGTCTCTTTGTCTGCCTTCATGCTACTGTCTATGTCATGCACAGCACTGATTCTGCTCCTATAGATGCATATATATCCTTACACCCACTCATCTCGAAGCCTCATCTTAAAGTTAGCACATCTTGTACTGAATCTATTATTCCCTCATCCCACTTAGGTGCTCTTTCTTTTAAGTTCATTTGAATAATTTCCAGGAATGGTGGTTTTATTATAAGGATACATATATAGGAGAACATAGAGCTCAGAACACAAAAATCAAATCAGATCTTTGGGGAAGGGAAACCACAGTAGGTCTGGAAAAGTGAGACCCCCAGAGCACCTTAGAAGGTCAGCAGGAGGAGTGTGTGAGCGCCTAGTCTGGGTGCCATTGCTAACTTTCCCAGCTCTCCTCCAGGGTCTGCCCCACTTGGCACTTGCTGAGTGGCTGATCCCCCTGATAGGGCGGGCATTTTTGTTTTTACCTTAAAGCTTCTGCTATCAGGTAGAATCTTCTTTCTCATTTTGCTCATGCATGGCTGAGTCTACTTCTGCATAACTCCTCTTGCCTCCCTACCCTTGTGGGTAGGGCAACTCTAGCTCAGGGAATCTTAGAGCAACTTTAGATTTTACTGAAGCCTGCCTCAGTATTTTTGAAGTTCAAATGAGAGAGAATCTGATCATCTAGCACAGATGTTTCCTGCCAGATCACCTCATTGGTTGTTGCGTAGCGTATGGATTGGCTACCCTCATGTCAAGAGCATACTGATCCAATCTGTCAACTGTGGCCAGGGGTAGGACCGTGGGCTGCCTTTTTCCAGAACATTTCAGTTACCCAAATGTCTATGTTAGGTTTATTCACCTAATGTAGATACTAGGGTATCTACATTATATGATTATACGTAGTCATATGACTCCACTTACATGAAATGCTCAAAGTAGGCAAATCTGTAGATAGAGAAAATAATTAGTGGTTGCCTAGAGCTAGGGGTGAGAGTAGGGGACCAAAGAGGGACAGTTATAGAATATGCATTTGATTCTGTGGTGATGAAAATGTTCTGAAATTGATTGTGATGATGGTTGTACAATTTTGTGCCTCTCTTAAAAGCCACTGACTCTTACATTTGTATGGTAAGTGAATTATTTCTGAACAAAAAAAAATTTTAAAGGATTTCATAGAAGCAATTTTCTCGGGAGTAGCTGAGGACACAGCAGAAACCACGTCATCCTTAGTTATTTATCTTAATAAATGCCTTTTGCTTTTTAGCACATTTTGCCAAATTAAAACCTTAGAATTCATCCTGACATCCCTTGCCTTTTCAGTCCAAAGGCTACCTCTTTCCTTGATTCCAGCTTTTGGTGCAGTCGTTGGTTCTTTCCTCTGTGCTCCAAAAACATCTGATACCTGAGCCTGACACCACTTATCTATATTATAGCTGGTGCTTTGCCAGCAAGCCCTGCTGCTGGACTCTAATCTACTGAGAAGCTTCCGCCTCCACATCCTTGCCTACTGCCTGCCTCCTGAGGGGCCTGAGAGCTTCTGGTACAGCTGGGATGGATGGATGGGATGGATGGAAAGAGAGAGTCTCTTACTGTCCCTGTCCATGACCACTACCTGCTCTTAGAAATCCTACCTATTGCATCCAGGACAGAATGAATGAGGACCGGGTGGATTAGTGGCATCACCACTGTTTCCTATTTGAGAATCCAAAGCACAAATGAGACTCATGTGGTCTTCTTCAGCCATGACTGCCAGAGTAGTTATCGGGCACAGCTGGCAAGCTCCTGAAGACTCAGTTTCTGCTCACTGTGATGAGGTGTTTCTGATGTGCCCCGGGGCATGACGTACTGTTGAGGGTAAGGGCAGACTTTATGGACCTGGTGTTTCTAGTCATTTCTGTGCTGAGCCTGTTGGCTAAAGCCAAGGGCAGGAGGGTAGAAGACAGAGGAGAGATGGGGAGAAGAATAGCCTTCTCAGAACAACGATTGATTTGAAATATGAAGCATCTTATTGATAAAAGTACAGCCCAGACGGAAGGAAGCAGTTTGACATAGCACACTATTTGAAAAAAAAATCATGTGCATCTGTTTAGCACAATATACAACATAATGACAGCAATCTTCCCTGTTTGTATCTATTCATCTGATTATACAGAGTAACAATTCTTTTAGTTACACATTTATTTACCCAGGGATTTTTTTTTAATGGATAATAAGTTAGTAAATCAGATAGCCTGTGTTCTGGATAATACTTTAGTAAACTGTCTACCACACAAGACAGTTGCAATTCACATTTTCTATAATATCCAATGTGCCATTAATACACATAGGACAATGTGAAGCTATGAGCAACAATTCAAGAAGGACAAAGCAGATTTTAATGATTATTTAATACTGTTTGATCTAGACACATATGATGTTGAAAAGCTCGATTTCAGTCTTGCAATGTACCACAGATGCAATGAGAAATGTGGACTTATTTGAAGTATAATCCAGTGGCCTTCTTTTGATGCAGTTGTCATGGCTGTTGGTGCTAAAGTTTCTTGTCTTTGATACAAGGATACTCCTGAATCTTTTTCTGATTGGTAGAAATCCACACTGGAACCCTCAAAGCATACATATCATTTCAGAACAAAATCATGAACACTAAGGGAGGATAGTATTTAGCTTAGGGCACTCAAAAACGATGAAAATAAAATAGTTCTTCCTCTCTTTCTGAAGTGGTAATAGATGTCAACAAAATTCCTAATCCTTTCTGGAATGTTAAGTGGGGCAGGGAAGTCTCGTGGTTTAAGACTTGAGTTGAAGATGGAAGAAGAATACTGCTAAAGAGAAGGGCCCAGCACATGGTAACTCCTCATCCTCCACTGGACAGGCTACCAGGAAAGCATATCTGCTTCTATGCAAGACCCACTATGTGCACCAGCAATCTCTGATTTATCCAGCAGCATCCACTTGGAAAAGATTCACCTCCTCTGTGCCTCCTGGAGAAGATCCTGACCTTTCTCAAGGCATTAAGGTGAGATATATTGTAGACTTATGATCACATTATGCACCTTATTTTAAAGAAAATTCCTTTACCAGATTCCTGTTACAAGCCAACAATAGGATACTATTGGAAATGAAAATCAGAATTTTATTATTTAGTGAGTCACCAACAAGGAACTTTTGCAGGCATGCTCTGAGCTGCTTCAGGGTGGAATCTACATTTTAACTCAGATCAGTTAGAGAAAACAGTGAGACTTTTCTATTTCTATTCCTTTCATGGCATGGCTTGTGACAGTGTTGTTAAATAGGGACTCATTGCTCCCTAACATGATACTCACACTTCATTGTTCCCGCACAGGGTCACCAGGTGGTTGATTAGCCAGGGACTCTGAAGCATTTGGCAAGTCAATTCTGGAATGGAATGAAAAGACATTTGGATATCTGAACAACTTTCTTGAAATAATTTAGCAAAATTTGATTTTTTTTTTTTCAGAGCACAAAAAACACTAAAGAGTAAAGGGAAAGAAACTGACATTCATATCTATAATTACCAAACATTTTCCACGTATATTCTCATCTAATGGTTACAATTACCTTTGAGTGAACCCAGGGCCTTGTGCCTGCTAGGCAAGTGCTCTACCACTGAGTCACATCCCCAGCCCTCAATGTGCACAGTTACCAGGGTTAGAGCCACTGTCAGAATCCAAAGCCTGTGCTGTTCATACCAGTGCATCACAAACTGTACAATACTATTGTTTGGTTAAGAATACACTGTTGCTCTTGTTCCACCTGCAGAGATTCTGAAGCAATTGGTCTTGGCTGGCACCAGGCCATCAGTATGTTTAAGAAAACCACTCAATGATTCTAATCAACAGCCAGGTTAAGAAACCTGGGTCAGGGCTGGGGCTGTAGCTCAGAGGCAGAGCACTTGCCTACCATGTGTGAGGCACTGGGTTCGATCTTCAGCACCACATAAAAATAAACTAATAAAATAAAGGCATTCTGTCTGTCTACAACTACAAAAGAAAAAAAAAAGAAAAGAAAAGAAACCCTGGGTCAGTCTACATTAAATCTGTGTATGTGTGTTATTTTTTTTTTTTTTTCTCTTTTGGTACCAGGGATTGAACCCAGGGGCACTTAACCACTGAGCCACATCCCCAACCCTTTTTTGTATTTTATTTAGAAACAGGGTCTTACTGACTTGCTTAGTGCTTCGCTAAGTTGCTGAGGCTGGCTTTGAACTTGCGATTCTCCTGCCTCAGCCTCCTGAGTTGCTGGGATTACAGGTACACGCCTGCACGCCTGGCTTACATTAAATGTGTTTTTGACTTGATATTTTCAATTTACCAGGGGTTTATCAGGACACAACCCCATCTTACATTGAGCATCTGTGTAAGTCATGTACATTTACCTGAACCAAATAATTCCTAATCATTGGATATTCTGTCATCTACACTGCAGGACATACAATAAAAAGTGGATGTCCTTGACAGAATTAATAGTTAATTCTATTAATTAACTATTTTTAGTTAATTGTGAACTTTATGAACTTCCTTTCTATGAACTTCTCATGCTTTAGAATGCCATGGTGGGTTGTACTGGCCTCTTTCTGTTTTCTCATTCCAATTCAACATCTTAAGATGTTTTAAACAAGTGCATTGAACTGTATTCTGGTAGTGGTTATGTCATACCAAGCATATTAAAATAACTCAAGAAAGGAAATGATCAAATGAGGCTGTATCTCCACAGGGTCAAACCTTGGGTTAAAAGTTTAAAACTCAGACATTTGCAGTGGTTGATTTCCTTTGTTCATTTTCAGGACCTCGAAACTCTTGCAGGATTAGATTTTTGTTTGGTTTATTTCAATAACTAGGCTCTAGCTTTTTGATTGGCAAACTGTTCTGGGGCTGCAGTGGCCCTTGCTATGAGGCGAAATGGTGAGATGCTGAATGTGGACTTGCACTGGAATCAAAGCTAATTTCTTCAAGGACCTTCTGCTCTTTTGGTGCTGTGGGTATTCTCTTTTGACATATTAATGCAATCACTTTCTCCCAAGGCTATGAAGGCTATATGGCACAAAGTCCTTAAACAAACAAACAAAGAACAGACAACCAAAACAACCAATCCTCAAAACAACATTCACAGTTCAAGAGTTAAATTATGTAAACAATATGGTTGTGGTTAGAAATATTAATGTTTACTGGAAGAAGTGCTTCAAAACGTTCCCAGTGGCTATCCTTATGGATGAGAGATATATGTGGACAATATCTGAATTAAACCCCCAAATTAATTTTTTTTTTTAGATTTAAAAAACTGCTTATATATCTGTGTGCTACTTACCATTCTCTTCCGAGACAGTGGCACAAGGTCATTCTCAGGAGTCTTTTTTCCTTTTCTTTTTTTTCAAACTATTTGCATCTTATTTCAATGACTTGCTCTAATAAAAGCGTTTTATTTTAAACATGTGGGAGTAGAGATTAAAAACACTAACTTTTTTTGCTGAAAATCCTTTAAAATGAACAAATATGTTTCCAAAGCATTCTCAGACTTGAAGTTGTTTGAACTTCTCTCTCTCTCTCTCTCTCTCTCTCTCTCTCTATATATATATATATATATATATATATATATATATATCTCCCTCTCTCTCCCTCTCTCTCTCTCTATATATATATATCTCCTGATTTTTTTTACCTGATTCTGATTTCAGATTTCATTGAAGAAATAAAAGTAGAAGAAGCATTACATGTGGTTTAATGAGGAAGAATTTAAACTAAAATAAAGAGACTTAGTTCCAGCAAAAAATCTTCTACATCACACAGTGTGAGGATTAAGGAGACAGATGCTGGAGTCGCAATGCCTGTGACTGATTCCTGTCATGTGGCCATGGCATCACTAAACCTCATTTGCCTCATTTTTTCCACCTGTAAAATGGGGCTAATATTTAGAAACTTCCTGAAGGAGTTACTAGGAGGGTCAAAAAATTTAATGGGTTTAAAGTGCTTAGACTACTACCCAGAAAGTGTTCAAGACATGACAGTTATATTCTTCCAGACAGAACAGATATTTAGAGCAGTAGGAGAGCAAACAAAATTGTACTAACTCTAAGGTGGGTAGCTTTGTTGTTGTTGGTACTGGGGATTGAACCCAGTACCCCACACATGCCAGGCAAGTGCTGTACCACTGAGTTGCATCCCTGGCCTTTTCTATTTTTTATTTTGAGACAGGGTCTCACTAAGTTGCTGAGGCTGGCCTCGAACATGTGATCTTCCTGCTTCAAACATCACAAATAGTTGGGATTAGAAGAGTGCACCACAATGCCTGGCCTTTATTAAGTTTTTCTAAGGAAGAAGGGGATTCATCAGGCAGAGGGTGAAGAGTAGTAGAATCACTATTTTATGTCACACTTTAGTGCCATACGAAAACTAAGTCATTTTGTTTGGTTTCAATTCCTAGATGCTGCCTTAAGAACTTCAACTGGTAGTAAAGACAGGTGCAGATTCATGTCCTGGTGACCAGCAGTGAGCTCTCTTGGCCTGGATCATAGGCAAGAATTTCAGCAACAGATCATGCTTTGAGCCTGGACTTAGAATATATAAAGACATTTTTACATAAGGGTCCAGAAGGGGTATGATGCATTATCTCCCCCTCCCTGTTTCTCTTCCTTCCTTCTTTCCTTTCTTATTCTTTTCCTTTCATATTTTAAAATTTATTTTTTGTAGTACTGAGGATTAAACTCAGAGGCCCTTTACCACTGAGCTACATCCCAGGTCCTTTTTATTGTTTATTTTAAGGAGACTGGTCTTGAACTTACAATTCTCCTGCCTCAGCCTCCCAAGTAGCTGGGATCACAGGTATGCACCACTGTACCTTTTTCTTTTCCTTTTTTTTTTTTTAAATGATCAATTCTTTTTTTAAAAATCACTTTATATAAACTTACTTAACTGTTTGCCAACTGATCAAGAAAAATCATTGAATAAAAACAGAAGAAGTTAACTAAAAGCAACTGAAAAGATAACCGTGGCTAATGTAGCCAGTAGTACACACTGCTTGCTTGATACTGGCTTTCTGCTGCATGTATACCTTCCTGGGACAGGTGAGCCTCCTTTCCTCCCAAGTCTCCTGCATATGCTTGTCCACAGACCTCATTCCCCAGTCTCCTTGCTTCCTGCTTCTTAATCATGAGGAAAACTCCACCTCAGCCTGCTTTGGGACCAAGACTGCTAAGGGAGAGGCTGTGGTACTGGCACGGCCAGGGCTGCTGTGGCCTGTGGTTTCTTACCTCTGTCTTAGCTCTGAGGGCTCATCTGAACTCATGGGCTGTGAAGGAATGCATTTCTTATATCTCTATCAGCTCTTACTTAACTCATGCCTGAGATGACAGTACTCTTTCCAGCACTATTAAATATGGGAATCAAAAAAATATTTTCCAGAGTATTTCTCCTGTCTTCTAAGTCGGACCACATTTTGAGTGCATGCAGTTAACTACAAGGCATTCTTTCTTTGACTGTAAGTTCAGATGTCTTTTTTTCATTATAAAACAACCCTGTGCAAGTTCCAAATTTCTCATATTTCACTTTGATATTTTTTTGGATTCACTTTAGTATATTCTTCTTAAATCATTTATTCAAATTCTTAACTAAATTTCCTTTAACTTTTGCCTCTGCAAATTGGAATCTCCTCTGCCCTAAAAATAATACTCCTTTTTCTCCTGAAAGAAATGCAATAAGTCTAAATAATTCTGTTTCTGCAGTGTCCCCCTCCCTTGCCCCAATTAAAGATTGTGCTTTTAGCCACTTCCAGTGTTGGGCTTGCCACCTATGTAGGATAGAGATACTTAGGTGCTATAGCCCACGTTTGCTTAGAGGACTGGTCGATCTGATTAGTCACAATGAACTCATTGTACAAAAAGCCAAGGAAAGGGGCTTAAAAGCATTGGGTAAAGCCCTCTTTTATTAAACTATAGAGTTGGATGGATTTCAGAAATAAATTGATTTGTCCAGACATTTTTCTAGACGAAGAAACGAAAGGCTCAGAAACTTACTTTTCTTGGCCAAGTGCCACACACGCGACCAGGTCATGGTAAAGTTAGAATTAAGTCTAAGCTTTGTGACTCTACCTGTGCATCCTGATCATCCCTCCCTCCCTCCCTCCCACCCTCCCCCTCCCTCCCACCTTCCCCCTCCCTCCCTGCCTTCTTTCTTCCTTCCCCCAATGTTTCTTCATGCTTACTGTGTACTTGTTTTATAATAAACAACGACCTTTACTGATTCATTTTTGGCATCCAAAACCTGGATGACATATGGTCTGACAAGTACTAATAGTCCCAGAAACAGAGCATTCGAAATGAGAACTACTCTGGAAAATCTAATTTGTGTGCCTCTTGTCACCATAGCCTGCCACGTCCATGATAACACATACCACACCACTTTTACTGTAAGACCGCAGATCCAAATCCGGATCCAAAACAAGGCTGAGAAGACCAGAGAACAAGTAGGAAAATAAACATCCACTTGCACTTGCAAACCCATCCACAGAGAGAGAGCCGCCTCAGATGCGATTCAGCAGACAATTAAAACACTGACATTTTGGCAAAATTTCCAGGCATTTCCATAAATCCTTTTTAGATTCTTCTTCCCTCCAGCTCAGCAAGACAGTCACATTTTTTTTTCCCCCTGGGCCTCAGACAAACAATAGCATCCAAATGATATTTCACAACAACCCCCCAGCATGACAAGCGAGGCTCAACCCATCCCAGAGAGAGGAAGGTCACCATATGCCCTGAGCTCTTTGTGTCCGGCCTCGCTGCCATTTTACAGCTGCCCTGGCCTCTTTATTTTACTTTGGGAGACAAGAGCTCTACTAACGTGCACAAAGGGGATTTAGGGTTAAGCCTTGTCTTCTGTCTCTCTAACCTATAGCATCTTTCATCCTCACAAAGGTGGGAGGAGCTGAGGAGGAAGCGGGGCAGACAGGGGGCAGGGGAAGAGAGCCCATCTTTTTTGCTTGCTGTCCGTCTCACCCTCGTTTTTTCTTCATCATACAGAAGCACCATCTGTTCCCAGACTTGACGCGCTTGCATTTGTTTCCCATTCAGGAATAGCTTATGTAGGAAGCAGATGATGAAGTGAGCAAAGATCCTCTGACTGGATCAGCAACTGCACGTTGTCCATTCCTTAAAACTTTATGGGTAACTGTGGTCAGCTCTGTGTGGTCCTGTCCAGCTCCCCCAGGCTGCCGTTCAGCCCTGGTGAGCGCCATTGCTCTGGTGACCTCTAGGCTCCTGCCTCTTGGCCTCGGTGCATTTCATTTCATTTATACTATATTTTAATGAACTGTTACATTTTCAAACTCTTATGTTTCCAAAAATCTTTTCTAGTATGTGAGCCTAGAGAGAACATAAATGAATGGAGAAAGAGGAATTAACTGTGTGTTTCTTGCCATATTCCCTTCTCTCTAGGCAACCACAGGGTCTTCTTAAATATCTATACTGACTTGACTACACTTTTCAGAACTTCCAAAGGAGAATGAATCACAGGAGATCAGTATCAAAAAATCACCATTTGCCCTTTTGCTCTCTCTAAAAAGAAAAAACAAAAACAAAACAAAGAAAAGATATCTGGTCTTGACTTTAGGCAAGATATGTTCCAGATACCATGATCTTCACACTTCACAAGTCACTCCATGGAGCTGGTGAACTCAAGATTGTGTTCCTATCGTGTTGGACATTTTGGTTACTTTAAATTTTTCAATTATAGATAATGCTGAGGCCAACATCTTTGAACATGAGTTTTTTTCTATTTTTAGAATTATTTTCTTGGTCTGTATTATGAGAAGTCGAATAATAGAATAAAGTTAACTACATTTTGAATTTAATCTGCAAACCCTACCATCTGGAAAAACCCACTGTTGAGTAGGATATAAAAGATAGGAGTATTAATTCATCATTGAATGTAAACATTTTCACCCAGATGTTATTGAGTAGCTTTGACTGTCAGTTAACTAGAGTTTTCATCAATGAAACAGACATATTACTTTTTTTTTTTTTTTGGTACTGGGAATTGAACTTAGGGGCACTTAACCACTGAGCCACATCCCCAGCCCTATTTTGTATTTTATTTAGCGAGAGGGTCTCACTGAATTGCTTAGCACCTCACCGTTGATAAGGCTGGCTTTGAACTTTCGATCCTTTTGTCTCAGCCTCCCAAGCCGTTGAGATTACAGATGTGTGCCACTGTGTCCTTCTGACATTTATTTTTTTAAATTTTATTTTTGTCATAGTACTGGGGGAATTGAACTCAGGGCCTGGTGCATGCTAGGCAAGTGCTGTACCTCTGAGCCACACCCCCAGACCAAACAGAAAACTGAATATTTACCTGAAAAACCTTTATCTAGGAATATAAATAGCTATTAAATAACTTCATTTTTTAAGGGATTCAATGAATATTTAAACAATCTAGTAGAGAATATGAGTGATTAGATTAGATACTTAAACTATGATTTCCTATTCTGGTATTATGATACACTATGTACATTCCATAAATGGCCTAAGCATCAAACTATAAATAAAGAAATATCAAAGATATATCAAAGTTTAGGGTTGTGGCTCAGTGGTAGACCACTTATCTAGCACATATGAAGCACTGGGTTCTATTTTCAGCACCATATAAAAAAATAAATAAAATAGAGGTATACATACATAAAAATGCTATATCTATATCTATATCTATATCTATATATATATCAAAATTTAAACTCTAAAATGTGTAGATTAATATATGCACTGATTTTCTAATAGCCAAGTTTAACTGTGATATAATATTTTATCCCACTTCATAATTTCCTTGGAAAATTTTGGTTTTAAAATTTAAATTAAATTTGTAGAAAAGAACTCAGAATGTGTATTTTAAATCAAAATTTAAGAATTATACCTTAAGAATTAAGAATTGACCTACTTGTGACACTTTTTCTTAGGTTTATTCCCCTAATTGCCTTGTTTTAAAAGTATGTACTTCTTGACCATAGCCATGAACAGCGTCAGGGAGGCATGCACCCATATGAAGCACAAGTCCAACCAATGCTTCAGTTGCTGTTTTGCTGAGAAATTCCTCAAGGGAGACAGCTCCAGGGACCGGTGCACGGATCTCTTCAATTGCTACCGGCAGCATGTTCAGAAAGCAATGAAAGAGAAAGAGAGTCCCATTGAAGAACTGGAATTCATGGGCCACAGCAAAGAAAAGCCCGAAAGCTCTTCTTGACCTTGACTGTTATCTTGAAAATGAATTCTAGGGCTGCAGTAGTAGCTCGGTAGTAGAGCGCCTGCCTAGCACATGTGAGGCACTGGGTTTGAACCTCAGCACCACATAAAAAGAAAGAAAGAGAGAGAGAGAGAGAGAGAGAGAGAGAGAGAGAGAGAGAGAGAGAGAGAGAAAGAGAGAGAGAGAGAAAGAAAGAAAGAAATTGTATCTATCTACAACTGATAAAAGAAAGGAAGGAAGGAAGAGAGAAAGGAAAAAAGAAAGAAAGAGGATTCCTATATTAGGAAATTGAGGGCTCTGGATTTTGTCCACCAAGACTGTGAAAATAGCTGTGGGATTTGATGAGTTTCAGAGGGAGTTGTGTTTTTCTTCCTTCTGATGTTTTCCTCTTACTTTTAAAAGATGATGAACCACTCCCTTCTTTGAGGCAATTTCTCATTTGCAGACCCTCAGTATGTTAAAATTGAACAGTTTCTTGGGATTATGGTTGCAATAGGTAGTTTGGAATCAACTTTAAATATATCTTGTATATAAATAATAATAAACTATTTATCATGATTAGAGTTGCCTGATTTCTTGGTGTTTGCTGCAAAGGACATTATGTACACTGTATTGGGGTCATTATTATGAGAGCAATTGGTTAGGACTTCTCTTTTCTCTCAGGAGCTAATGCTTTAAAAAGGTATCCAGGCACAACAGTTTCATCCAGTTTATTTTTATACAATTAAAATTGCTGGTGGCCTGGGTTAGCAAAGAGGAAGACAGCTTTTAACAACTGCTCCCTGCCTTAATAAGAGGTGTCAGAGTATATGCGAATGCTTCTAGAATGTTGACATGAACACCATTTCAAGCTCACAGCATAGTTCAGGAACTGCGTTGTTTGGAGTTGCTGTAGAAAAAGAATCTAAACTACAAAGACTTGCTGTTACCAGTTTTCAACCCAAGTTAATAAATTAAGTCATCCTGTGTATCATAAAAAAGCCAAAATACAGCGTCTGGTTGAATGGAGGAAAAGGTGCTTTCTTCATTTGCCTTGTTGGCCCACCTTCCCCAAAATGTCTGCAAACATGATGATGGATTAAGTTTCAACATTAGTTTTTATTATTCAAAAAGGGTATATGGGCTGGGGTTGTGGCTCAGTGGTAGAGCGCTCGCCTAGCATGTGTGAGGCACTCAGCACCACGTAAAAATGAAATAAAAATATTGTGTGTCCACCTACAACTAAAAAATAAATGTATATATTTTAAAAAAGGGTATACTTCTTGGTTAATTGCTTCCTTTTTACTGCTTTTGAGCATAAACATTCTTCAGTTCAAATGGACCTTTTAGTTTTTTCACTGAAAATTATCTGCATGTAAGATATATACATGGGACAACTTCTGTGGTATATCACCACAGCCAGGACAGACCACAAACACGCGGCTGCATTGCTGGATCTGAATTCTGACGTGTGCTGTTGGTACAAGCACATGTTATGACAATCTACTGGTGTGCATAAAAATTCTTTAACTTCCCATAAAAGAGCTTCGGCTTTGTCAATGTAAAGCTTATACTCAGTAATGTAATAGCCTCTATTATTTATCAGACTGAAGGTGGGCCCTGGGGAGATTGTGAATTTTCATTAAACTTTGACTTTTCCTGAATTTTTTGTTGGTGCATTATAATTATATGTAGGATTTGTTGTTACATACTTGTACATGTACAGAACAATATAATTGGGTCAGTATTATTTCCCACTATCTCTCCTTCCCTCCTCTTCTCTCTTTCCCTATTCCCTATACTCTCCTGATCTCTCTTCTATTTTCATGAGATCGCCCCCATCTTGTTTTTATTTTTTTTCCCCCTAAGATCCTTAGCCTTCTGAGTTTGGCTTATTTCGCTGACGTAATGTCCTCAAGTTCCATCCAAATTTCTGCAAAGGACATGATTTCATTCTTCTTTATGACTGAATAAAACTCCATTTTGTATATATACCACATTTTCTTTAGCCATCCATCCACTGATGGACACCTAGGCTGGTTCCATAGTTTGGCTTTTGTGAATTGTGCTGCTATAAACGTAGGTATGCACCTATCACTACTGTATGCTGACTCTAATTCTATAGGATAAATATGGAGGAGTGGTATGATTGGGTCATACTGTGGTTTCGTAAACTTTGTGTTTTCCATGCTTAACTATTATTGGATCTGCTTTTCATTGAATTTTGAGTCCATGTTAATATGTATGACCAAGACATACAGAGCTGGGTGGGTTGTGGGCAAAAAACCCTTAAGACTGTTGCCTGCCTTAGGTGAGGAAGTGCAGATATTTTCAACTCTTCCTGCCAATGGTTATGGTTATAGTGCTTAACTGTGGGAGGAGTCAGATATTTCAAAGTGCTTTTCCTCCCAGGACAGCAGGACGACAGCCCTTTCCTCTGCACAAGCACATTGCATAAAGCAGAACACCATTCTCTCATTTCCCCCGCTCCTTGCAAAAGTTAAAGATTCAAACCAAAAAATTCCTCAAAAATTTAAAGGAGATCCTAACCCTACATTTCTCTGTTGCCTGCTCTTGATCAACTCCTCATCTGCATCTTCACTTTCCAGGTGTGATAACAATAAGCAGAAACAAGCAGAAGAGGGAAAGAGAAAAACAGAAGAGGGAAAGGAAAAACAATGCCCTTAAAATGAAGGCCTGAGCTGTTAGAGTCTGTAAACAAGTCTGGATGGCGCCTGGCAAAATGCCAGAGGGAGTGGTTTGTAAAGTAACACCAGCGAGCCATTAAGTGTGGAGATTCCTTATTGGTTGACTGCTGTATCTAGTTTATGTTAATTAGATAAGCTGTGTGGAATGTATAAATACCACTCCGGTCCTACAATAAACGGCTCCCACTCCTGCCGTATCAATCTACACAAGTTGTTCGTCACCCCCCAGTTATTTTGCTGCAGCCAGCCGGCCTGCGGCACTGAGCATTGGTCTGGTCGACTCTTCTGAAAAGTGTGGACTCTGCAGAGGGGATCTCATGCTAGTGTCTGTGCAACGGTCCCTTTCCTTGTCTACAACTTCTGAATCACTACATCTACGGTTCCTCCTATATGGTATCTGGGTGTTATCTAGTGGTGTGATGGTAACTAATAGCCATCTCTTCTGAAAAAAGGAATCCCTGTGGGGCTGGGGTTGTAACTCAGTGGTAGAATACTTGCCCCTCACATGTGAGGTTTGGGTTTGATCCTCAGCACCACATAAAAACAAAAACAAAAATAAAAATAAAGATATTAAAAAAAAAGTAATCCCTGACAGATAGCAATCGTCCATTTCCATGATCTAAATATTTCCACCATTGCTGATTTTAAGCTACCAATGTTGGGAAGAGATGTGCAAAAGCAACTCTTGTGAGTTGGTGTCTTCTGACCATCTAACACTGGCCTCTGCTTTTACTCCACTAGTGAATCTGTAGATTCTCTATATGATCTTGACTCCATGGTCGGCCTCTCTCTTTCTGCCTTTTTTCCATCCTCAGATACTTATTGTTTATTTGCCGAGAGTCAAACACAGCACAAGGCATCGTGGATATGAGGTTGGCTAAGACAGGGATCCTTGCTTAAGGAGTTTATCATCTAGTGTGGACACAGATAAATCACCAGACTAGCCAGGGAGACCAGGTCAGAGTGTGTCCTCACTTGCCTTGTGTCATCAACTCTCACATTTGCTGGGGACTGGGCAGGACAATCAGGACTCTGGAACCAACATTCCCCAGCAAACCCTATCAGGGCTCAGCCTAGTCCTTAGCCTAGACCCATTTTGTGACATCTCTCACTGTCTACCACTCATGGCCATTTGGGGTCACTTGCCACTGCACTATGTCAAAGAGTCTAAGATCAAGCTCATCACCTCCTTTTCCCTTCTCCATCTCTGGTTCCATTCCTTCTCACTTCTGCTACGGATCAGATGAGAGACCCTGGGAAAGCAAACGACCCCTCCATGGCTTGCTTTCTGCATCTCTAAAATGGGGATGATAACAGCTCTCATGTTAGAGTTTTCGAGTTTTAAGTGAACGATTAATGTAAGCAATTAGAACAGCGGCCGACAATGGTAAGAACTCAGCAATGACTAACTATTAATAATATGATTAGCATTTGTTCGTATTCATGGGAACATCATTATCCGAATTCCCAGTGCCAAAACCTGTGAATGATCATTGATTCCTCCGTCTCTTCCTTTCACCATTTCTGGGCACTGGCTGAATTGCTTGGATCGGTAGTTATGGCTTCACATCTACCCGTTCTCTTCTTTCCTTCCACTTCCGGGCCCTCGTCACTCTCCACCTGTGCACCTGTTAGAGCTCGCCAACCACGTTTCCTGCTTCCTGTCCCCACATGTGGATTTATCCTTCCCACAGTCACCATATTAATTTCCCTGCAAAAAACTCCTTTCTTCACTCTGGGGGAGATAGGAAAGAGGGAGCCCCTGTACAAAGCCTCACTGCCCCATTTCCTGCCTTCCCCATGGGTCTTGCTGTCATGATGACGTGTGTGCGATCAGGCAGCTGAGGGCACTTCTAGAACTGCAGAGCTGTGCCCACCACCGGGTGTTGTTGGTAACTACTGTGAGGTGGATTCTGCATACATGAGTTGCCTTACCTCACTTCCTTTAGCCGTTTCCCAGAAATAATCCTCTGCTCCGGCCAATCTGATGCCCTTCTGTGTCACTAATAGGCCTGCAGGTCCTCAGGCTTAGATAGGATTCCAGTTCAACAGGAAACTTCTCTTGATCTCAGTGGCTCACAGCGCTGTCACGTCTTCCTCTAAACTCCTGCAGGGCTCTCCATTGGGGGATGGCATGTGGATCCTTTCGGAGGTTCCCCTACAAATCCCCTTCAGGACTTGGAGGGGATTTGCCCTTGGCCAAGGTGACTTTTCTCTGCCTGGTGGCCTCCACATTCAGTAACTTGTTATAGAGGAGGAAGGGCCCAGGCCCAGGCCCAGTCAGTTCCAGGGCCCACGTGGGACTGGCCCAGGTTGCTCTGCCTCACAGTCCAACTCTTCCTCTCTCTGCCTCCTCACAGGGGATCGCCTCTGAAAGCGTCCCCCAAAATCTCTTGCATGTGAATTGCAGCATTTGTTTTTTTTTTTTTTTTTTTTAGTTGTAGGTGGACACAATACTTCTATGGTATTTATTTATTTATTTTTATGTGGTGCTGAGGATCCAAACTAGTGCCTCATCTGTGCAAGGCGAGTGCTCCACCACTGAGTCACAACCCCAGGCCTGAATTGCAGCATCTTAAGGTCTGGGAAATCCAACTTGCAGCTGGGCAGCCATCCTATGATGCTTCATAACAGCCCATTCTACTACTCATGGTATTACGAGGTAGAGTGAGAACTCAACAGGGACCAATAAACAGTTTTGAACCAATAGAGAAACAAGAGAAAAGAGTTAGGTCAGTATAGAATCCAAATCTCACATTGGCTAGTGGGCAAGGTGGTACTGAGAATAGGACATATCTGCAGGAGATAGATGGAAGTCCTCCTGCCCCCAGCCCTGGCAATGCTGCCCAAAGTCTGCTCCACTGGACACACGTGGGGGTTAGGAGCAGAGCAGGAGAGCTTCTTGCAGGCAGCTCATTCTTTGTCCTAAGCCCATCAATTTGTACATCACTATAACTTCCCAGGGCAGGAATGATGGGGGAGAGGAGAGCTCAGGGTGCTACGCTGGGAAACAGTCTCTCTCTCACAGATGGCAATTCCCTTTGAGATTGTGTCTCTTTCTTGGGTATTCAATCCATTAACAAATTAATGTCACAAAAATTATTGAGTGCCAATTTTATGACAGGCATTATCTTAGGGGACTCAGAAGTGAACAAAATGGGCAAAAATCCCTGTCCTCATGGAGGTTACAATCTATTGAGTGACACAAAGCATAAACAAGGAAAATAAGTAAAAGTACAGTGGTAATGTTGTAGGGATAGATGAGGCAGGGCACAGAAGATGACAGGAAACAGTTTTATTTGGCTGCAGCCAGGTTCAGAGGGCACAGATTTCGCTGTAATCAATCAATACCCTGAACCCTGAGTTCAGGTAGTTTCAGAATTTTATACCCAGCATGTAAGGGGAGGGGCTCAGAAGTTCACAGTCTGCAGATGTTCACAAAAAAGCAGCTTTTTCTTTCACTGTTCTGGGCAAGTTAACCCTTCAAGGATAACACCTGAGAAGGGGAGAGCTTCTTATCTCCTTTCTTCCCTCCCCCTGCCAGCTGTTACCATGGAGCCCAATTGGTAACTTCTCTTATGTTAGAAATGTGGACATGTCTGTGAAGCCCAGCTCAAGGTCAGATTCTTGTTAAATAATTTGTTTTTTTTTTTTTTTTTAAATCACACTTTGCATTTGCAAACACACTTTTACAAACTGTTATACTGGATGTGAAAAAAACTAGTAAAGGGGCATTCAGCACCTGGAGTGCTGAATTCTTCCAGGACAGTAGCCAAGTAAAATAGAGCAAAAGGAAAATAGGAAGTTTACTTACATTGAACTCTTTTGTAGAGTCTCTTTTGCTGATAGTCCTAAAATCAAGTATGATGAAGCTTAGTTAAGATTTTCTGTGGAGAAAGGGGTGCCACTACAGTAAGGATGGTTATGAAGGGTCAAGACAAACTGCCAGGTGGAGAAGAGTAAGGGAGGGACTGTGAGGAATGGTATCTGCTGTAGATTAGACCTTGAGTGTCCCCCCAATACCCACGTGTTAAGGCTTGGTCACCAGGGAGGTGCTACTGGGAGGTGGTGGAACCTTTGGAAACAGGGCCTAGTGGGAGGTCCGCCGGTAACTGGGGCATGTCTTAAAGGGGATAGTGGGAATCTGGCCCCTGCCTCTCTCTTTAATTTCTGGTAACAAGGTGTGTAGCTCTGTCATGTGCTCCCTGCCTTCACGAGCTGCCCACCGGACGCTAGAGCAATGGGTCTGCTCCATCTTGGAAAGGAACTTTTAAAATTGTGAGCCCAAATAAACCTTTCCTCTATCGATAATCTCTGGTATCTTGTTATAGTGATGGAAAGCTGTCTAATACAGTGTCCAAAAGGACATAGAAAAATCTTCCCTCCGCTTGGGTAAAATAGAGGTGAGGGAGTTAATATCACCACTTCATCCATGCTGCCCATTTTGGTTCCCATCACCACCAACACCTCTGATGCTCACCTATCCCACAGTCCCCCCACCTAGCCCCATAAAATGTTTACTGCTTCTGAAAACTTGAGCACTCACTGTGCCCTTAGTCCATCCTCCTCAGTCAAGGTCAGTGGCCTTGACTGCAGCTTTGAAGATACAAGCATTCCAGGGCTCCTCCCCGGTGGAGCTCAACTTGGCTTCTCTGCCTGAATTTTTCCATTTTGCTCTATTTCAGAGCTGCTCTAGCAGGCTGTGACTCATGAGCAGACTGAGGGGACTGACAATGTTGGCATCCAGTTAGAAGCTGCTCACACAGTCATATTGACTTTGCTGCTGTGAAATGAACCCGGAACAGTAGAATCCATGGACACTTGGGAACTTGGAATGGTTTGGGGAGACCTGACATGGTGGGTGCTTACTGCTTTGTGTTCCCTAGGACTCCTCCCATCTTCTGGAAATAGCACCTCTTTTCTTCAGGGAGTTGTTCTCTCTAATCCATATGGGTCATGTGGGGAGTTCATGTTTTTGCAGGACACCCCAACTTGATCTGTAGGAAGTACTGGATCAGAAGCCAGGCCCTGGCCAGGCTGGGCTCATCATGGAAGTCACTACCCTGCCACAGAGACGAGTCTCTAATGGGCAACTAAATCTTCACCAATCAGAAATTTCTCTGGCACTTCAGAAACTAAACGTGCAGGGAAATCTTTTTCTTTTAAGGAAAAACTAGGCTTGAGGTGAGGCAGAGCATTATGGTAGAACTTATGGAGCAGCAAAATGGCTCTCCTGATAGCCACAGAGAAGCAGACAGAGAGAGATAAGGACATCAAGGGACTCAGCACAAGATGTCCCCTTCAGGGACATGTGCTTAGTGACCCACGTCTTCCAACAACTAGGCCCCACCTCCTAAAGTGTCCATCACTGCCCAATGCCACCAGCTGGGAACCAAGTCTTCCACACGTGAGCCTTTGAGGAATGTTTCAGACCTAAACTATAATGCCTTCGCTGCTAATTGAATCATCTGTTCCCATAAATTCAGTAGAGTTTAGCTTTTCTTTACATTCCCAAGCCACACGTGGGTGTTTAGTGCCTGGCTAATGAATGAATGAATGAATGGGTAGATAGATAAGTGCCATCGCCATTAACCAGATGCCTGTCAGTTACTCATCTTGTTACTCGAGATGTCAAAAATCCGAATAATCTCTGGGGCGGAATGAATTCCTGGACTTTTGAGAGGTTTTGAGGTTTTGAGAAGGTCTGGGGAAAATTGGTCCTCCTGAAACTACACTGGAATCATTACATGGTGACCAGCTGAGGCTGAAGCCTACAGAGGACACCTGGGTTTGAGAGTGGTGAGTCTGCTATAAAGTAGGAGGCCAGCATGGAGAGCTCCTGGCCTGGACAAGATGTTTTATGGTGAAAAATTCAGATCCAGAGATACTCCACCTTGGCACAGCCAGGTAGATACAGCTGGGGACCTGGGCCCTCCCTGCTTCAGTGCTGCCCTCTCATTTTCTTCCTCCAACCTTCAAAGGGACTGAGCCTCCCTTCCCTGGAGATCTATAGCAACCTGCCTCTCCTCAAGTGTTAGAGTCATCCTTTAAAAAAAAAAATATATATATATATATATATATACACACACACACACACACACACACACACACACACACACACATACACACATATCTCCTTTATTTATTTTTTTAAATATGTATTTTTAGTTGTAGTTGGACACAATATCTTTATTTCACTTATTTATTTTTATGTGGTGCTGAGGATGGAACCTAGGGTCTCTCACATGCGAGGTGAACACTCTACTGCTGAGCCACAACCCCAGCCCCTCTCTAAGTAGAGTCATTCTTATTGATGTAAGTTTATTTCCCCCCAATATTTCCCCCCAAACTGCTCCTTAATCTCTCTGTCTTTCAAACACACACACAGATAGTCCTTATTTATGGTATTTCCTTTTTTCTTTTTTGGTATTCAGCAGGTACTTAACCACTGAGCCACATCCACAGGCCTTTTTAATCTTTTATTTAGAGTTCCTCAGAACTCCCCATCAAGCCACACACTCTGAGTTAATATTCCTGAGGTCCCGGTGTTAACACCTTGCTCTTTCTCTTTATATCCTACACACTTGGCATTTTAAAAAGGTGTTTTAGCCTCTGAATGTAAACAAATTGGTCCCCAGAACTCCCCATCTCACTTTTGCTGAGGCTGGCTTTGAACTCACAATCCTCCTGCCTCAGCCTCCCAAGCTGCTGGGATTACAGGTGTGAGCCACCATGCCTGGCTAATGTGTTTCCTTCTTTCTACCTGGTATCTTAGTCAGCCTTTTGCATGGGGACCATGTACATCTCAAGAGCAAGGGTCCTATTTTATTTATCTTTGCACCCCTGAGGTTACCCAGTAGAGTTATGCCTGGAAGAGATGTTTTTTTGAATAAATTCTGTTCTCGTATTGTGAATTTTCTAATTTCTCTAATTCAGGTCATTTGCAAAGGTTTCTCAATGGGGATTCACATGACAAATAATTGATTCTTTCATTTCCAGATAAACTGCATAGGTAATAACACTAATGAAAATTGTATGAGAAACGAATCTACACAAAACTTTACTGTATTACATGTCATGAATGTGCCCTACTCCACATGAAGGACCATCGAGAAACACCAATCAGGGACCTGTTCAAAGATATAGGAAAATTTCTTTCATGTTAGGAAGACTAGAAAAACCCATAGAGATCCTTACCTAAGAATCGACACGGTGGACTGTAATGTCTCTTTAAGTGCTATTTTGAAATGCTACTGATTACTACTTAAGATGCAAATAACTCATTCTAGGTCAAAAAACTGCATGGTTAGTGGTCTTCCAACTTAATGCTCTCTAACTCTTTGAAGTATGGGACACCATTGCTGTTCACTGGGCTCCCTGGCTTGGGAGTTTGAATCAGCCAAGGCCATTGGCAGCCTGTGGTCTGTGTGCTTCCCTCGGGCACTTCTGCAGTGCAGCTGTGGAGGGCAAGCCTTGGACTTGTCTCCAAGTTGGGTTGACTCAGCCCTGCTTATCTCTACATGAGGTCAAAACACAAATACCAAAATTTCACTTTCCTCCATTTTCTATGTTTGCTAATTGCACTCACCTTGCTCTTTCTCTTTATATCCTACACACTTGGCATTTTAAAAAGGTGTTTTAGCCTCTGAATGTAAACAAATTGGTCCCCAGAACTCCCCATCAAGCCACACACTCTGAGTTAATATTCCTGAGGTCCCGGTGTTAACGCCTCTTGGCTTTGCCCAGTTGCCTTTGCCCTGGGTCCAGCATTTTAAATTATGTTTACTAAGTGTGTCTTCTCCTCCTAGTCCCTCCTCCTCCTCTCCCCTCCTACTTCTCCCCCCCCCTCCTCTCCCTTCCTACTCTTTTTCCTCCTTCCTCCTCCTTCTCCTCCCCTTCCCTCTCCCCCTCCCCCACTCCTCCTCCTACCCCAGTCCACCCCCATCTTCCTATTCTTCCCCCCTCTTCCTACTCTTCTCCTCCTCCTCCTCCTCTTCCTCTTCCTCTCCTTCTCCTTCCTCTTCTTTCTAAAGAGTTAGAATATTCCATTCAGCTGGATATTGGTCAGATATTGAACTGAAGTGGCATCCCCTTTCTCCACAGAGAAGCCCTCTTCACCATGGCTGATTTTAGGACTGTCAGCAAAAGAGTCCAATGTAGATAAACTTCCTATTTTCCTGTCGCCCTGTTTATTTGACCACTGGCCAAGAAGATACTAGCACTCCAGGTGCTGGACACCCCTTACTAGTTTTTCACAAACATATCCAGTATAGTACTTTGAAGAAATGTGCAAACAAGGCTCTGGCCTTGAGCTGGGCTTCACAGAGATGTCTACATTTTTAAGATAAGTTATCAACTGGGCTCCATGGTAACAGCTGGCAGGGGGAGGAAAGAAAGGGGAGAAGGAGCTCTCCCTACTCAGGTGTTGTCCTTGAAGAATTAACTTGCCCAGAACAGTGAAAAGAAAAAGCTGCTTTTATGTGAACTTCTGCAGACTGTGAACTTCTGAGCCCCTCCCCTTACATGCTGGGTATAAAACTCTGAAACTCCCTGAACTTGGGGCTCAGGGGATTAATTGATTACAGCAAAAGCTGTGCCCTCTGAACCTGGCTGCAGCCAAATAAAACTGTTTCCTCCTATCTTTGGTGCCTTGCCTCGATGGTCCCTACAACAGAACTTGTATTCATTACTACTCTTTACATAGGACAGTTAAATTATAATGATGATTTTCAAAACAGAGAATCCATAGCAAGTTTATATTTGGGCAGGAGAACACTTTCTTGCTGGTGGTGGGGACCTTTGGGGTCCTTTGTTCTAGAAAGCCTTCTTTAGTAAAGAAGAGGAAACTCATCTTGTAACTGTTGGGGAACACTTTGATTTTAAAAAACCTCTGCTGTACCTGTTAACAAAAAGGCACAGAGGACTCTCAACTAACATCTAGAAGACAGGTCACAAAGGGTCCAGCATACTTTCCACTTTAAGGAGATTCTGAAAACCAATGATTTCTAATCAACATGACAATGATTTCTAATCAACATCAAAACACAGTTATTTCCAAGGGTAAGTGAAGATACAGGACTGTCCTCTCATATTTTTTTCTTGCCTTTGATCCCTCCTTTGTACTTTCTTACTCAGGAATGATCATTTCCATTTGTACTATCATCCTTCATGAAGAATATAGATGAGAGGTAGTTCTATCCAGATGATATTTTCATTAGAGCAATTGTTATCAGAAAAACACACCAGCACTGTCTTCTATTGAAGTGTATCTCAAATGTTCCAGATTCTTCATGCTGGTGTTCATATGAACTTCAGCTGGGGCCTCCTTTGTTCAACCAGCTTTGTAATTTTCAACTATTTCTCCAGGTTGGTTGTTGAACATGCTTTGCTGGTTCCCATTCCGTGATCAGCGCCCTGTTCCATTGTTCTCTCTGATCTGCTTCATCTTCCGTGTGGACACAGATGCTTCCCATAACTCCCCCTGTGGAAATGGACAGGGACTGTGACACTGGAGGATTTGGGAGTACAGGAAGTGAATTAAATTCCAGGGGACAGAACTGCAGGAAGGTCTGCTCTGTTCTGGCACCCCTCTTTCACAGGAATACCACCTGGGGACTCTTTTCAGATTCTGTCAGCAGCTGTGTTGCAAGACCTACTTATCTCCTGTAAGTGGGCAGATAGGTAGGTCCTGATTCTCATATGCAACCTGCTTATGTTTCCTTCCCTGGGAACAGACCAGGGGAAAGGAAAGGCTTCGTCCTTCAGCTAGATTAACTTCCACTTTTCTCTGCATAAGACCTGCTCTCGTTTCAAGATTATGTTACAGGAAAATATTCACTTCTCTTAGCAGCAGTTCAATCCCTGTGACCTTGCCTTTTGCCACAGAATGGACTTCAGAATCCAATGGTCTGATGTGTTTCTCAAAGTTTGGGCTAGTTACTCTGGTTTGGGGTATTTTTGAAGAGGGGTCAGGTTGGCTTCAGCAATTCCATTCCCCTGCTTCTCATAGCTCATCTGGAATCTCTGTTGTCTGAATTCATATTTAGTAAGGAAACCTAATCTGCGGAAGCAAAGGTCCCATTAAAAACTGTATCCAGTTACTGAAAAATACACTTTACTTCCCAGTCAGAATCACTGGCATCCGGTCTTTCCCAGGAACACTGGCAGGTACTTGCTTTCCATTTGCACATCTCTGAGTGACAGAGGTCTGGAGCCATGTGGGGCCCCCACTAGACAGAGGCCTTATCTCCTGTTGCTGGCTGGCAACGTTTCCCCAAATGCAAGCTTAAAAAACTTCTGTGATTCTAATAAATCACGAGATTAAACAAGATTTTTTTTCCCCAAAATGAAATATGTCTCATGGCCTTTAAATTGGCCTTCACATTACACATCTCTCAGAGAGGGATGGTGTAATATGTTTCTCAAAATTTTTGGCCATTCACCCCTCTCCTGCCCACAAAGAGATATTTTTCTAGAACTTTCGTCAAGGTTGAATGGATAAGTTGAGACCCTTTTGCCTCCCTTGGTCAAGGATACACAGTTTACATCCCAAAGATAAAAATAATTACTCGGACTATGCTTAGAATTATATCTGTAGCCCGCTCAAGGGAACAGAGAAAAATCCCAGAAATCCTGTGACCTGGCAGCCTCCGCAGCCTGAAACAATCTGTCATGCTCCAGATGGTTTTTGTCCAGTGAGTCCATATGGCGCGGCAGACCCCAGCATCACACTCTCTCTGCCCGACCTTGTGCTTTTGTTCTTTTCTCATTCTGAAAAGTTCAGGCATGACCCCTTAAAGATACCTATGCACATTTATTAGGCTCCCCCTTTTACCTATTTCTTTAATCCCTTCCTGATGGTTCACCACATTTAAAAATATACATTTTCCCGAAAGTTTTTGAAAGACAACTCTATTATGACTTACCAGGTTAGAGGAAATTTGATTTTTTTTTTTTTTTTTTTTGCAGGCAACAATTGTGTAATGTCTAGTTTTGGGCAACCATCACATACAGGCATTTATTAGTATTTAATAGTTCATTCATGCACTATATAAAATATAAAGAAAAGGGGAAGAGGGAAGGAAAGAGGTGTTTACTAAGCACTAACTATGTGCAAGCATTGGTCTCAGACCTGCCTGGTCCCCTCTGTGTTGGGTCAGGGAAGAGCAGGTGGGGAAAGTATTTCAGGCAGAGGAATCAAACACAAGGCAAGGGTGGAAGTGAGTAGATCTATAGTTTCCTACAAATAGTTCCAGGAACTAGTTCAAAGACTTTATTGGACCATAAATCAAGGCATCTGCATTGCTTTTTCCATCAACTAATCACAGATAATCAGGTGAGACATTTAGTGTCTTTGGGTCCCAGTTAGAAATAATAGAAAAAAGGGATCAGGGGAGGGAGTGGGGAAGAAAAGGGAAATTACTGGGGAATGATATGGACCAGATTATATTGTGTACATGAATGAATATGAAACACTGAATCCCACCATACGTAAAATCATAATGCACCAATAAAATATGGAAAAAACTTAAAAACTTAAATACAGACACTGTAATATTATAAATGTTATTATATAATACTTGCTTCAGATTTCCTCAGTTTTCCATTATCTTCAGATGGCGAATCTTGCACCGTGGCTATAATTTATCTTTCTTGATGAAGAACACATATTTTGTTATATAGCTCAAGGTAATTCTATAATAAAAAAAATGATGATCAGAAATAGCACTTTGCTATTCAAAGTGCTATTTCTGATCATAGAAACTCACTTTAGCCCCTTGGAGACCTGTGGAATGTCCTGTCTTCCAGAAATATGGATAAAAGAGTAATTCTGGGGAGCCCATGCTGATCAAAAAGCTAGAGTGTAGTGTCCTACTTTACTATAAAGCACAAGCTCCCAAAAGGTGTGCACATTCACCCACAGGTAAGTATTTAAAGATGTGAGAAAATGGGACACCTACCAGGAAAGGTGAGTGTGATATTATTTGTCTCAGGAGACTGTGACGGACAAAAATGAAAGTCAAATGGATAACTCATCGATGAGATTGTTGACTGTCCCTGTTGTGTGCTGGAGAGTCCCATCTGTACCTTTGGTTGGGAAGAGATTAAGTAGGAAGAGTTGTTTTGGGGAGACAAGAAAGTCTTAACAAAGACTGCGAGTCTGTTTCCCCCAAGGAAATTAGCTGTTCACATGAAACTTTGATTTGCCCTGAGATAGTCAACTTGGATAATAATCATCTTTTAAAATTGTTTTGGTTTGAAATGTATAAAACTATTTCTCAAGGACATAGAATAATAAAGATTTTATTTATTTTATTTCCTCAGTGGTTTTATTACCAAACCTTGGAGTGACAAACACCTAGTGAGAGCATTTAGCTTTGGCTGCTGAATACTTTATTCAAACCTAGTAGAGCACATATCACATTGCATTGAAACATTTTATTTGTATGGCCCAGATACATTCGTGAACAACTAGATTATACCAGAAATCTTAATGTAAACATTTATAGATCTAGAAAATCTCAAAGTTTTCTCTCCATGGAACTATGAGATCTCTCAATACTATGAGATACGCCCATAGGAGAGGGTGGTGTGAACACTGTAAAACGGCAATGATGAAAATAATATGACATCTATGGCTGTTAGAATGCTTCTGATGGCAAGTAGCCATAAAAATAAATAAATAAATAAATAATAAAAAGGCAGGCTAATGGTGATTTAAATCAATAGTGGTTTGTTTTTCTCACGTAACAAGAAGTCTAGAGATGAAGTCTAGAGATGAGATCTGTTCAGCAGCACAGTAGATATCTAGTATGCTCAGTCTTTCCTTCTTGGTAGCAAAATGTGTCCTGCAGCACCAACCATCACATCCACATTCATGGTGGTATTGGAGTCTTGCTTATAATTCATGCCCCAGTACTTATCAATTCACACCTTCACTCATCAAATACCATCTGAGCACCTGCTTTGGGTTAGATACTATACTTGGCATTGGAAATAGAAAACTGCTTATGACAAAGAGTAGAAAGGGGACATCACACATTTCTGCTTCTTAGGAAAGCAAAAGCCTTCCTGGGGGTCTTCCAGAGTTGTTATTTATGTTTCATGACAAACTGTGGGTACATGCCCACTTTGAGTTCCATCACTAGTATACCAGAGTTAGATTTTAGCCTCAGATCAGTCATAAGTCATTTCAAGGCTAGTGAAGAGGCTACTCTTCTCTAAGAATTTATTACAAGCATCATTCCTGGATTTTACCTGCAATTGATGCCTCTAATACTCATTTATTTGTTCATCTATTTAACCAACATTTATTGAGCACACGCTCTGTGCCAGGTATAGTTTAGAATAGGAAAGTGCATCTGATAAGGAGATCCTGTCTGCTAGAAAATAAAAAAACAATGAAAACAAATAATCATAATACAACATAATCAGATGGATTAAGTTGACACTGGAAGAAGAGAAAAGCCCAGGAGAGTTATGAATTTCTTAAGTAGAGAATAAGAAATGGATTGAGATAAAGCCTTTATAGAAGAGAGGATGGTACAGCAGACTCTTGAGGCTACATGTGGCAGGTTTCAAGCTGGAAGGTAGATGGTGGGGACTCAGGAGGCTCTGAGCTAGTTGCAGTGAACATGGGCTTCTCAGAGTCTTTGCCACCCATGGATTTCAGCCTTTTGCCTGGGTTGGTGTGTTGATTATGCCACTGGTTCTGGGAGTGAAGCAAAGAGCAGAAGGTAATGGGGAAGGCTGATTTTACTCTGAACAGAAAAGTCTTGTATTAAAGTTGTAATCTCCTTACCGTTTCCCTTGTCCTGCCAAATGAAGACATGGGAGAGTTGAAGTTCTCCATTTGGCACAGAGGGATCAAACCTTTCAAAGAATCAGAGGGGAGGGGGCACAATTCCCCTCATTGTTCCTGATGCATTCCTAACCTGTCACAACTCCTCCTCCCAGTAACTTTATTGGCATGACAAGCGGAGCACAGTCTGTTCACACAAAGAACATCCTGGATGCAAGTGCCACTGCTGGCCAGAAAGGGGAGGGGCTCTGGTTCCCCAGGGCATTCATGGCAGGGCTTGGGAGGAGGAAGGGGCTGGGCTGTCTGCATTTTAGAGAAGTTCACACAGGACCGGAGGGGGAAGAGTTCTGTGTTTTTGCAACTGATAACCTTCGAAGACCCAGTTGGTCTTCTTTATAAGCCTAATCCTTTGTCATTAGAAAGACAGGGCTTCCAAAGCAATGGGTTCTATGAGTCCTTTTTTTTAAAAAATTTTCTTTCTTTTTTTGTTTTGTGCTGGGAGTTGAACTGTCCAGAGCATTACACATACTAAGCATGTGCTCTACCACTGAGCCACACTCTAACCTGAGTCCCCTTAATTTTTTTAATGCTTTTATTAGTGCATTATATTTATACATAATAGTTGGTTCATTTTGATATAATCATGCATGTATGGAATTTAAGTTACTCCATTTTAGTCTTCAATACCCCCTCTTTCTCTCTCTTGTCCTCCTACTCCCCTTCTCCTACTGCTTTTCCTTCCACTACTTCTTATTTATTTATTTTTTATTGGTGCTCTATGACCATACATAAAAGTGGAATTTATTGTGGTATGTTTATACACACACATAGTGTTATTTGGTCAAATTCACTCTTCCTTTCCTTCCCTTTCCGTCCCTCCTCCACCTGCTCCATCTCCTTCTTCTACTCCACTGATCTTCCCTTCATCTTTATGATATCTGACTCCCCTCCTTTTCTCCCTTACTTTGTTGAGCTCTCTTTTGAATGAGTCGAGGAGACAGTACTTGGCAAGTCCTTTAGAAATCATGGGGTTATGACATCTGACTTTAGAGAAACCAAGTGACATAATCTGTCCCTACACAAATCTACTTGGGGTCTGATTAATCAAAATCCTCTATTGAAGAAGAATGCTCTATCATCCTAAGGCTTGTTTAAGGAGATGGAAAGAGATCACCTCTAGCAGTTCAATTTTGTCTTAAAGATGTTGTAACTTAAAAAATATTCTTAATCCCTTTAAAAGTTTCATTAATTGTGGTTTGAGGAGGGGTGTCTTGCATTAATATTGAATGCTACAGTGTGACAGAAACGAAGGCTCCCACACGCCTTGTCCAAGCTCACCAACAGTGGTCCTCAGCACCTGAGGCTGCAGATACCTGGCAACCACGTGGGCAGGAGAGTTCCTTGGAGACCTGAGGATTCAGAGGCATTAACTCTGTTTTCCACTACATGAATGACATTTGTGAACATGATACAAAAAGATAGATAAAATCTTATACAATCCCAAAATCTACAGTCTTCTTTTTCCAGATTTAATAGGAAAGTGAAAATCACAATAAATGAGCATATCTAGAAATCACATTTTACAAATCACAATGAAGAACAGTCTTTTAATAATATTTTCTGTAAGTTAAGCTATTTTACATTTGTATATTTCATATAGAAAAAAAATCTTGAAATATACTTCATGTATTCAAATTTTTTCCATTTTACTGTCTGATTATATACATTTGGCATATTATGAATAGTAATTTTTAAAATAAATTTTAATTTTGGAATAGTTTTAGATTTGTAAAATGATTGCAAAGATGGTACGAGGAGTTCTTGTATGCCCCTTTCCAGTTTCCTCTGCTGCTAACACCTTCTATTAGTATGGTACATTTGTCACAACTAATGAGCCAACACTGACACATTATTATTAACTATGTTCATACTTTCTTTGGATTTCCCTAGTTTTTAATTAATGTCCCTTTTCTCTTCCAGGATGGCATCCCAGACACCAAGTTATGTTTAATCACTGAGACTCCTTAGGCCCCTCTGGACTTCCTTCTCAGACTTTCCTTGTTTTCCTGATGACCTTGACACTTGTGAGGAGTACTTGTCAGGCATTTAGTGGATTAACCCTCAATTTAAGAGATGCCAATGGGTGGGGGTGTGACTAGGAATGATTGGCATGTGGGACAGCCAACTGAAGTAGAGACCCTCCCTAAGTGTGGGATGACTGCTTGGATGGAATAAAAGTTGGAAGAACAAGGAAGCAGGAGCAGATGCAAGCTTCATTCTTCTTGAACTGGTCCCTGATTGCTGCTGCAATTGGCCCACGCTGCCAGTGATTCTCCAGGGAGTTTCCAGAAGCCTTCAGTCTCAGACCAGGGTAGCGCAGTTGATCCCTCTTGTTCTGAGGCTTCAACCTCTTGGACTGTGCAGCTACTGGTTCTTCCAGCTCTCCAGCCTGAAGACGGCTGTTATGGACTGCCCAGCATGCCCCCAGGATGTGTAAGCCAATCTAATAAATCCCCTTTTATAATCATACTTCCTGTTGATTCTGTTCCTCTAGAGAACTTTGACTAATACACCCTCACTGTTGATGTTGGCCTTGGCCACATGGCTGGGGAAGCATTTGGTTAAATTTCTCTGTTGCAAAGTCGCCTCTTCCACCACCTCTTGGCATCCTATGCTCTGGGAAGGAGTGTTCACCAGGTTTTGTTTTTGTTTTTGTTTTTTGGATTAAACTCAGGGGGCATTCCACCACCGAGCCACATCCCCAGCCCTATTTTGCATTTTATTTAGAGACAGGGTCTCCCTGAGTTATTTAGTGCCTCCTCATTGCTGAGGCTGGCTTTGAACTCAGGATCCTCCTGCCTCAGCCTCCCAAGCTGCTGGAATTACAGGTGTGCACACCACGCCCAGCTATCTCATTTTTGATGTGTTCTATCTCTCCCTTCCTCTCAGTTTTTAGCTACATAGTTGAAGTAGGGAGTTAGTATTCAGTGCAAGAATGAAAGGAATCTTGGCCTTTTGTACGCTTCTACTTAGAAATTATAAAAAAATAAAGAAAAAAACTTTATCACTTTCTAGAAGATTGTTTTAGTCATCTCTTTCATTGCTGTGACCAAAAGACTTAACAAGAACAATAAGAGGAAGAAAGATTTATTTAGAGTTTCATGGTTTCAGAGGTCTAAGTCCATAGAATGCTGATTTCATTGCTCTGGGCCTTAGATGAGGCAGCACAACATGGTGTGACAGAGGAAAGCTGCTCTGGACATGGTACCAGGAAGCAGAGAGAGAGAGAGACTAAGCTCAGCTCACAAAATATACATGCCAAAAGCATGCCCCCAAAGACCCACCTCTTCCAGCCATCCCTACCTGCCTGCCTATAGTCACCACCCAACTAATTCCTTTCAGGGGATTAATTCAATGATTAGGTTAAAGCTCTCATAACCCAATCATTTCAGCTCTAAACTTCCTTGCATTGTCTTAAACATGAATTTTTGGAGGACACCTCATATCTAAATCATTGTAAAAACAATTAGTATCTTTTAAAATTTTTAAGAAATTTCCCTGCACGTGTAAGAGGATCTGTGAAATTTACTCCTAGGCCAGCAGTTGGAATACCATGGAGGAAGGCATTCATGGGAAAGGCAGAGCAGGTGATGAGGTCATTGCCTTCCCTCTGAGAGCTGGACCTTGACCATAGTGCTGGTGTGATGTTTTTTTGTACTTTCCCACTATTTGATCATAAGCCCTTCCCTGTGCCAAGAGCTGACTGTAAGACCAAACCATTTCACCTTTCAAGCCCTCACTCCTTCATTTTCAGAGGTGGGTGTTATCACCTTTTTTTTTTCCCCCCACTAATCTTAGTGCATCAATTACTGATGCTCAGGAAATTTGCATGTGATGCTGCATTGGAAAGAGGAATACAGGACACAACCCCTCAGTCACAGTTCTGAAATTTAAATAAAAAGTCTAAAAGCTGGAAATCATTGCATAATTCTCTTGGCAGCAAAACATTGCATGACCAGATATGAGGCCACTGATCACTTTTGTTTATCCCATTTGGTATAAATGTTTATATATTTAGCTGCAGAAATGTGAATGTTTGATTATGGAGTACTGCCCAGACTCCAATGGGGGCATTACATAATATACGACATGTGTTTTGAATTACAATTCTAAATGCCTAGCATTTCTCGTTTTTGAAATGCATTTGGTGCAAAGGAGCTAAGAGATTGTGGATCTTTATTTCTAGATAGCATCAGTTCCCTTGCCATTCTCTCAAACTTTCTAAAACCACAGCCACTTCTTTTTCTCCCTTTTATTGTAGAGAGTCACAAAAAACTCCCCAGTTTAAGTTTTTACTTCTGGTATAATCTCAAAATTCTTAAATGTCAAAGCTAAGATGTGTATGGGAAACGTTGTTCTAGGCTTTGAGGAGGTAAACCAGAGGCTCAACCATGTGCACAGGAAGCTGCCTGGTGACAGGTGTCCAGATGTCTTAAAAACTCATCCAACCCCCACACCCACTTCCTATCTTCTAGATTGCACAGCCTCCATTCCTAGTTGGTAATCTCTTCCCTGTGATTAAATCCATTTGATGGTGCATTTTAAATCAGCTTTAATTGAACACTTGCTGTGTTTTAAAAATACTACTCTTATCTATGTAATTTTTTTCTTTCCACCCTATCACTCTTTTTAAGAAGAATTTTTTTTTGTATGTGTGTACATATGTGAAAATAGTATGTAAAATTTTGTCTGGCCCATTATTATCTAGAGGCAATGATTTTTTTTTCAGTTGTTTGGTTAACGTCACCTGTTGATAGCCTGCAAAGCATTATAAATATTTTTAAACGCTATGTAAAGAACTATCTTAATTAAGTGCAGTGCATCCTTTAGAACTTCAATGAGCTGTAAAATCAGCTTTTCACCTTCAAATGCCTGATAGCTAATTTCACATGATATGCTAGCAACAGGCAGCCAGAAAGTTGAAACCTGAGCAGAGTCTTAGAAGTAAGTAGATGGTGAAAAGTTTCATCTTGCCTCCCCCACCCCACCCCCTGCAATCTCTTATGGCAAACTGGGCATCATTTGACCTCTGTATTTTATTCCTCTTGTTTTGTACTCCAGATGATTCTGCGTACAAATAACAGAAGCACATAAAAGGCTACTCTGATTAATAATTTGTGCTTTCTGGTGAATGTATGCATCAAAATGTGGGTGGAAATTTAAAGGCCACAGTAGACCTATTAGCATTGTATGTTCACAGGAGGGGGACTGATCAGAACTAACCGCATGAGTTATGTGCAGAACATTATCCTTGAGTGGAGTTATATGTATGTCCTGAACATTACACTTTGTAACAGTTTATTGGCCCTGGTCCTACTTATGAGAGGAGAGTAAATTGCTCTCTTTTAGGGCAGCATTAACTATTTCAGCCTGTCCTGATGAATCATAAAGCCAAGAAATATACAGCACTGTATTTTTCTGGATTTTTTACATGCACATTAGTACCCACTGCTTGAGTCTCTCAGGGCCTTTAAATATATTCCAATAATATATTTAATTCCCAAGTGACAGGCAAAATAATACACAGGTGAGAGTAGCCAATGGCCCTAGACAAATCTTTAATCAACCACATTCAGAAGAAAATAAAACTTCTCCATCAAATATTTCCTGCCAAGTTCTGAGTCAAGAAGAAAATCTGATTCAAATTGGAATGCCTCATCCCTCATGTTTTGCTAGGTTACTTCCATTTTCCACATAGTCAAATAAAATAATTGCTATAACAAACTTAGGTATTCTATCCAGGGATGCCTAGAGAGGGGATGCGGTGGCCACTTCTCAAAGACGTGCTCTCGGAATGGCTTCTGCTACAGCAGAAAGGAGTTTCTCTAATTTGTCCACAGCTTTTCTCCCTTTGTCCCTTGCTCTTTGGGAAGACTGGGGAAACCAAGTGACTCCATGTTGAAGAGGTTCCTGGGGCAGAAACGTGGGAGGTTCCCAAGAAATAACAGAATGATGAAGGAAGAAAAATCCAGAAGAATCTCAAGATTGGTAAGAAGTTGCCCCAGTCATGTATAAAACACTTTGTAAACTTCTTTACTCACCCAAGTATTGGAAATGATCATGCAGCTTAAACCTACTCTCCTCTCGATTGGGAGTTTTATCTTTTGTCTCTACTCAGTGTCGCTTTTGCATTTTGCTGAAGGCACCCCTGATTTTACTTCCTACATTTGTTACTCTGTTGTACTGGAAACAGGAGGATCAGGCAGAATGAATTCAGACAGGTTAAGAGTCTGAGAAACCTGAGATCACAGCATAAGCACAGGACCCATTCCATCTCTGGTTGATCCACCCACTCTCCTTTGGAAGTTTGCACTATGGCGAACCTAAGTGCATAATAATAACAATTTGTTGTCTCATGGTTCTGGGGGTTGGAAACTCCCAAGGTGTTGCAGGCCCCCGGGTGGCTCTGCTCAGGCCTCTCTCCTAGCTCCTGACAGTATCTTGGCTTGTGGTAGCAAAACCTTCCGTCTTCACACAGAGTTCATCCTGCCTAAGAGTCTCTGTCCCACATTTCCCTTTCTACAAGCAAATGTTTGATGAAGGGCCCACCGTACTCCATGAATTGGATCCATCTTCAAATCTTCAGTGAGTAATGAAAAGGAAAGCTACTCTCCTATCTGCCCTGTAAAAATTTTACTTCCTTCTGAAGTACAGAATCTGTAGTGTCTTAAAATGGAAGGTAAGATCCCTGTAGTTAAAATGAAGGATAACTTGCATATATTTTGTATATATTTGCATGCTAAGATCAAACAACTTTAATTCCAAGTTTATAGAATAAAATTAAACAATACTATAGCCAAACCTAAGATTCAATGTCCGAAAAAAAATATACAAAATGCACAGCCAACTTTTAAAAGAGTTAATTTGATATTACCAGAAAGTCCTCTGCTTGGAAAAAAGAAAAACCTGACTAATGTAACAGTTGTGATTCGAAATGGGGGGGGGGGTTGCTAAAAATAACATAGATGTTCCCCAAATGGGCAAGAGAAGTGAAGTGTTCAGAAACTATGGGCAACCATTTGAAATGTATAGTTTGAAAAATAGTGCTAACGTATTTTCTTTTTTATATTTGATGTCGGAAAAATGTGAAATCCTCACTTCCTAAGTTTCACTGTTTTAAAAAAATGTACACACGCACGCAGTCACTTGCAGAGACTAATGATCTTCTCCAGACAAATACCACATGGCCCCTTGGCTGGCCCCATCTGCTTTCAGTATAATAGGACCTCAGGTTGTAAGTATGGGGGCAGCGGCTTTTCAGCTCAGTCACCCTGGTGAGTTGGTGGTGGTGAGGGACCTCGTTTCTGGGCTGTGCAGAAGTCAGTTTGGACAGCATCACCCTGAGATCTCTGGTTTGGGTGGCCCTGCCCCTTCCTCGTGTTTCAACCTTCCTGTAATGTGAAGGGGGTTTAAGGACCAGGAGGATGGAGGGCTCACCAAGGGCATTCAGTTAAAAGCCACAAAGGGAGAATCAGTATCCTCATCATTAGTTTCCTAAGAAACCAAGGGTCACACCCTGGGAGCCTTGTACAAACAGAAATTTGTGGTCTCACGGTTCTGGAGGCTGGAAGTCTGAAGTCGAGGTGTTGCAGGCCCCGGGGCGCCTCTGTTCAGGCGGCCCTCCTAGCTCCTGACAGTCTCTGGGCTTGTGGTAGCAAAACCTTCTGCCTTCACATGGAGTTCATCCTGCCTGAGAGTCTCTGTCCCATATTTCCCTTTCTACAAGCAAATGTTGGATGAGGGGCCCACAGTACTCCAGGGGGCGCTCACCTTATCTAATGACATCTGTAATGACCTGTCACATTCTGAAGTCTGTGGCCAGGACTTCAACATAAACATTTTGGCAGACAGGATTCCATCCATAACACTCACTGAATAGATTTCCCGCAGGTTTAATCTCCATTCTGACTCATGGGGCCGCTTTGGGCGGGTTTCCAGCTTCTCCACTGGGGAAAGTATTACCAAGGAAGTCACCCAGTGAGGAGCAAAGGCCTGCGAGGAGGAGCTCATCTCCAGCTCAGTTTTGAATGTTTTTTTTCACTTCCCAGTGAGCGTGGACTGAAATGGCAATAAGGAGTTTTCAGATGCACAATGTCAGTCTTGTCAACAGAGGAAACATGCATGGCTACCCTTCCCACTTGATCCTCTCACCGGGCTTTGCTGTGATTTCACGGCTTCTGTAGTTCAATTCCCAGTCAACTATTGAAAGGGAAATAAAGTGTTATTTTGCCTTCTTCTTGACATGGCCATAGGAAACTAGAGAAATAACTGTTTGTAAAGGCATTCAGAATTAGTGGACCAGGATTAATACCTATCAAGCAGCTGGAATAAAAGCCACTCCGAGAGCAGAGGATGCCTGCTGGTGGGTGGAGGGGCCCCCGGCATCTCCTGCAGAAAGAGGGCAATTTCTTCACTCTGGTGACATCATCTGAGTTCAAAGTGACAGACTTCTCTTCAGGACTTTCCAATTCATTCTCCTCGATTAGGAGCTCAGTCTTCCTTTTACCCTCCTTCTTTATCTCTTCCTCCCTCTTTTTCTTCCTTCCTTTAATACCAGATTTCAAAATCTCATGGTGGGTTTGAAGGTTGAGAGGCAAAATTACTTAAAGTTTCTGATTTCATTTATACATTTTATTCCTACTCTTGTACAATGGACCAAAAAATAAGAAGATGTGTTAGTCAGCTTTTCAACACTATGACAAATACCTGAGAAAAACAACTTAGAAGAAGAAAGGTTTTGGCTCCTGGTTTCAGAGGTTCAGTCCATAGTTGGCTGTCTCCAGGGCAGAACCATCATGGCAGAAGGGTGTGTCAGAGAAAAGCTACTCAGCTTTTGGCAGAGAGAGACAGACAGGAAGCTGGGCTTCTGTGACCTACTTCTTCCAACTAGGTCCCACCTTCTACAGTTCATATCACCTCCCATTATCCAAATTATTCGTCCATCAAATGGATTAATCCACTGATGAGGTTAAAACCCTCAAGATCCAATCATTTTTCTAAAAGTCCCACCTCTGAATATTATTGTATTGTGGACCAAGCCTTCAACACGAGAGTCTTTGGGAGACACTTCATATCTAAAACATAACAGAGGGAGAGTGAAAAGAGCATACACATAAAAAGAGGGAAAAAATAGCAAATTAGAAAAATTTTACTAGGAAGATAATGGTGAGAAGGACTATGAGAAGGGAGTGGGCCGGCGGTGTGGGTCAGGGAATAGGTAGAAGAGCAACAAGACTAGAAAATGCAGACCTATTACTAAATAGGAGACTATTTAATTTTAAAACTGTAACCCAAATGTGTGAAGTATTATAGTTTCTGAGTCTTTGCCCTCCATGAAGTCACCCTGGGTAAGCAGATCCTTGAGGGATATGAATAAAGAAAGCAATTCGATACATCCTAGTTAGTCTGTTGGCTCTGTATTCCAGAACATCAATCCTAATCCAGAACAGCCTACGCATGTTGGGAGTGTAGAAGGTTCGCTCCCCAAGGACACCACACTGATGTGTGAGAGGCAGAGTCAAAATCCCGGGCACCTGTGGTCCTTTCAAGGGACTGCCTCACTGAATCCTTAAATAGTGAAATGGCAATAAGATACAGTCTGTTTACTGTCTAGTTTCTTGTTCGTCACTGGAGTTTCTGAGCTTCCAGCCTGGTTCAGGTTATTGGCAGAATTCACTTCTTTGTGGCCATAGAACTGAGGTCTGCGTTTCCTTTGTAGCTATGAACCAGTGGGGCTCTGCTCTCACCTCCCAGAGACTGCCTGTGTTCTTTGCCACTTGGCCCCTTTATCTTCAGTGTCAGGAGTGGAGAAATTCTCTGTGTTACATCCCCTCTGTGCTACCAATCTCTTGACTTTATCCTAGTTTGCAACCAGCCAGACAAAATCCTCCGTTGTTAAAGGGCTCCTAGAATCTGGTTTGGTTCACTGAGATAGGCTTCCTAGTTCGAGGCCAATTGATCTGGGACCTTAATTATCCTTTTACTGGGAGGAGTATGCGTAGCCAGGGCTGTGAATCTTGGGGTCCTACCACACCATCCTTCTTGCATTTGCGGCACTTTTACTGCAATGGCAGCAAGTCAGTTTGCTGTTTCTATAGACACAGCTCTCTAAATGACAAAAAAAAAAAAAAAAAAGATCTTTTTTTTTTTTGCTTGGTATACTTTTCAAGATTGCTACAGTATTTTTTTAAAAAATCATCTTACTATTTACAAAAGCATCTCTTCACACCTTTGTATCAGTCATCAGGATAAGGGTAAGAAAGGGAAGAATAGAAGTTCAGTGGATTAGACAAAGGGGAATGAAGGGAAGGGAGGGGGATAGGAGGAGGAAAGACAGCGGAATGAATCAGATATAACTTTCCTATGTTCATGTATGAATACACGACCAGTGTAACTACTCCATGAATGTATAATATGTCAAAATACTCTGTACTATTACATATATCTTAAAAGAACAAATAAAAAATAAAATAAAATAAATCATACTTACAGCAAAAAAAAAAAAAAAATACATCAAGAAAATAAAATCAGAGTCACAGTGAATCCCCAAGGTTTGGGAAGCTGGGAGTGGATGGTCACTATACTTTAGACCAGTTTTGGGCAGGAATTACAGAACTTTGTGATGTCCCAATATCAGGCAAGCTACATACAATTTGTTGGCTGAAAATGTACCCCTATATCATTATTTTGGTGTTGAATCTGAATTTTGTAGCCAGAACATAAACTATCAAGGTTTAACATTTGCTTGCCTAACAATGAATTTCAGAAATAGAAACTAAAATAAATTAATAAATAAAAGTTCCTTGCAGAATATTTTGGAAAATATCATAAATCACAAAGAACCAAATTAAAACAACCTATAATCACACCATCCAGAGCTAACCACTATTAAGTTTTTGACCTTTTGTGTGTCTTTTATCTTCCTTCCCATACATAAACATGTTTACCAGTCTAACCGGCATACAGAAACCACACAGTAGTTTGAACAGGGAAAATTTATTATAAAGAACTATCAACTATAACATTGGCATAAGTAGGAAGGTTAAAAGAAAATACTAAAGAACACCCGATGGCTAAGAAAGAACATCTGAGGAAGGGAAAATTGTGAAGGAGGACTCCTCTTCAAGACAGGCTTGGTCCACACTGGAGAAGATGTTTGGCATTCCATTGGATGGTGAAGTTCTCCATTATTTTAATGGGTCTATGAAATTCCATTTTATAAATGATCCATAACTTTTTTTTTAGTCTAAGCCAGGACTGGTCCTCAGTTTCTGGGCAAGTAGGGAACATACCTCTGCAGAGCAGGGGCTGAGAGACAGCTGGAATACCAAGAGTTAGCTTTGGTGGTAGAACAGGTGGAGGTCTGGGGTGAGTGGTGCCCTTTTGGAAGGGCAGCTGCAGGTGGTTACCGACTGGGGTGGACTGAGTTCTTGCAGAGGGACTGCATGCTATGGCTATATGGATGGTGGTGGAACAGTAAAACAAAAGGAGACATTCAAGCTTAACATCATGCTCTCTGCAAAGAGAATGCTTAAAGTATCTAGCCCATGAAGGTGGAACAAATTATGGAAGTAGTTGGAGCTGAGGCAATATATTGCCAAACTGAGATTGCAACACATATCTCATTTAGTAATCCACACTGTTTACTTCAAAATATACTAAGAACACTTTCCCATATGATAAAAAACATTCTTTCATAACAGTATTTTTAATGGAAATATGGTATTCCATATTATGGATGACCCTTAACTTTTTAAAATTGACATCAAGTTTTAGGACACTGAGATTATCTCTAATTTATAGGTCTTATAAACTGTGCTATCATAAATATTCTAGAAATGAATGTCTGTCATATTCTAATTTCCTTAGGATAAAGTCTTAGCAATGGGATTTCTGGATCAAAGAGCATATATAATCTTATTATTTTTTTATGCATGCTCTGAAATTTCCCTCAAGTAAGATAACAGTATATTTGAAAGCAACAAGTCTTAGTAAAATTTCTGCATTTCATATTTTAATGTGTACTAATTTTCAAAACATGCTAATTAAATGAATTTTATGGTGGTAATGAAATGGTCTTGGAGAAAACAATTCTTATAACTACATTTCATAATGAGTGATACCAAAGAATTGTTTAAAATGATAATGAAATGGCTATTAGTACAGTACCAAAGCAAAAGCCATGCTCAGAACTTACAAATGATTATTCCAAACACAAATTTCAAACTGTAAACACCAAACTTATTGTAATAGAGCATTTTTGTATTTTACAAAGGAAGAGACAAAAATTTAATAGTCTGCTTCAAAAAGGGTGTCTTGGAAAAAAGTCACTAATAATTAAATTTACTCTTCACCCAGAAAAATACACTGGGAAAAAAATATCTAAAAAAAAAAAAATATGAAAAGAAGAAGAAAGAAAGAAGAAAAAGAACAAGAAGACAGGAAGACTTCTCTCTCTCTCTCTCCTTTCTCTTTTTTGTAATGAGGCTAGAAGGACAGACTATTGAAGAAAAGAAGGAAAAATAGAAGGAGAGAAAATTGGAAAGAATACATAGGTAGAACAGAGGCAGAAGAAACATTTTGAAGCAAACTCCATCCTGAGGACGGTAATGCTTAATGGGTTCAATATCAAAACATTTTTAAGTGCTAGGAATACACAATTTAAGAAAGACACACTTGCAGGAAATAAGCCTTAATTGCCCAATTTGCTAGAGAAGCAGAGACGCCGGTGTTTTTGTGACACTTGTGAGGCTGGGTCCTGTCATCCTGGAAGTGAGCACAGAAGTACATGTCTTTCCGCACCGCTACACAGGCTCCCATGCTTTCATTTGCTCTAAAATGGCTTAGAATAAATGGCACAAGTATTTCAGCTGAGATTTGGAGTAGACCTGGGGAGCACTTCCACCATGGGGTGGTAGAATTTTCTTGCTGACAGGCTAGTTACACCTGTATAGCTTCTTAACTGCCTGCCTGTGAGTCTGGATGGTGAAAGATCAACCTTCAAAGCTAAAGCTGCTGAGGGCAGGCAAGTGTCCCCACCCACCTATGTCCCTACTCCTGGTAGAATGTTCTGCAGGGGCCAGGGATCCTTTGTCAGAAAGGGCAGAGGAATGATATGGAACATGTTGGAAGAGGTCCCATACTCTGGGCTTAGAGTGGCAATTGTTTGGAACTTGTTCTGACAGGTATTTTTTTTTTTTTTTTTTTTTGCATCAAGATCTCCATTTAGTGGAGTGAAAGTCAGACAGGAATGACAGTCTTTTCACAGTCTTGGTTTGCACTACTTTTTTTGAAAGAATGAAATCCAATGGTACTCCTCTACTATTTCCCCTGATCTATTTGGGAGCTGGCAAAGTGATTTGATAAAAAGTGATAGATTTGTCAGATTAAGATAGTAATTTACTTCCATTAATTTGAGAGACACCAATGTCTCACAGTGAGAAGAAATATGGCTACCCTGGTGGGATACATTTAAATTCATTAGATTTTCCGGCTTTCGTCCAAGGCACTGAGACTTTTTCTTCTCAGCCGATAAATCCTTTCAGTTTTTACTTCAAATGGCACTAAACAAGCACTCATCAATTTTTATTTTAACAATATCCAGTTGGATTAATCTGTTTAATTAGCAGTGGGTTGATGCTTTCTTGGCCCACTGCAAGTCCAGTTACCCAAATGAAAGAAAGCCATGAAAGCGACTGGTTGCAAAACACAGGCCTCCTCCAACGGCAGGGAACGAGAAGAGACATTCTCCCAACAAATGTTAACCCAGGGAAAAAATTTGAATATATACAAAAGATTAAATTAACAATTGATGAATGGCAAATGAGAAAGCTGCCAGTGACCAGACTTTCTCAGGAGCCAACCTTTAACAATATGGATTATTTCGGATAATTCATGGTTTGCCACTCTTTATTCTTTGTCTCCTCTGTAATATCCAGGGCACATCTTAGACAGATAATTAGGGCATTATCATATTCCTTAACTAAGTCGGACAAATTGCATTGCGCTTCGTGGTAAACCAACCTTGGGCTCTGTCATTAGCATTGTCTAATTGTTCCAAATAAAGTCTTTGCATTTTTTTTTTTTTATTGCATCAACTTTATTTGTCAATACTCAGGCAAGAGCGGGCTGTTCTCTTTCCTGGAGGGCTTCTTGAATATGCTAGTCACTAGGTAATCTTACAGTTAATACAGGCCGCAGCATGGTAAAATGTAAGAAAATGTAAAGGTCAAAAACATGTTTCTATTATGAAAAAAATGAATGATAATGACATAATTTTTTCAGCTCATCAGGCTCTTTGCTAAGTGCTGCTGTTATTGCCAGATCAGTAGTGTCTAACAAAGAAGTGCTTTCTGCAGCCTGCTTCATTAGTCTGCCCTGTAGGACCTCACCTCCAGACCTTTCACTAATCTGTTGGCCAGCTCAATAGTCTTGTTAGTTCTATTCACTTCTTCCTGACAGCGGATTTTCTCAGCTGTAGCCCTCCCAGAGGCCGGCGGTGAAAGCAGCCAGGTTTGTGTCTAGTTCCTTTAAATAAAAACAGTGAGAGACAACTTTGGACATTGTCAGAACAAGTAAAAAATATCGCCGCTGACTTATTTTATATTGCAGAAAGTTAAATTATACAGTGTGCCCACAAAGTAAACACAACTGCGTCAGGAGACTGTGCCAATTCTCACAATGAGAAGGTGCAGTAGGGAAAATGGAAGAAAAAGGATATTCGACAGTTTATGTAATTTTTGTTGTTTTGTTCAAAACAGCACTGAGGGGGGAAGAAAAGAACGCACAGACAAATTCAAAATCCTAGGGGGAAATGGAGAATGCTATTTTCCCAGACGAATTACCTGAAGTCATGAAGATTTAATACAATTGATGCGTGTGTACCATTAGTCCAATAACACACTTAATACAAAATGTCCCGAAACATTTTGCATTGAGAGCTGACGGCGAGATCAAACCTGGGGGAAGCTTTTAAGGTGAGATTTGAAGAGCTGTGATGAATCAACAGCTCAGAAGGAGGGAGCCCGGGCTGGGGAGCTGGGGCTGCGCCAGCCAGGGTAGAACTTCCAGCTGTGGATGTAATGGAGAAAGGAAGCCAAGGAGATTGGGGGACCTCAATGAGCTGGCCTCAATGACAGGGAGCACACCGAGGATAAGTGGAAGGAATGGGTAGGAAAATGAAGGCCGCGTGCCTCCGTGTGTTCCAGAAGGGGCTTGTTTTCTTCAGGCGAGGGGGAAGGTGACAAGAGGGAGATTTGGAAGAGAGAAAGCAGTGCTCTCAAGAACAGTCATTGTGCAGGCAGCAAAAGAACACGTCTTTTTTCCCCCTGTGGGTTTCTAACTTGCTGTTCTTTTTCAACAAATCATCTGTTTGTTTAATGTTCACAAAGAACTTCCAATGGAGAAGGGAAATTGACAGCATACTTGCAGATATAACATTATGTAAAATGTTGCTCATGATATATTTATGGACAAACATTAACACGGGAAATAATCAGACATATAACTTATGTGAGAGACTCCAAGTCCTTCTGGGGACGGCTATTGAGCTAGAATCAGTCTATATCATACCTAGGTAAACTGAGGCCAAGGGCCTGAGAGGAAATGGGAAAAAAAAAAAACAGTTTACATAACCTTAAGAAAATAACTTAGGATTTCTTGGGCTTGTAGAGTTATTTCTTGGACTGGCCCTTGACATTTCTAAACCTTCTCCAGCTCTCTGGGTTTTCTACATGCCTCCCTTCTTTGCAAACACTTGTCTTACAGATGTGCTCCATCAAGCCAGTTTGAACCATTCAACTGAATTTGGAGGAAAGACCAGATATTACAAAGTCTTAGTGTGTCTTCACTTTGCCTTGATGGCAGCATGGCTGGTGAAGTCAATTTTTCCCCAATAAGAACAGATCTCTGCTCTTTCTAGAACTTTCCGATTAAGCCATCTACTGGACAAAAAGGCTGCTATTTTAGTTTGCTAGGGTTGTTGTAACAAAGTACCCCAAATGGTGGCTCGCACAACAAAAATATATCATCTCATAGTTGCAAATTTAAGTCCAATATTTGTGCCTCTCCCTTAGCTTCTGGTGGCTGTTGGAAATCTTTGCTGTCCCTTGGCGGGTGGAGCTTCACACTCATTCATGCCTGTGTGCATGTCTGTCTCCAAAATTCCTTTTTTCTTAAGGACACTAGTCATTTTGGATTAGAGCCCACTCGAATGACCCCATTTTCACTTCTGCCCAAATGTAAAAGTCTGTATAAACCCACTCTCCAAACACAGCGGCATTTTGAGATCCTGGAATTTTGGTGGGACACTATTCAACCCACGAGAGCCCCAGGTACTCGACACTGTCCTATAAACTAGAGGGGAAAGGCAGCATAAAGATGAATGACACATGACCCCTGGCCTCACATACTTAACAATTTAGTGAAGGAGGTGGAGGATATGCAAGTGAGGACAAATAAAAGAAGGGAATGTGTAACCAGTGGAGTCCATTCTGAGCCCCAGGCACTGAGGAGTCCTAGTACCTTGTTATGTGGAGAGGCAGTGACTCAGGCTTTTCTTGAAATTCTCTGTATCAGCCGAACTGAGGGGAGTGCTATCCCCAGTCCTCCTGGAAGCTGTTGCAGTGGGTGCCCCAGCAAAGGGAGAGTCCAGGAGGGATTGCAATATCTGTTGCTTGGGAGTCAGATGGGTGAGGTGACACCCTGGCACTGTGACTGGGACAGACCCCTGTGCAGAGCACTTGCAGCTTCGGTTCAGGGGGAAGGGTGAGCACCAAGGGCAGGTGCTCTACATGGATGGGCTCTGTCCTCAGCCAGGTGCCTCAGGAGCCTCCGAGATCCCATGCTACAGGCTTGGAAGAGGGGTCCCCTCAGCAGTCCCCATGGCTCCATGGCCTTGGGGAAAGAGCAGCCCAGTATGTACCTTCAACTGTCTTCCTAGTCTCTAACTTCAATCTGTGCTGCTTGGGGCCCTCCTCCTCCTGCCCTGTCCCCAGGACCAATGGAGAACTCTTGTTGGAATGGTAGCATAATCTGGGGACCTCCATCTCTCTCCCAGCCGTTACCAGATTCCAAAGACCCATGGCTCAGACATGCTTTGGGAGATCATTTGAGTTCATTTTGGAGGGGAAGAAAAAAGGTAGGAACTAGAAAGTAGAGAAAGAAAAGAAGAGTAAAGAAAGAAAAAGGAAAGCAGGCAGACGTGCCAGGGAAGAGAGGGGAGGGAGGAGGAGGGACCGATACCAGGGCACCTAGAGCCTCGCACGCAAACCTGTGCTTCACTCCTGACGTCAGTCACATTTCTAAAACATAGGCTGATCCCCCACTGGAAACTCTTCCGTGTCCCCCATCTCTAGAAGAGGCAGCCACCTCGGTGTAGACACAGGAACCTCCGTAGCCTGGCTCTGTCTACCTTTCAAACTTCCCTCGCGCTCTGCCCTACCCGCTGCTTGCAATTCACTTCCCATTCCTAAAATAAGCCATGCGGTTTTACACCCTAGAATCTTTGTAAATGCTGTTTTCTCTGCTTAACCTTCTAGGCTTCCAAACCAACTCCTCATTCAAATATGTCACCTCCTTCGCAGAAGCTTCTCTGAGCCCCAGGCAAAAAGTAGGCACACCCACCCTCCGCTTAGTTGGCACAGTTTGTTGCTCATCATAGTACAATACAAATAATGTTATATTATAATTACATATTTCTCATCTGTCTCCCCCACGAGACTGTGAAGTGCCTCAAGAGGAAAGCTTTGTCTTATTCGTCTCAAAGGCCCCGGCACCCAGCACCCAGCCGCCTGGCATGAGCTCATGTTACTAAATCTCTACTGAATGAATATGTATCTGCAAGCCTGAGCAAAGAGAAAGGGAGGGCTGCACAAGAAAAGATTGAGAAAGAAGGCAGAAAGTCAAGGTGAAGGGCAAGAAAAAACAGGAGAGGAGTAGCAGAGTATCTCGGTTCTTAACTCTAAAATCAAGCCCTCTCCACTCCCATCCACTGGATAGTCATGGAGGAGCTGGGTGAGCCAGTAGGCCCCGTCCCAGGAACTGAGAACATGGTAATGAAGGTTATAAGTATCCACAAGAAGCCCCCAATTTGGGTAGTATTGGAGTGGGGGTATGAGGAGTAGGTGACAAGCTTAAGGACAACTCATGAGTGAATCAATATCTGCAACCAGCAGTATAGGAGAGGGGCCGGAACACCCGCCGGCCCCAGGCCTGCTGGAGTGGAGTTGCCTGGTTTGCCATTGAACAGGTTTGCCCAGTGGAAAGCAAAGCAACAATCCTAAGGAAAGTTGGGATGTTTGATTTGTAGCAGAAAGTCATTTAAGATGCATCTTCAACATTTTTTGCTTCCATATCTGAAACTAACAGCACTTGCACCAGATTCTCTCTAGGACTTTCACACAATTGAGGCATCTGAGGTTGATCAAGGAATAGACTAGTCCCCTGAGCAATTTTCTAAGGTTTGATATTGTTCCTTTTGTGAGAAGGAAAAGATTTATAATTTAATTTAGGAAACTTTTCTTCCCCTTGGATTCATCTGGGGTTTTGTAAATGAAGCAAAGAAAAAGAAAGAGAATACTTCCCAGTCCTATCTTCTGTTCTCACTCAAACCTGGGATCTGTATCCCTTGGTGCCTGTCGGGCTCTGGTGGACTGAGCCACCCACTCTCTGGGTGAAGGGACCTGCTCTCCCTGTAGCGCCCCCAGGGCTGGCACGCACTGCATTTCCTGTGGTGGAAGGACTGAAGACTGGAATGGTTTTCTTTTAGGTCCTCTTCCTGAGTCTGTTTTGTTTGACTATAGTCTTTTCTGACACTTAGAAGAGAAACGTGCTAAACAGATAAAAGATAATGTCATTATTTCCCCATTTTCCATGTGGCTGATAACAAGACAGACCCCTTCCTTTACGGGATATGCATATCAATGTGATTAATATGAAAAAAAATTTAAGTGTCCAAGCCCCTTTCTTTTCCAGCCTCCCTCTCTTTTCACCCCTTCTTTCCATCTTTCTTTCTTTTTTTAAAGCATTGCCCTTTTCAAAACAAGGGGAGATTCAGTATAGTTCCTGTGCCACAGCGATCCAGTAGTGTCACATCACTATGGCAATTGCTGCCCAGGGCAGGAATGCAGAGCAGCTGTAATTGTGCAACGCCTTATTGCTGGTGCATGTCAATCAGAACCTATGAATTGAGAAAAATTTGCTCTGTTCATTCTGTTAAATGATGTATCCAATTAAACCTGTTAGAATTCATGATCTTCAGTCAAGGTTAAATGAAAGTAGTTACTCCTGTCAGCTAGGTGATTAAATGCTGCCTACATCAGGCACATTTATGTGCAAAATTAAAATTTTGGTATAAAGCATGAATCTTTATGCATGCCAGTTAATTATCTTGCGGTTCCTCCACTTATTAAATGCCCACTGCATTTCTTCTTAATCATCAGCTTCTTTTCAAAACTTATTTCATACTTCACATTACACCACATTTCAATGTTTAAATGAAATGCCTTACCAATGAAAACTTCCTCTTTTTGAGGGCTTGGCTGTACTATGCTACTGAAAATAATCACTATGAACATTTTCTCATTATTATGTACAAGCATTTCTAGAAGCCAGGATGACTAATGCCAAAGCATTTTGGAAGTGAGTCCCAGCCTGGGTTCAACCAAGGCTTGGTTTTTACCTGGATTTCAGCTCCCTGCCTGCCCCTCTCCTTCCCCCACTGCAGGATGTTGGTCTGCAATGATTCTTGCTGATTGTATTGTTTCTCTTTCCTTCGTGTTAGACCTTGGATGAATAGAAAAAGTCCAAATGTAAGAATGAAATGATGTATTAAAATGTGTCCAAAATATGTGAAAATAGATGGAGAAAAAGAATGCTTTTTTCTTTAAAAAAAAAAAGAAAATAAGACAGAGACCTACCCATGTCAGGTCTCAGACCTACACAAACATTGCCTCCTCTGTTGAATTCAAAGTGCAACGTAGAAATGACACCATCCCGTGGCTCCAAAATGCAGCACCTTGGGAGTAGGTAAGATGCCACAAAAACAGTCCATTAAATTCTTCTCTCAGAAGCATCTCTCGCCATAGAATCTACTCCTCTTGACCTTTATTTATTTTTAGTGAGTTATTTATTTTTACTGAGTTTTTCTCCACAACACTTGCATAGAAATAAAAATTTTGCGGCAAACTTTGCTCTAGAGATGCTAATATTTTAGACATTTATTTCATTCCTTTTGAAGCAGATGATAACCTTTTAAGTTTTTAAACAAAAATAAACCTTCACTATTTAATTGACTGACAATCAACAATACCAATGGAGCCAATGCTATTGAAATTAATTTCCATTTTGTTAAATTCTCCGTGTCATGTTTTATAGTTGCTTTTTTAAAAATTTTTATTTATTTTTTATTGGTTGTTCAAAAATGTTTTATAGTTTCACACAATCTTTTATAACCATACAAGAACTATGAGGAAAATATCTTTAAAGATGAAGGGTGTTAAGTTCTCAATTTAGTTGTTGCAAATATTTAAATAAAAATACTTCCCACACTAGAAAGTTATGAAATACTCCTCTTAAATGAACTTGAAAGGGACTGATTTCCATGAAAATGAAAATAGATTTATTAACAAATGAAGTGGAAGAAATGTTTTTTGCTGAATAATATTAATGAATTAGCCAGGGGGTTGGTGGCACTGAGCAGCCGCCTAGGTGGGAATGTGTTAAGAGATTAATTTTTATTTCGAATGTGCCCTTAGACACGCCCAGTGTCAATAATGATGCCCTGTTATCCTTCTTGATTTTATGGCTCCCGATAATACATTCCAATATTCAAATGTCAACTTGTTTTTTAAATGAGAACTCCAACACCAGTGAGTCGGAAGAAATGATGAAACTTGAATCCCAGAGAGAGCAGGTCCTTTATTTGTTGCAAAGACCAGACACATAGGGGCGGGTGGATTGCCTGACCTTGATATGGGGAGTGGGGCGCTCTGTGTAGCGGAGGTGGCTCCTGAAGCCTGGGGGTGCAAGCCCAGGCCCAATGTGTATCCCAGGCTTCAGCAAGGTGCAGGCATAGCTAGTGCTTCTTATTCTGTTAGGCCTCTTGCTTTGGATCCTGTTCCCTGACTTCACCTGCTCCTGTTATAACTGCTGGGGCTCCTTAGTCCCTCCCCACTGCATCCACCCATGGGTCAAATCTCAGGAATATTCAGAGATAAGCAGGATAGGATGTTGGAGTTGGATTTAGGGCTGAGTTAGGCAGGTGGTACTGCCAGCTCCCACTTAGGAGGAATTTCTACACAAAGGGTTGGAGAATATTGTGCATAAACTCGAGTAACAGAAGTGGCAACCAGGGTGCCACCCGAGCAGATCACATGTGTCCTCTCGGTGGTCTTTGCTTGGACTATGTGGGTCTTCTTTTCACAAAAATCAATGCTGAATGCTTCTTTAAAGGATCCTGATTTAAAGTGGACCTGAATGGTCACCTAGGTGTCTCATCCTGGCTCCAAGGAGGTAGGTCAGGCAGGATTCCAGTAAAGGAAGGAATTCAGCCGGAGCTCCCCTGATTCATGGGAGGGCTGGGGGTGGGGAACTGTGTGTACCACTGGCAGACAAAAGCAAGGTGTGGGGCTGATGCAGCAGCAGGTGAAGACGGAGGAGGCCAAGCATCTCTTTGAGTCGATTCCTACAAACGGTCTCTTTCCGTGTGGCCAGGTGTGTATACTACAGGTTAGATGTCAGAAAAGCAGCATCTTTCCTGAAAGCTTTTCTTTCTTTCTTTCTCCCCCCCTTTTTTTCTTTAATCATTTAGAAACAGGAACAATTTTCTGTTCAAATGGTTGCTGTCCCCAAGTGGCTTAAAAACTCTCAGTGGGAAGGACAACAGTCCTCTCAGAGGCAGAGTGGCCTCTGTCTGTGAGAAATATTCACCTAGGGGATGCTTTTCTGGCCGGCTTTATCGCTCGCTTTGCAACTTGGAGATGTAACGTGGCTTGAAATCAACCGTGTGTTTAGCCCTGCTTTGTCAGCCCACCTGGCGACAGATTGGGCTGTTTTGTGGCCCCGCTGCTTTCCCCGGGTCACACAATGCCATGGCAAGTAGAAGGACTGGGTCCTATTTAATCAAAGGCTTTTGATTGTACAAAGCTTAGAGCCTCATTCCAACAGGGAAGCCTCTTCTGGGCTGGGGGAAGAAAGGGTTTGGTGTGTGGCGGACACACTGGTTTAAAGCGCCATGCAGAGAGACTGATTTCACCTAAATCCTCCTGGCGACGACATCAGCAGACCACCTCCACTGTAGATGGCTCACACTGGGAATGGCGGGAAAGCAGAGGAAGGGCCACTGCTTCCTTACAGAGAGCTGCTGCCCAGAGGTTGTGGTCGCTGCTTTTGACATCTCATGCTGCCGCCATCCCTCTAGTTAACCTCCAGGTGGAGGTGAGTTAAACAAGAGCACGTGGCATTGCACCTTGGGGCTGGTGTGCAGGTTGGCAGTGTCCTGCTGGTATACCATTTTGTACTGGGTAGGTAGGGGACGACTTCAGGGGCGCTCTGGTGATAGGGACATCTCTGTTTTGACCCTGACAGTCTCCTGACCTGAGATCAGCAAGGTGATTCAAACAATAGGTGCTTCCCCTTTTCCTCTACTTACAATAGGGATGAGATATTTTCTTCTTTTCAGTCTCTTGGGTATAAATAGGATGGCTTATGTAGAGTCTCAGAAAAAAAAAAAAAAAAAACAAGACTTCCACAGACTTTATTGATTTACTGCAAATAATCTTCCAGAGAGTAAGAAGTTCACTTAGAATGTAATTGGAGGAGGAAATGTAAAGTCTACATGTAACAAAGAAGACACTCTGAGACCTGGGTCTTGCAGCTACCTCTGGTGGCTTTCGATTTATCTCATGAGCTCAGGGTAACCAGCAATGGTACTTACATGGGGGGTTATGTGACTTTGTGGGCAGCTACTTGTAAGTGTAAGACCAAATATAGTCTAGTCATATGCAAGAGTCTTGGCAGTGCTCTTGAAATTGCTGTATTTGGAGGCAACATTGGGAACCAGTCAAATATGACTTGGGTTTGAAATAATTCATTTTATCATAAAGTGAGTTACTAAATGTTATGGTTTAGATGTGGTGTCCCTTGAAAGCTCATGTGTGAGACAATGCAAGAAGGTTTGAGGAGAGACATCTTCAGAACAGAGACGTCATCAAAACAGAGATGCCCCTATCAGCAGATAGGGGAGTGGGTACTGGGGACTGAACTCAGGGGCACTAGGCCACTGAGCCCACATCCCCAGCCCTATTTTGTATTTTATTTAGAGACAGGGTCTCACTGAGTTGCTTAGTGCCTTGCTTTTGCTGAGGCTGGCTTTGAACTCGAAATCCTCATTTGTCAGCCTCCTGAGCCCCTGGGATTAACTTTTTTCTTTTAATTTTTTTTTAGTTGTTGATGGACAGTACACTTTTGTTTTATTATTTTTATTTTTTATGTTGTGCTAAGGATCAAACCCAGTGCCTCACCCATGCTAGGCAAGCACTCTGCTCCCTAGCTACACCCCCAGCCCCAGATGATGTGTTTCTGATGAATTAGAAAACATTGCCCTTGAGGGGGCAGAGTGAGGAACCGTGTTTCTATTGAGACAGAAACTCAGTTCAGTTACAGAAGAGTAAGAGAGAATTACAGGTTTTGAAAACCTGAGTAGTAGATTGAAAAATTATGCCCATTTCAATGCAAGTACCCATATTCTGAGAAACATACCAATGTTTTATTAAATTTTAATCTTGAGCATTTAGAGAGGAAAAGACACAGTTTGATGCTTGAATTCCATTTGAAAACCTTTGAGATAATATGATTAGGAGAACCTTCAAATTGGAATCTGTATGAGGCCCAAACTTACCTCTCCTTGTTCTTTGAAACTTAAATTTTAAAAACTCATTTATTCATTAAAATATTTACTGACCACCATATTTCTCATGATCTAGGAGGGATAAACTCACTCAAAATGTCTTCTTCCCTGACCTCAAGAAGATTAAAGCCCATTGTTTTACAAATAGTATGTAGAAATTTCACTTGGTATACTTATGCCATTAAAGTAAAATCAAAGCAAAGTGATAAAAAAAAATCTTTGAATATAACTAAATTCAGAACCTTAGTTTAGACTTCATGCATATTTAATGTACTATCATTAAATGCTGAAGTTCATTAGGATCTATGAAGATGAGAGGCAGCGTGGCAGGATTAAGTGCATAGCTCTGCAGTCAGGCTGCCTAAGCTCCTGACCCCACTCCATCGCTCACTAGCTGTGTGGTTTTGGCCCAGTTGCTCAACTTCTCTGTTTCCTTAGCTGTAAAATAAGGAAAAATAAATAAACAAAGGACTTACCTTATAGGAATTGTTATAAGGATTAAATGAATTATTATATATAATGTCTGGTGCAGAGAACACTAAATAAGTGTATGCATTTGTGCAATATATAGTAAGACATGCATTTTTTAAAAATGCTTTTTCCTTCCTGTATCTAAGAAACAATTCTATTTAGTTGATGCCATAGTGCAGAATATAAGAAGATCTCCTTTTAAGTTAGCAAATGAATGACATTAATCTCCTACAATCAAAAAAGGTAGGCCAAACCTTTTCCTGCACACTGTTTCTGTAGTCCTTCCACTTGGAAGTCCTGCAGCATGGGAACTATAAATATTAAGAAACATAACAGGAATGAAGTGCTCTAACATGGAGTACCAGGTTTGGCTAAAAATGTGCTTTTTGAATTAGCTGGGTGATAAGAGGGAGCCACTTGATAAAGGACAAGAGAAATGCTAAATGTGCATAGTGACAAACAGTGAAAAATTAAAGATTGTAACTAACATTAATTACATTCTAGTAAGATGAATAGGCTGCTCATCATTAATGAGAACACACACCTTTGTCTAAGTTTCACATCCACCTGTGATGAATGTGCTAATGGGGATAAAATACATCATAGTAACATTTGAATTAACAGCACACTAATAGATTGACATATGAGGATGAGGAAAGCATTTAATCATATAAACTGTACCACACCCAAGAGCAAATTTTTATATTGCCCACATCACATCCAAGTGAGTGTAGAAAACATTCGAGTCTTAAAATTTAAGCAATACATGTAGGATACTGTCCATATTGTATAATGTCCTAGAAAAAAAAGCTTTACCTCATTACATTCCAGTACACTTAACTAAGGTGGATGAAAAGATTCAACCTCTGATGAACTAAAGGGAATTCAAATACTGTCTTACTCCAGCTGCAGCACTGTGTCTCATCTTTTAACTCGGATTCCTAGTGTGTGCTCTGTGGTGAAATGTTATTAGTTTAACACCGAATGTCAGGTATACTGAGGTAAGGCCAAGCTTCTGTTTCAGGCAGAGTTCTATGAAAAGTCAAATATATCCTTTTGTTGATGTCTGATGTTATGTCTGTAGTAATAGAACAGTGGCTCATAAATAAGGCAGGAACATATTATTTCAATGGATGGGGGCATATGAAATATTATTTAGAGCTGCACCTACTGTGATTAAGTATTTTTGGAGGAGAGCAATTACGTTTATATCACAACCATGGGGATACCAAGTGTATGTTTGTAGTTTAGATCTATTCCTGTTAGAGAAAATATATATGCTATGAAATATTTTCAATCAATCCCTAAATCACGTATGAATCACAGTAGTCCTTATACTTATATAAAAATTGGGAGTTGGAACCATTTGATTGTGAAACAATAATAGCTAGAAGTCTTTTGAATGATATTGTAAGTTAACAATTATTAATACAGTCACTGAGCTCCTAATAGGTGCCAGGCACAATGACAGTGCTCAGATAGGTATATGGACCCTAAAGACAATGTTTGGATCCTCAAAGAATTAACGGACGAGTTATGGGAAGGCAGAAGTACCAGCAAGCATTGAAGATCTGAATCACAGGCCCAAACTATACAGATCCCAGCATGGCACGGTGGGCGGAGCTGCTTGGGAGTAGGTAATGACTTCTGAGGGGACAAAAGAACCTTTTGGCAAAAAAAGGTGGGAGAGAGAGGGAAATTTAAAGTGAGTTTAATCAATATATAAAAATTATGTATATTTTCTATACAATATGATGTTTTCACATATGTGTACAGTGTGGAATGGCTAAATGAGCATATATATACATATATATACACACATTACCTCATATACTTAATCTTTTTCGTGTGGTGATTATACTTGAAATCCACTCAGTAATTTTTGAGAATATGTTGTTAACTATAGTCACCATGTCACTCTTAAACTTATTCCTCCTCTCTGAATGAAATGGTGTATACTTTGACTCTACTTCCCCAACCTCCACTTCTCCAGCCCTTGCTAATCACTGTCCTATTCTCAACTTCTATGAGATCAACTGTTTTAGATTCCACATATAAGAGAGATTGCAATGTAGTTGCCTTTCTGTGCCTGGCTTATTTCACTTAACATGATAATCTCCATTTCCATCCATGCTGTTGCAAATTGCGATTCTTTTTTTCTGGATGAATAGTATTCCATTTTGTTTATGTGCCATATTTTCTCTATTCATTCACCAGTTCATGGGTGCTTAGGTTGTCTCCATATCTTGGCTATTGTGAACAGTGCTGCAATAAATATGGCAATACGTATCTCATTTCCTTTGGAAATATACTGAGTAGTCAGATTGCTGGATCATATGGTATTTCTATTTTAATTTTTTTCTGAGGAATCTCCATACTGATTTCCATAGTGGCTGTCCTAATGTGCATTCCCACCAACAGTGTGCAAGGGTCTCTTTTCTCCACATCCTCATCAGCACTTGTTATTATTATCACTATTATTTTGATAATAAACATTCTTACTGGAGTGAAGAGGTGTCTCCTTGGGGTTTTGATTTGCATTTTCCTGTAGATTTCCTGTAGATGGGTGCTATTTAGCAGTTTTTCATATATAAGTTGGCCATTTGTGTGTTTACTTGTGAGACATGTCTATTTAGGTCTACTGCCCATTTTTAAATTGGGTTATTTGGGGGTTTTGCTATTGAGTTTTGGAGTTCCTTACATATGCTGGCTCTTAGCCCCTTGTCAGATGTACACTTGTAAATATTTTCTCCCATTCTGTAGACTGTCTCTTCCCTCTGAAGATTGTTTCTTTTGCTGTGCAGAAACCTTTCAGTTTGATGCAATCCTATTTGTCTATTTTAACATGTTACCTATTTTTTTGGACATATACAAAATTACATATCATCGCCCAGACCAACATCATGGCACTTTTCTAGGAAGGGAGAATTTTCTTTTCTTGTAGATTCCTTCAGGTGAATGTCCAAGGTGCTGGACAAAGACCAATATTAAAATTCTGAAAGGTCTTGACCTTGCACAACAGCGTAGCCCAGAAACGCGGGCATCAGAGCACTTTCTCCACTAGGGCTACCGGTGGAGCACAAGAAAATACGGACTGAGCAGAGTGGAAAGTGCATGTGATGATCCAGTCTACACAAATAATCACACTGAACGCATGGCAGTAGCAGACACAAAATGCCACTGAGAGAGAGAAGAGGAAAGAGTCCCATGCTTAACAGGAGCCCGGACGCAAGGAGGTAATGTGAGTTGCATCTTGGAAAAGGAAGGTGAGTTTTTCCGCTGGGGGGAGGAGGAGTTAGCCTGTTCTCTCCTAGCACTCGGGGTCATAACTACCACTCTTGAGACCACTGTTAATCCCTCTCAAGGGCACATCCCTAGTGACCTATCCACCTTCCACTAGGCCCATCTCTTAGAGGCCCCATCACTTTTGATACTCCCACCATCTGAACATGCAACCAAAGCCACCGCCCCCACTGACCCTTGTGAGCTCTGGAGTGGCATGCTCTCTCCCATTCTTGATGTTCTAGGCTTGGGAAGGGAACCCAGAGAATGCAATGCCTGGCCTCTGTGCCCTTTACCCCTCTCTCCCTAGAATCGTGGGATGACTTCTTGGATTGGTAAACTTGGGAATTATAAATGGGCCTATTTGGTTTAGTGACCCCTTTCTTTCTTTGGGGAGCTACTTGTCTTCTGAAGAGGCCCTGTGCTCTGCTCCCTCCTAGATGGGAGTCCCTGTGGGCAGGGCCCCTCCCTGTGCAGCCACGGGGCCCAGAGCTGGACTGTCAGCGCTGGGCTAGATTTTAACCAGTCTATTCTCCAGAAAGCCCTAATGCCACCCCTTCCAACTTGGCCTCTTTGAGTAATAAAGAGAATATTTGACCTCTATTTCTCTCATTTTGTTTTGTTCCTCCAATGATTCAAACCTGGCCTGGGAGGAGGGACTGAGCATGATACCTCTGCTCAAACTGTGGTCCTCTCTCTTGTTAGCATGATGGCTTTGGGCAAGTGACAACTTCTCTGGGACTCAGTTTCCTCCTGTGTAAAAATGGAAAACTACTACTACTTAGCTCTTAGGTTATTTGGGGGTAGTAAGTGAAAAGGATTGATAATACTGTAACATAGTAAATTTCATTATTATGTATTCATTTATTCATCCACTCATCAATTTATATTGTGTGTAGATTTTTCTGCATGCTGTGGATAATAAAATGGAGATGTGGCCACTTTTGTGTCCCTTAGAGCTTCGTAGGGGAGATAGACAGTGCACAAATAAATAAATACATATACGTGATAATTTCAGAGATTAGAAATAAAAAAATCAGGGGGTAGAGTGGGGTGGACAAAAGACGAGATTCAGCCAGAGTGGCCGCTGAAGGTCTTTCTCATGGTCAGGAGCCGTGTGTGGGCAGAGAGCATCAGCAGAGGACCTGAAAGGAGAATGGACTCTTAGTAGCAGGAATCACGAAGGCACCAGCAAAGGTGACTCACAAAGCCCACGGTAAGAAGAAAGGTGGTCTTCTTACTCCTGGAGCATTGACTGATGACATTCAATCCTTTCATTTCAGAAAGACATTCTGGAGGCGGTCACCACTCGACAGTGGTGGCTTTGAACCTGACTCCAAGACGCACTAGACTTCATGTTCACTGACCGTTTTCATTGTCCATCAGTAATAAGAAAATTGAGGGCTAAAGGTCAGCAGGAGCCCTGGAGACCTTGTTTGCTCTTTCCTGATCTCACACCCACTCATGGGCTCTCAGCAATTCTTGTTAGTGAGAAGAGGATGTATGAATGCATCTCCAGAATTCAAGCACTTTTCGTGACAGCCTACCCCACTGCCACCATCCTGTCAGTCACATAATCTCTCCCCTGGATTACTGTAAAAATAGGTGATGCAATATCACAATTACTGTAATAGTGACAGGCTCCCGGCTGTCCCCTTACTGTCTGTGATCTATTCTCAACCACGGCGGAATGGTCCTGTTAAAGGTAGGCCAGATCTTGTCACTCCTCTGGTCAGAACTCTTAAGTGGCTTTCATCTCACTCCAATCAAAGTCCTTCCCATGATCTGTCAGGCCCTGCATCTGGCCACCGATCCTGCTTGGTGACACTCTCACCTCCTCTTCCTCTTCCTCTTCAACTTCTTCAGCTCCCCTGTCTCCTGTTGTTCCTTGAATGTACCAGTCACCCTCCCATCTCCAAGCCTGAGCCCTCTCATGGCCACCCAACTTAAAATTTCGGGCCACTCAGTTTAAAACTTCATAATCCAAGTCCTTGCTTTAATTCTCTCCTTCTTTCTTATCACTATGAAATGTACTCTTGATTCTCACTTATTTTTCTTGTTTGTTGATCTTAGAGTGGTCCAAGGTGGGGGGGGGGGAGGACAGCTGAGACCAGGGTGGTTACAATGGAGATGGTGATGACAGACTGGATTCAGGATAAATTGTAGAGGTCATGCAGGCAGGACTTGCTAGGGGATTGAATGTGACACTGACAGAAAGAGAGAACTCCTAGGTGGTGCCTTGGATTTTGACGTGAGCAATTGGGTGGATGTTGGTACTGTTTTCTGGGATGGGAAATTTTATTAGGAATGATTTTTAGATAGGGAAAATCAATAGTTCAGTTTTAGCCATGTTAATTTAAGATGCATATTAAACATACAAACAGATATAATATAGATGTATTTATACATCCAAGGCTAGACCACAGGGAAGAAATCTTGACTAGAAAAACTAATTTGAGGCATCATTAACATATTTAAAGACATGGGGCTGGGGACTAAGGATAGCCAGAGGAGACTTACAAGATTCCTGGAGCAATCGTCACTCAGAGATTTAGTTTAGGAAGGAATAGATGATGCTGGAAAGAAGAAATTGTTTTGGGGGTCAAGTCCATGAAAAGAGCAGGATTAGATACACTTTACCAGGACATGTGACTACAGATACAGGAAAGCTTCACAGAATTGAAGGTGGGAAGCAGAAATGGCTTTCACCTGATTGCACCTATATTTCTCTATGAAATATATGACAAAGACTTCAGCTGAGAGTTGGGTGGGAGGGGATGTGGGAGATTTGAGGATTGAGGAGAAAGCATATAATGGGCATCTTGGGAGTAGGCTAATGAATTTACTAGGGAAGTTTAGGTGTCAAATAGTGTTGAGTGCTCACTGAAGATTTTTGGTCATAAATTTGAAATGAGTCCTGATAGGGTGGTTGTATGATTTTTCTCCAGCACCATGCAGCTGCTTTGGTTTAGGATATAGTAAGTAGCTAATTAAGTTTAGAAGGACTTGAGGTGAGTGGAGAGGGAAATGGGGAGTTGTTATTCAGTGGGTATAGGTTCAGTCGTGTGAGATGAGTAAGTTCTAGAAACCTGCTGTACAATTTTGTACCTGTGGTGAACATTTTTGTACTGTACATTAAAATGGGTTAAAAGGGTAGATCTCATGTTAACAAGCCTTCTCACAATTGTAAAAAAATTACATAAAGACAAATTCCATATGATATCAACTAACATTAGATTTAGATGCAGGGATCAGAGTAAATTCGTAGCTCTGGATATTATATATGTATATGTGTGTGTGTATATATATATATATATATATATATATATATATATATATATATATATATATATATATATAAAACAATTAAAAACAAACATCCAAATAAAAAGTTTACAAAAACAAAATAAAGCTCTGGAAAGCAAAAAAGGAATTCATAGACTTCATAAATTAGGAAAGAGAAAAAAATGTAGAAAAGACAATTATAGTAAATTGAAAAGTTGGTTTGAGAGCAGGAGAGGAGACATTGAGACAGAAAAATCATTACCTGAACTAAAAATATATATTTTACATATTTACATGTATATATATATCATAGGTTGGCTTACTTACTCTCAGAATTATCTTCTTTACTGGAAAACTAATGAACTGACTAATAGCCATGATCTGCAATTTCTAGAGCTCTTTGCCTTGAGAGTAATAGTAGGCTCCCTGACATCAGTGTTGACATTGCTATCTTCTATTCACCACCTTTTGGCTGACTCCTTCCCTTGCCACAAGGTCACAAATGTGTGTGTGGTTAGATAATTTTCTAGTCTCCAGTCTCCAATTTTATGGACCTGAAGTATAGAAAACTAATGGTGGCGGCTTCTTGGTCGGAGCTTTCTGGAATCTGAATTCATCTACAAGCATGAATTCTTAAAGTAATGGTTCATGGTGGCCTTAAAGGGAATTGGTTTCTCCATGTATTCATTCTTTATTGTTCTTCAATAAAACCACCTTCAAGTGCTTTCCTCTAATAATTCAATAATTGCAAGAACACCAAATTACAATTTTCTTTTTTAAAAATTCCATGCCCCCAAGGGTTTCTGCTTGTGCACTTACTGGTAGAGTATGCACTTCTATACCAGTTTGCAAACAATAGACCATCAAGATGGGTACCTGAGAGGTACCAAAATGATTCTATTACTGATAAAAGGTAAGACATTAATAATCCATGATATGCAACAACAACAACAACAACAAACAATTGACTCCCTCCTGTGATCTTCTAAAACTATCTGTCTCAGGATGAAAATACCTCAGGAGACTGAATAATTACCTTGGGAACCATCATGTGGAGCTTTTGGAATGTGAAGGTCAACTGGCTGCAGAGTCTAAGGCTTAGGGTTTACAGTTCTTGGCTTCAATTATGATCAGTGGTCCAAGTCCTAAAAATTGTGTGTGTGTGTGTGTGTGTGTGTGTGTGTGTGTGTATGTGTATGTGTGTGTATGAATAAATAAATACGCATACATAAGATGAGCAGGTGGTTGAGAATGTTTGAAAATGAGACAGGTAGTGATATGGGGTGAGACCTAGGAGGACTTCAGGAAGTGGTCAACAGTGAACACATGGTTGGGTTAATGGATTGGACATCTCAAAGAGGGGTGCTGGAAGAATGGGGTGTGATGATCAGTAAGTGCTTTGATTGAGACTGAGATCTCAGAAGTGTTTATATCCTACCATGTGTCAATCACTGTCGTATGGAATGAAATAAACATTCATGATACATTAATATTGAGAAAATGACAATAAATGGGTAATTAAATGACAATATGTCAGATTGTGACAAATGCTGTAGAAAAAAAATAAGGTAGGAAAGGAGAATAGGGAGTGAGAATACTGAACAGGTGGTCATGGCAAAGTTAAATCAAGGGGCCATGGAAGCCTTCACTAGGAAGGCTCTTTTGAGTAGAGGTTGGAAGGAAGGGGTGAGTTGACACAGAGACATCTCAGGAGGGCAGTCCAGGCAAAATGATAACAGATGCGAGGTGACCCCAAGGTTGGAGTGAAGCAGCCATGGGGAAAGTGGTTGGAGAGGAGGTCAGAGAGATAATGGAAATAGTGAGGGGGTCAGATGGCATGCCAGACTGTGGTGGGCTTTGCAAGTCACCACAAGGATTTAGCTTTTACTTTGAGGAAGACAGGAAGCCACTGGAGGGTTTGGAGCAGAACCAAGACTTACACTTCAAAGGATCACCATGCCTGCCGTGTTGAGAGGAGACCAAAGGGTGACAGCACGGAGGAAAGGGGACAATCACAGAAGGAGGGAGATCAGCTAGGAAACTCTTGCAATAGTCCAGGTGAAAGATGACAGGGAGGACCTAGGGAGTGCGGTGGGAGATAATGAAGAGTGGTCACACTGCAGGCACCTGGTGAGAGTGGAACACAACGGGTTTGCCCATGGGCTGGATGTGGGACAGAAAGAAGCCAGAAGATTCAAAGAATGTTGGCCTGAGCAACAGGAAGGCTGGAATCAATATTTGCTCAGGTGGAGAAAAAACTGAGAATTTGGTTGAAGATCAGGTTTCAGCTTTGTTCATGTCGGGGTTGAGATTCCTCTCAGACTTGAAAGTCGAGATGTGGAACAGAACTTGAGTCTAGTTCTACCTTACACTGAAGATAAAAATCTGGAAGTCATCCCCAGCCACAAGACTGCAGGAGACCTCTAAGGGAATGTATGTAGATAGAGGAGAGGCTGAATACCCTGAAGGACTTCCCAGGATGTAGAGATTAGAGGGATGAGGAGGAACCTACAAAGGTTATTGAGTGGAAAGTAAGGAGAAAAAGTGGCATCTGGAAGGCAGGGTTGCCATGACACAATGGTGAGGACTAGCGCATGACTGTGTGTTTTAGTCAGCTTTTCCACCACTGTGACTAAAGGACCCAACCAGAACAATTTTAAAGGAGGAAAAGTTTATTTGAGGGCTCGTGGTTTCAGAGGCCTTAGTCCATAGAAGGTTGGCTCCATTCCTCGGGGCTTGAGGCGAGGCAGGGCATCATGGCAGAAGAGTGTGGCAGAGGGAAGCAGCTCATTTCATGATCAGGAAGCAGAGAGAGGGGTCTCCACTTTCCAAATACAAATGTATACTCCATAGCCATGTCCCGGTTCCTACCTCCTCCAGCCACACCCGGCCCTTCGGTTCCCACTCAGTTAAATCCCTATCACAGGATTAAATCACTGGTTGGGTTAAGACTCTTACAATCCAATCATTTCTCCTCTGAATCTTCTTGAATTGTCTCACACGTGGGCTGTTGAGGGACACCACATCTAAACCATAATATCATGGGAGCAGATGATGGATACGAAGTGGAGGAAAAGATCCAAGGAACTAAGGCAGGCAAGGACTCGAATATCAGGTCACTCCAAGACTGATGACAGAAATTGTGGTGGGGAGGTAGGGGCCATAGCCATCACCTGCGACTCAGGCTGATGAGAACAGTGAGAAACTCCGGAGGCTGTAAAGCAGACCAAGGATGTGGCGCAGAGGTCGAGCACCTGCTGACCTCAGGGGCCCTGGGCTCTGTCCCCAACACTGCAAAACAAACATAAATGGGCAGTAAAGTTTAACAAAGGAGGCGCTTTTGAAGGAGGGGAAAGACATCTGAAGAGTAACAAGGGGGTACCAGGTGGGCATTGACTTCTCCCAGCCTTGAGGGGATTGGGGAACCAGAGAGACAGTCTTGAGCTGAGAGGGCTGCCGCAAGTAGTTACCTCAGAGGACCCTGGCCTCCCTCCACAGGAAGATGCACCTAGACAGGAAGATGTAGGAGAGTTTGCTGACCACAGCAAGTTCCTAGGGCAAGATGGAAGGGTTGGAGGAGAGGAGGGTTTGGACTTGGGGTTAGGTTGAGTCAGACTTGTCCAGCGAGCGAACATCTATTGGAGGCCGAGTTAAGCTGACTTTGGAGGATGGGAGGTGGAGGAGCAGGAGGCTGGCTGCCGTGGGACTGGTCCAGAGCAGCACAGGCGAGAGCTCCAGGCAGCTGGTCTACCTCCCCACCAAAGATGTTGGAGCAGTGGGAAGATAAGATGACTGAAAAGCAGCCTGAGCCTGGGCACAGCCCAGGGGCAGGGTGGTGGTGAGTAGAGTAGATCTGTGTGTGACAGCTAATTATAATAATGCCAAAGTCATCAGAGTTGAGGGGAATGTATCAGCAACTAGGCTAAAGGCCCAGGGAGGTTTCTCTGCAACTAGGCCCAAGACCGATGAACTACTCTTCCTCCCAGCCCCCTGATCATCCTAATTAGCATTGGCAAACACACACCAAACTTGCTGAGAAAAAGAAGACAGATTCAGGGAAATCAGAAAAGAAAAAGAGGAAGCTTTTTAGGAAGGTTGGGAAAGGGCCAAACCACGGCCTTTGGATCCCACGTACTGTGGGCCGCAGAGCAGGGCTGCTCTCGGCTTCTGCTTCATCCCTGGGCGATGAACAGGCGGGGCTAAAGGCTGACTTGACCACAAGGGGCTGGAGAGTCAGAGTCGCTTCACATCCACCTTCATTTTCAGGCCTTGCTCACTAGTTATTAGGATGGTGCACTCAGGTGTCCTCTGAATTTAATGTCGGGTTGCCGAAGGGCCTGGCCTGGTAGTTAGGAGATAGGTCCTCACCTGAGTACCTCCCCTTCTCCATCCCAGTCTCTTCATCTGAGGTCCTTTCCTCTTCTCATATCCTATGCCTGGAGGTTCCTGAATTTGCAGTATGACCTACAGTGATATCTTGGTACAGCCTAAGGAGACTCCAGAGTTCCGATTTAGAACAAGAAACGCATTATTCACTCTATAGTGTTAATCATTTTTTAGGAACTTGACTAAGTGAGATCACTTCTCTGGATCTGTTTAATAATGGTACAAAACAAGCTGGTGTTTGTATCTATCCAGGGATCAAGAGGGATTTTGATACTATAAATAAGATTAATAGCAGGTATAAATGTGGAGCCAGGCATGGTGGCAACACCTATAATCCCAGCAACTCGGGAGGCTGAGGCAGGAGGATCACAAGTTTGAGACCAGCCTCAGCAATTTAGTGAGGCCCCAAGCAACTCAGTGAGACCATGTCTCAAAAAATAAAAAGGGACTAGGAATGTGGCTCAGTAGTTAAGTACCCTGAGTTCAATGTCTGGTACCAATACAAAAACAAAACGAATATGGAAAATAAAAAGTTGCTTCCACAATTCTTTTAGGTGTTATTAATTGGCATGATATCACTGATTGTTGATTGAATTGGCAATCCATTATGAGTAAGTATTCTATCAAAGTGTCTATTCTATGGGACAGGATTATGTTGGATACTATGGGGGATACAGATGCAGAAGAATAATATAGTACTTGATAGCAATGAGATTACAATCTAATGGGACATAAAATTAACCCAGATAAAGCACTGAGAGTAATTTAAAGTTAAACTCACACTGTGTAGCCTATGAGTAAAATAAGTTCAGACGAAGGAAAAATAATCTCAGTTGAAAAAAGAAACTCATGGAAAAGAATCTCATCTCTCACTGCAAAAATAGGAGAATGTTGAGAAAATGACTTATTTACTGTTCACCAGTAAAGGAAGAAGCGGGAGGACACTGACATTGGCTGGGTGTAGAGAGCAAGCCGGGCTCTGCTCTGAGTTACTCCACGATGAATCCAACAGTAGTTTTCAGGCTGGGCCTAACCCAGAGTCACTCCGTTTTAGAAAGCAGAAGTTTGCCATAAGCTACTCCATTTTGAGTACCAGTGCTGAGAGAGAAAGACTCTACATCTTGTTTGTACAAGTAAATGGCCATCTGCCATATCAACTCCATATCAGAAAAACGAGGGTCACGAGCACATCATGGGCCACTGAATGAAGCAATCCCCTCATCTGAGACCCATAAAAGGAGGAGCACCCCCAAAGGACCCTGTGGCAACCTGATGCCGTAACCTGGTGGCTCATTATGAACCTTGCCCAGCAAAACCGCCACAGTGAAATCCTCCATTCTCTGTCCTCAGGCTTCAGCACAAGGCAGTTTCTCCTACTTGAAACAACCATGCTCAGCCTACTCCAAGCTGGCAATCCAAGATGACACCCTGAAACTGCTGTCCTTCTGTCAGAACCCCAGAACCCTCCTAGAATGAGTTCTGCTTTGACTGCTTTGTGTCCTGAGCATGTTTGTGATCTTGTTTGACCACCTTCACTTTCAGTGACTCTGCATTCCATCCTGCTCTGTGGCTTTGCTCTCAGGTCAGCCTTAACCCTTTCTTAGCCTTTCTCTCTCTCTCTCTCCCCGTATTTATTTGAGTAAAGTGTACTGTGTGAACTGTGTTGTGGATATTAATAATTAATGTTAGAATAAAAGAACTTGTGATTGCCTGGCTTGTGATGATCAGGTGACCCATAAGTGTTTGGTGAACTGCTGAAAGTGAATAACTTGTTAATTTATTGTTATTCAATAAATTCTGACATTGTGGAAAAGACACAAATACGTTTTTTTTGTGTTAATAACACAGCTTGCTCATGACATTGATCTTTTCCATGAGTTTCTTTTTTCAACTGAGATTATTTTTCCTTCGTCTGAACTTATTTTACTCATAGGCTACACAGTGTGAGTTTAACTTTAAATTACTCTCAGTTTTCTGGGTGCTTAGACTGTTCACGAAGCCCTATAAAGCAGGTATCGGGGTGCCTCCCCTCTGTGGATGAAACAGCTGAGGCACAATGAGATGAGACCACTTGTTGAAGATCCGACAGCTACTAAGAAGTTAAGTTAGGATTTGAACTTGATTTGTTTGACCTAAGGTCAGAGGTCTTTTTGTCACCACCTGTGCTTTCTCATGTTTATGATGTTAGGTAAGTGGCAGGCTCTGTGCTAGGGACTAGTGTTGTCCTGGTGGCTTTCCGCACTGGAAAGGGCACATCATGCAGCCAGTCGTTATGTCCCATGGACTGAAACCCTTTGATTCCTGGCTTAGTCTGAGAGTCTCAGGATAAGCATAGGAAGCTTGACGTGGCTAACTATGGTGGTTGTTCACTTCCTGCAATACAATGCAATAAAAATGTTCACTTCCTGTCTCATGCACAGGTCTCTTTTTTCGGTTGGTGTATGCATTCCACATGTTCTTCTCTCTGACAGCTGTGGGAATGTGAAAGTTGGCAGGGTGTGGAGTGAAAGTCAAGGCAGAGGGAAACCATTACCATGAACTCAGCTACAGGAAGTCTTTTCTACCCTAAATCTACCCTTTTAAGGAATGTGTGGATCTAAAGCCTCCTCATAGATAATGCTCTGATGTCATTCATTTTTTTTTTATTCTTTTTAAGAGAATAAGAATCACCGTGCTTCTTACTGAAGCTCAGACACTCATGTGTCCACACACAAACCCACACTATAATCTGGTTAAATGACCAACTGCCCTACCTTCATTTGACAGATGTGCAGAGTGAAACCCAAAGATTTTACTGCCTCGTAGAGAGCTCCAAATGGAAAGAGTCAATTGGTATAAATATGGGCTTTGTGGCCTCAAATTCACAGGGTTTATTTCAGGCAGAGCTGCCTCTTTTTCATCACGTAAGAAAGTAGGAAACAGTCCAGGGTAGCTGTTTAGATTTTAGCATCTGAGGCAAGTTATCTAACTTTTATAACTAGGATCAGAAACTATCTGGTAGAATTGTTTTGAGGATCAAATGGGATAATGCATATAATCACTTAGCTCAAAGGCTAAGTTGGTTGGTGTTTTTTTTGTTGTTGTTGTTTGTTTGTTTGTTTGTTTTAGAGAGAGAGAGAGAGAGAATTTTAATATTTATTTATTTATTTTTTTAGTTTTTGGCAGACACAACATCTTTGTATGTAGTGCTGAGGATTGAACCTGGGCCGCACGCATGCCAGGCAAGCGCGTTACCACTTGAGCCATATCCCCAGCCCCTAAGTTGATTCTAATTCATATTAATTTTTTGCATCTTCAAACACAACAACTGGCTCAATGAATTGAAGTGAATCAATTTGAGAAATTAGCGTCACTCCCATCAACTATGGACCTTGTGGGGGCAAGCTTTTGTCTTGGTATCTTCAGTATCTAGGCAGGGTTGGTGCTTAGCACGCAGTAGGCCTGCATGGGATGAAGTAGGACACAGCTCCCTCAGCATGCTACCAACTAATGCCCATACTTGCTTTCCAGATAAATTCCCCCCCAAAAAATAGGAAGAGATCTTTGGGCCAATGACACACATTTCACAATTCCATTCATAGCAGGAAAAAAGCCTAGAACACGGGTCTTCAATGAATTGGTAGTTAGTTTTTCAACATCTAAGTTGTTGCTTGCATAAATATGTAACATGGCTCCTACTGTATGGGAGGGCAGTGGTTAATCTGTAAGGCTCTGGGCTGTTCTAAGGAGGTGAGAGATGGAGAGTGTGGACATAGAGGTGCTCATTCCATGGAAGGTAATAAGGTTCCTATTCAGCTGTATAAAATGTTCATTTCAGCTGAAATCTCACTCTGGGAGACCCTCTTGCAGGCAAAATGCAGACCACACACATTCAGAGAGAATGCCTGGAGAAGAAAGCTCCACTCCGGTACCAAGGGGGAAAGAAGTCCATCCTAGGACAGTGAATAACTGGTGGCAATGTCTGGCAGACGGCATCAGAGAAGATCTCATGTTTTAAATACAGGTAAGAAGCAGACTGCGCTTTACCTGGTCTTGAAGCTGTTGCAGTCAGATAGGGAGCAAGGCAGACAAGGAACACTGCCAGGAGCCTGGCGACAGGCAGGCTGGAGCTTCAGGGCAGGGCCAGGTAACTCATCTCAGATGCTCAGGACTGTCCCTTGTCCCTGTGAGGGGGAGCTGGGGACCATGATCAGAACCCCACCTTCAAGCCTTGCTGTGTACATTTGTAGTCAAAGCTTAATAACAGAATTCTTATTAAGTTCTCCCTGTCATTCCCTCACATTCTTGGTCTTTCTCTTTTTTCCTTTAGAATTTTCCATTAAAGAACTCTGTCCGATGATGGAGAAGAATATCCTTATGCTTAAGAAAGGGATGCTGAAGTATCTAAAGGTGAAGTATGGTCAAGTTTGCAGATTACTATGAGGCCACAGACATGTAGTGAGAAAGCAAATGTGATCAACATCTTTTGGACTGTAGCTGTTCTTATAACTTTTTAATATGTTAATCTCATACTAAAGAGTTAGGGGGGAAACATGCTTGAAATTGGTTCAGATAGATATCTGGAGTGGATGTACCTTTCTCATCTATTTTGTTTCTTCCTTTTATTTTTATTATTATTATTATTATTATTATTATTATTATTATCATCATCATTTTTTGGTACTGAGAATCAAACCTAAGGGAGCTTTACCACTGGGGATTGAACTAGGGGCACTTTACCATCCCCAGTCCTTTTTTATTTTATCTATCTATCTATCTATTTATTTACTTTTTAAATATTTGTTTAGTTGTAGCTGGACACAATACCTTTATTTTTATTTATTTATTTTTATGTGGTGTTGAGGATCGAACCCAGCATCTCACACATGCTAGGCAAGCGCTCTACTGCTGAGTCACAACCCCAGCCCTAGTCTCACTAATTTGCTGAAGGTCTTGCAAAGTTGCTGAAGCTGCCCTTGAACTTTTGATCCTCCTGCCTCAGTCTCCCAAGTAGCTGGATTATAAGTGTACACCACCATGCCAACATTGCTTGACAATTTTGTGTGGATTTGGCTGACTGCAGTTATCAAGTCAGCTGGGCAACATCTCTTACAGAACATTAGAACATTACCTACAAAGGGTTATTTCTGTTGATTTCATTTATTTCAATAAGTATTGTTCAGTGCCTACTCTGTGTGTGGCACAATTCTAGGCCGTGGCTATTTAGGGGAGAAAAAAGAAAACATATGTTCATTTTCTCCTGTGCATTTATGTTAACTACTTAACAAAAAATTCTTTAGAGAAAATAAATATTTTGGAATGTATGTAAGAATTTTCAGCCAGGTATGATGGCACATGCCTGTAATCCCAGTGGCTCAGGAGGCCGAAGCAGGAGCATCATGAGTTCAAAGCCAGCCTCAGGAAAAGTGAGGTGCTAAGCAATTCAGTGAGATCCTGTCTCTAAATCAAATACAAAATAGGGCTGGTACCCCTGAGTTCAGTCCCCGGTACAAAACCAAACCAAACCAAACCAAAACAAAACCAGTTCCTCTCAATGTCCTTACTAAATCTATGTGTTATAAGAAAAATGACCTGAGTTCCTCTGGAACAGCATTTGCAAAATGTGCTTTATTTTTCTGGCTCCTGTAATTTAGGATATTACCCCGGGAGACAGAAAGACCAAACGTTTCAGTTGTTGATTTCAAAGGCAGAAAAATAGAAAAAAGAAAAAAAAAGATTTTTAGTTCAGTCAAGTTTAAATGAGAAAGTGCACAGAGGTTAGGCTAATAATTATTTTAACCAGAATAATGGGATAACCTGAGAGTAAGAAAGAACCTATTCACACTTCCTATCGCACTTATCAAAAACCAGCCCGTGGGTTCTGTGCAGAGATTCAGAGCTGCATCTGTGCTGTGCAGGGCAAGCTCTTCTGGGCGAGGTCATTTTCAGACACTTGTGACTGTTGGATCACTTCCTCTGAAAAGCAGCAACCCAGAAAACTTGACACCTGGCTGTTTTTAGCCTGCTGTAATGTCACATCCTAGGGCAAACAATGCCATCCCAAAGGTCTTCAGATCCCAAAGAAGCTTCTAAAAGTGTGAACGACCCATTAAACTGCCTTTCATGCACTGGTCCTATGATGGGCCAGGAGTGGGTCTGCCCTCGACCATGAACCACAGAATTTCTAATAGAAGAAAATGGGAAATAATGATTGCTATGTTGGGGTTATATGTTTTGTTTGCAAAATAATGGGTTTTAGGTTAAATTGAGGTAGGTGTGCCCATGTTCTGGTCAATCCATGCAGCTTCCCTCATAGCAAACCAAAACAAGACTCTGATAATAGTTGTCACTATTATCAATCATTGAAACAAGGGTCTGGAATATCAATCAAAGGAAAGACAAGCATTTTGATAGCATTAATCAGAGCTGGTTTCCTCCTGCACATCACGCCAGAGCTCTTGGATTGCTGCCGGTTCCCATTGTTTCCTGTCCGCTGGTTTGGACTCAGATCCTTTTCCCCAACCCCAGTGTGGCCGTAATAAAATTGGGGAATTAACTCAGAGCAGAGTTATTCTAGTCTGGCTGTGAAGGTAAACACAAATGGAGAAAGTTCAAATTATTCAGAAGAACAAACAGCCTTTGTTACTAAACATTAGCTGGCAACTGCTATAGACATGTGCAATGGGCACAGATCATGGAGGATTTCCCACACAGGCCAGAAGGAAATGGCCACAGCCATCAGGCCTGCGCAGAATATCTGTAGAAAGAGTTTTTAGGTTTTTCCATTTTAAGCAGCCAAGGCAAAATATTTAGTTTTAAGAATCCATTGTTTTTAGGGTTTGTGTATATACAAAAACATTGTGTGGGTGTTTGTTGGGGATTGTACCCGTGGACTCACACATGCTCTGGACCAGTTACAAATGCCAGCCAAGAGCAGGACTTGGAGATTTAAACACTTCAAGAGGGAAATTTCCCCAAACCATAAATGGTTTCAATACTGCTTGAATTTAGGTGATGAGAAAAATTTATGTTAAAAGGAGGAAATGGAACAATTCAGATAATTTTTCAGAGGCTCACACATTGGTGAAAGAATATAAGTTGGAAAAGAAAAATCCAAGCAGGGTGCAGTGGTACACACCTGTAATCCCAGTGACTCAGGAGGCTGAGGTAGGAGGATTGAGAGTTCAAAGCCAGCCTCAGCAATAGCAAAGCACTAAGCAACTCAGTGAGACCCTGTCTCTAAATAAAATACAAAACAGGGCTGGGGATGTGCTCCTGAGTTCAATCCCCCATTACCCTCCACACCCTCACCAAAATCTGCCCATTCTTTTGGAATCTTCATTATAACTGTGTTAAAGCAATATTTTGCCTGGATCCATTCAAAGGAGATGTTAATAAGGGACTTGAACTCAGGTTAAGCCAGAGGAAAGTTTTACCCCCACATACATCAAGTATATTAGCCATAAAAATTTCTAGTATCATATATTTCTTCATGGGATTAAAGCCATTGAAAAAGGAAGAAAAATTCATACACTATAAGTATATGTATGGATTTATATGTATGTATATATAAAATCAAAGTAAATGGTTGAAAAAATAAAAAATTCCATTGACAGGCTGATTTGTCTAAATGCTGTCATATAATCATTTTGATTAACATTTTTTTCTCTGAATTGACTGATACTTTGTAGTGACTAGAATGAATTGTGACATTGCATAGACATCTCCTATACAGAACTGCTACAGTCCTTAGAAAATTAATTGGACAGTTTCTGCGATAATGGATAACAACCTATGTTAGTGATATCACACATAAACAAATTATCATCCTTTATAGCATAAGGTGACTAATTAATTTTGCAGGGAGCTTTAAGTCCTGAAAACTATTATTAACTTGTGGTAAATGAAAGTGGGTTTGAATTTCAAGTGTTTGAGTTTCTTGTGCCTTTTATTTCATGATAAGGGGCCCATTTTCTCTAACTGCTAATAAATACCCACCTTTAAAACAGTGTATAAATTGGACTGATGCTCATAACTCTGCTCATTGTTCTTTTCCACACTAACATAAACCAGTTGAGAAATGAAACACACACACATACTGTCTAGACTTTAGAAAGGGTAATTAAATGTAATGAAAAATGTTGCCCCCCAATTATACTTAACTTTAATTTGAAAAATACAAGGAAAGTATAGAAAACTAAAGCAGAGGTAGAAATAACTACCTCTGTTTTATGATAATGATCATAATATATAATCTTGTCTTTCCAAGAAATCGTAGATTAAAAACTTACAAATCTATACGTCTGGTGCGTGGATGTCAACGCCTTCTCTTAGCAGGCTTCTCTGATTCAACAGCCAAATGGCTCCATCTTGGAGCATCTTGTGTTCTGCTGTTTGGGCCCAGTGCCTCCATGTCTTTGTTTCTCTGATGAGGTTCTGTTTTCTGAATGGCAAGTTTAGACTTTAAATCTTCCACCTGAATTATTACTAGAGAGATTTGGTAATTAAGTTCTAACAAGATTTAAATGATATTAAAAACAGTCAGTTAAAAGGAAACACAGCCTTGGGCTTTGTTGTAAATCTGTATAATTATTTTTAGTCCTCTAGAGGATGCATAATTATGTTTCCGTATTTATAAAAATACTGCCTCTAAGGCACCAAAATGAATTTTTCAGTATGCTAATTTGCATATTAATGTTACTCTTTGTATGTCAAATTTTCTTTGACTGGAAAAAAAAAAAAAAAGATTTTCTAGGAAAATTTCGAAGTAACCATGAAGACCATAAAGGCCTTTGGTAAGTCTGGAAAAGCCACTGCTCAGGGAGAAAATCTGATTGAGAAAAAAAAAAAAAAAAGAAACTTAAGAAGGCAAACACATGACCCTAAACCTCAAGTGTGACTTTATCTGAACTTGAAAAGGAGTAAAGGTGTAGCCAGGAATACCACCCAATAGCATTTATTAAATACTTATTGTGTGCGGAGATCTGGTCACTTCACCTGTGTGTTAGTCATCTTTCTATTACTGTAACAAATTACCTGAGATAATCAACTTAAAAAGAGGAAAGCTTTATTTTGTCTCATGATTTCATGATTTCAGCAGTTTTAGTCCATGACTGATTGACCCCATTGCTTTGGGCCTGTGGTAGGCAGCTCATCATGGCTGGGAGCTTATGAAAGAGGAAACTGCTCATAAGTAAGCAAAGAAAGAGGCTTTTGACTCTTTCCTTTGAGGGCACATCCTCAATGACCTAACATCTCCCAGTAGGCCACACCTCTTAAAGGTTCTATCACTTCCTAATAGTGCCAACCTTGGGACTAAGCCTTTAAAACAGGGAGCTTTGCAGGACCTTCTATATCCAAACTCTTGTAATTGGACTCATGCAATAATCATAGAAGCCACCACTATTATCTATTTTTTCCTGTTTCAAACATGGGGACTCTGAGGCACAGAGAGATTACATTAATGGCTCAAGATCACATGTCTGACATTTTAACCTACACAGATTGATGCTAGGACTTTACCTATATTGACTAATTAATAGTTAGCTAATACATTTTCTGTATTGTCTCCTGGACTGAAGCTTAAGGAGGAGCCAGGGGCTTACCCACTGCTCCCCAGGCCACAAGTCTGTCCCCTTGTCCAGACTAAGGAGTGGTGTACCAAAAGGGACCATGCCCTATCCCCACCCCTCACCCAGCTCTGCTGACCTTCCTGGTTCCAACCACTTCCTTTCCATGGGTCCAGCAGAGTTCCAGAGGATGCAAGCCCATGACTCCAGAAGAATACTCCAACATCTTTCCTGTGACACACTCCGGCTGCCATTGCTATCCTCATGCTGGGGCCATGCGCAGCACCGGGAGCACCGGCAATGCAGGGCTGCATGCGCCTTCTCCCCGCCTGGGTTCTTCCCTGTTTTCCAAGCAAGTGCTCTGTCTGCACCGGAGTCTGAGCTCCTCAAGCTGCATCTGGAACTGTGTCCACTGTTTCCTTCTCCACTTCTCCCTACACTCAAGAGTCGTAGTCAAAGTGGCTGCTCGTTAAAATGCAATCCATGCATGGGTCTCAGGAGACATCCAAGGTCTGTCTTTATGACTATGATAGGTTGTGTTTTGGTTTGGTTTTGATTTGGTGATGGTGAAATATCCATAGCATTTATCATTTTAGCGACATTTAAGCGAATCATTCAGTGGCATCAAGTCCATATGCATTGCTGGGCAACCATCACCAACATCCATCTCCAGAACTTTTCTTGCTTCCCAAACTAAAACTCTGTAACTACTGAATTACTCTCTATTTTCCTCTTCAGCTTCTGCTCTATATACTTGACTACTCTCGGTTCCTCGTGTCAGTGGAATGGTTAATTTTAACCTGAAGGAAGTTTTGCTTGAGATAGATTCTGGAGTATTCTTCAGGAGTCATGGGCTTGCATCCTCTGGAGCCCTGTTGGGCCCATGGAAAGGAAGTGGTTGGAGCCAGGAAGGTCAGCAGAGCTGAGTGAGGGGTGCAAATGGGACCCCTGCCCACTCTTTGGTCTGGGAATGGGGGTAGACTTGTGGCCTGGGGAGCAGTGGGTAGGCCCCTGGCTCCTCCTTAAGGACCCTCAGTGTGCGAGATGCTTGATAGTGCAGGCTGCAATTGCTGTGCTTCCTAGAACTCAATGCTGGGAGACAATGTTTGAGCCCCAGGTGGAAATGGGAGGGATGTATTTAGCACACATGGGCCTTGGTTTATGCATGTTTAAAGCAACTCTGGGTGAAATTTCACATAATATTAAAAAAAAAATAACAGAAGAGGAAAATGCAGAATGGCAACGGTATCAACGTGGTGATAGTCTGGGAACCGTCAACTGTAGAATGTTACCAAGGACCAATGAACGTGGACTTTGGGAAAGATTCAGAGGTTGGCAGTAGCCCAAATCCAGCCCACACCCCATGGACGTTCTTTCCTCTCAGGAGAAGGAACACCCCATTCTTCTGGCAACAGGCTGTTCCTGAGCTGCATGGAACCTCCAGGGGAGGCGTCGGCCAGCTAAGGAAGGGCATAGTCTTTCTTTTCTGTAAGACTAGAGGTCACTGTCCATATCTCTGGGCAGAGAGAGGCCTGGAGTTTTCTGGCCTTATGGGAGTAGATTGGGTTCAAGAGCAGGATGAGGCATTGAGACCTGTACAAGGTCTCAGCATGGGTCCTAGGAACATTTTGATGTTCTCTGGACTGGAACTTCCTTTTCGTTGGTCTTTTTCACTAACCTGTCAATTTACCCTGGACAAACATTATGGCCTGGGCTCCACAGTGTCCTGCAGGAAATAGAGGAGGGCTGGACCAGGATTGGGATCAAACTGTCAAGAAGAAAGCCCTTTCTTCTCCCCTGTGACTAGAATGAAAGGAGAGCGGTGGCCACTGGCCGTGGACAGCAGGACTGTGGGCAGCGAAGACGGCAGTGTGGGTGCCAGACAGGAAGGCCAACGTGCAGGGCTCTGGGTGCAGGAGCGGTTGCAGCTGGGACCCTGCTAGGAATGCTGGGAAGAGCTACTGGAGGGGGCCAATGCTTTAGCCAAGTGGCTGCAGGGCCCCGTGCCTCTGTGATTCAGGCCACACATATTCTTCATCATTAATGCTCCCAACAAAACCATGGGTTGGTCAGTTCACTGCATTTTTACAGATGAGCACAATATGATTAAAGAGCTCAAGAAAACTTGCCCAAAGTTATAGCTTCAAATGTCAGATCAAGCATCTTAGCCCAGGTCTGACTACAACCTCCTGTTCTTTTCATTCAGTAACATGGCTGCTGCCAGGGTTAACAGAAGGCTGCAAATTCTGTATCTGTCCCACCAACTTTTGAAGTTGAGGTGAAAACTATCAAACTGGTCCCTGAGAAGTCTAAAGTACAATTCCATTGTTCTAAAAGCATAGTGCTCTAGGCTGGAAGGGAATGCTCAGAGCTAAGACACAGGGGAGGGGTAGAACGTCAGCTGCCAAAGACACCCAGAAGTTGGTTCCAGAACTCTAATGAGAGCTCTGGTCTCAGGTCCTAGTCTGTGTCTTCTTGTTATGTAGTAAAGGAAGATTATTTGATACTGATTTCTACATCTTTGAGGCCCTTGGTTTCCCTCATCATCACCCCGCTCTCAGAGGGACCTCTTGGCATCCTGCTAGCTGCTAGCTGTCACATAACATCTACAACATCAGCCAATAGGGAAAATGTCCACTTATGACTCTTTTGAACCCTTCAATTTACCTTCAAGGAAAAAATTCCCTGTCAGGAACTTTTGCCTTTTAATTGAAGGCTATCAATATTCTGGATGAAAGGAGAGGAGAACGAAGAGTGCCGTGGTCTACTGGGGCAGGATTTCCTCCTGTCTGCTTCTAAGAATGTGCTGAGCAGTAGAAAGTCACCTGAGCTCAAATCTCCGATGTGCCACTTGTTACCTGCTTGATCCTCAGGAGAACTTCACCTCTGAGCCCCAGTAATCTACTGTGTAGAAGACAGTGTTAGCTTTTATCTTGGGGTGGTGAGAACCACAGGGATGTGGTAGGCAAAGTGGTGGGTAGAATAAATGTTCTCTTTCTTTTCTTCCTTAGAGCCCATGTGAAGAAGGCCATTTGGGAAGACTTGTGTCTGTTATAAACCCATTTCTTAACCTAGTTTTCATTCTATCTTTGACCACATCACATTTTATTATTTGTACAGGAGGAAAGAAAAGTCTAGGATTAGCTAGAATGGCCTGGATTTTGGCTTAGTTACACTGCCCCCAAGTGCTAGTTCCTGAGGACCTCCTGCTAGGGTGACCGTCCCAGTTTGCCTTGGACAGAGGGATTTCCAGGACAAGGGACTGCAATGCTAAAATGGGGCAAGACCCAGGCAAACTGGGACAAACGGTTCGCTGTCCCTACTTTGTACACTCTAACTTCCTTAAGGTAAAGTCTTCATTGCTTTTCTAAAGGTAAATGACCCTGGAGTCCCATGCTGCCTCTTATGATGGGGAGGTAAGAACAGTGGGTATATGATGCCTCTATGAACAAGGAAGGCTTTACTTCAACTGGCAGGGACAGGGAGACTGAATGGGATGCCAAATTGCTGACTGGACTTTTTTTAAAAAAATATCTCATTTTTTAAAATATCTTTATTTATTATTATGTGGTGCAGAGGATCGAACCCAGGGCCTCACACATGCGAGGCAAGCGCTATACCACTGAGCTACAGCCCCAGCCCTGACTGGACATTTTAATCCCATTAAGGTGCTAATGATTTTATTTTGAGGTCTTTTCTTTTTCTTTAACTGTGAATATTGTTTGATTTTTTAATTTTCACAGGAAAATTCTTACAAAATACATTACTCATTCCTCCATTCCTTATCTTTGATAAGATAGTTTCTTTCTGATAAAAGTAAGGCAAACATATTTTAAAACTTTTGGGAAAGAAACAAAAAGAATATTAAAAATAAAAATCAATCCCAATCTCCTCCACTTAGGGATTAGCTAGATAAACATTTTTAGATATTTCTTCTTTTATTCCTGTGGTAGTTTTTTTTTTTTTTTTTCATGGTTCCGGTCATAACTATTACTTTGTAACATAAATTTTTTTTTCTCACATTGTCCAGGGATAAATTCTGATATAAAGATACAAGGCACAGTAATTACTTTTTAATTGACACACAATAATTTTATATATGAGGTATACTAGAATTTTTCTCATACTTTTTTATTGGTAGGATTCATTGTTACATATTTGTACATGAACACAATATAGCAATATAATTTGACCACTATCATTCTTAGGTTTTTTTATGGAGATATTAATCATGACAATTTTTTTGGTCCTACAGAATATAGCAAAGAATGAAGGATTTATTTTTTAAAAAATATTTTTTATTTGTCAATGAACCTTTATTTCACTTATTTATTTATTTGTATGTGGTGCTGAGAATTGAACCCAGTGCCTCACACATGCCAGGCGAGCACTCTACCACTGAGCCATGAGCCCAGCCCAGAATGAAGGATTTCTGAGACAAACTTTTCTGTATACTTGGCTAATTCTATTCTTCATGCAAATCAAAATTAAAATTTTGTTGTTAAAATAGGTAGGATTGCTGGGTAAGATGGTGCATGCCTATAATCCCAGCAGCACAGAAGGATGAGACAGGAGGATTGTGAGTTCAAAGCCAGCCTCAGCAATTTAACAAGGTACTGAGAAACTCAGTGAGACCCCGCCTCAAAATAAAAAAATACTAAAAAAGGGCTGGGGATGTGACTCAGGGGTTAAGCACCTCTGGGTTCAATTCCCAGTACCAATAAAAATAAAATAAGCAGAATTATTATATCACCAATTTTAGGAAGTCATCTCTTTGTGCTCACTAGAGTAGTGAACAATTTCCCATCTTGCAGATAGGGAAGTTCAGGCACAGAAGGGTCCACTTAGTGCCATTAGAGTCACAGCCAAGAAAACAATCTTGCTACACTTAGGGCTTATTAAAGATCCTGGATGAAAACTGATGATTTGCTTATAAATATTTGACCTCTTCATAAGTGAGATATAAAACTATCTGCTCAGTAAAAAGTTAAGAGTTTTTGTAACTCATTTTCAAACCTTTCCACTTTCTTGGTCAATTCAACCTTCAGACAGGAAAGTACCAGTAAGTCTGGGCAAGTGGAAGAGCGTGAGTGGGGCGTAGCTATCCCACCCTAGGTATTTATGCCAGTGTTTTAACTAATTTTCTTCATGCTCTTGTGGATCAAGACAGTGCAGATACTGATGAAAGTGTTCAGCTCAGGAACAAAAAGCAAACTGGAAGATGATTTCAGGAAATTCTCAATGGTCAACATTTAAATAGTTCCTGCTAACACATATCTAACTGGGGGCCCCAATGTTGCTGACTTGAAAGATTTGTGTGAAGATAATTCTAGGTATCAACAATAAAGATGAAGATACATGAAATTCTGTCAGGGAAGGCTTTGATCTTTTTTTTTTTTTTTTTTGAGACACATTATGAAGAAATTCATGTCCTGAGTTTGATCAATAACAGCAGTACCCGTGTATCTTTCTTTACCCCTTATTAAGCCCGCTGAGCTGGGTCTAGAAAACCAATCTATTTCAAACCACTTCGTGTTAGAAAAGTCTTTCTTTCCAGTCCTGAGTAGCTCTGTCAAGCCTGCACAATGCTCCCTGTGCCCCAGGACTATCTCTATTCTGGCCAGGGCCATCTTGGGGTAATAGATCATTGGAGCTCTAAGCTTGGTGATGCATTGCTCCCGGGTGTCAGAACAACAGCTGGCCCAGTTTCTCTATTCTGGGAGCCCAGCAACAGCTGACTGTGATGATGGATTACTAGCATGGTGCAGCCCATCGCTGTAATACATCAAGACATAGCACTTACGTGAAGGTGAATTAGTCAAAAGATGGAGTTCTTGCAAGGCTCCAAACCCAAGGAGAGGAATCCTGCTTAATTATAGAATGAAAGACAAAGTAGCTGGTATGAGTTTTAGTGATTGTCAAATGTGGGGCTATTTCTAAGTCATATGAAGTGTGCAGCATCTCTGGTTGAGGCTTTATTGTTGTTTTGCTTTTTTGAGGTGTGATTCACATCTTCCGCTGGTACCACCACCCACGCCAGAGCAGCTGGGCCACATTTTGGCTATACATTTTCCATGTGCCTCTATGGAGACTTTCTAAATCCATGCCTACTACAAACAACCAGACTCCCTCCTCCTAAATTCAAGTCCTGGTTCTGCCTCTTTCTGTTCCCTAGACCCCTTTACTCTACATCCACACAGAGAAGAATGAGAAAACAAGATGAAAGGAAGTCTGTGCCACTCCATCTCACCTGAGGTGGTTGAGCTCCTTAGCATTAATTCATTCAAATATTAATTGAGCACTGAATTTGTCGAGATGTTTCAATTGCATATAATTTAAAAAATAGAGTGGTTTAAAAGTAAGAACATTTATTACCTCATATAATAGGACATCGAGAAGAGGCAATTCCATGGTGGAGGAATGCAGCAGCACCAGAGATCCAGGTTCTTTCCTTCTTAATGTTTTGCTGTTTGGCTGTCATCTTTAAGCATCTATTTTTATGGTCATAAGATGGCTGCTGCAGTTCCAGCCATCAAATGTAGACATAATAACACTGAAGAGAGGAAGAGAAGAGACAGAAGAAAGGACCTTGCCTTGTGTTCTTAAGAGTGAAGGAAACTTTCTCAGAAGCCCATAGCAAACCTTCCTTCAAGCCTCATTGTCCAGAATTGTGTTCTTTTACCATGTTCAAACCATCTTTCATAAGAATGGATACTATGAATAGTAGGATAGGGCCTACCCGCTCCAAACCGCCACTCCCAAGGCCATAGCTGATTGCCTGAAGGTAAATAAAGTTGAGATTTTTGAAAGCACAAAAGAGGGGTGAACATTTACTGGCTGGAATGGGATGGCGTCTGCCACTTCTGAAGACCAGGAGAAGCCTTTCTTTAGCTCCTTGGGAACCTCTGGAGGGCAGATTGTGGTAGAAAGAGTAATGCACCACCCAGATTTTCCTTCAAGAATAAGGAAAACCTGGACAGTCCCACCTGTGAGCCCTCTGCATAAGAATACTGCCAAGCCCAAGGAAGGGCACTTTCCAAGGTCAGCCTGTAACCAATGACAGGTCAACACAGGCAAAGAAAGCCCTGGTCCTCCAGCTCCATTTGGGACAACTCTGAAGGGCCACCCATCTTTGGAGCTCCTGATGACTAAGGGACGTCTCATGCCTACGTCACAGCTCAGTGTCTCCTCCCAATCCTGCTCCCTCCTTGGCCAATGAGGGCATTCAACTTTCTGCTTGTTTGGTCATCAAAACACTGAAGGAAGCAGATCCTGGGCTGAGTGTTTCAGGAAGGCATCCAGGGGTGTTTGGCCTGGGAAACAGGTAAAAGGATGCCTGCTGAGCTCTGCAGGGTTAACAAACAATCAACACAGAAGTGGACCATTCCTAGTGCTGTCAGCTGTTTGTCAGGAATGGTAGCCACTGGCATAGTGCCACCACCCTACCCAATAGCAATGACTGGGAGGTGCAGGATGCATAGGGTAATGCTTGTATCACTTACCAAAGGGAGGCTGTAGCTGGGGGGCTACTGGGGCATCTCTAGGACTCTCAACAGTGGTCAGTGAGGACTCATCCAATCACAGCTGCTAGAGAACCCCGAAAGGGCCTCTGGGACACATGCAATTTGTGAAAAGCCATTGCATTTCTAGGGCCCCTTGTTCTTGGGATGCTGGATCTTCAGGGTCTCAATTCTTGGATCATTTTCTGCACCCTTCAAAAATGCCCTTCCATCTCATTGTGTGACACGCTACCTTTGTGGAGTGTGCCAATGTCACTGTTGTGGCCTAGGATAGACAGCCACCACACATCCAGCCATCGGGAAGGAAGGAGAAAGGCCATGCTCCTACTTCTTATGGGCTACTCTAAATCCCATTCATCAGCTTCTCTCCCTTCACATTGGCCGGAACGTCCACACATGGCCATCTTTCCCTGAAAAAGAGGATGGGGAATATAACCAGGTTTGCTTTTTTCCTAGGTGGTCACAATCCCATCAAAACATAGATGTTCTAGATCTTTGGGATAGAAAGGTCAAAGTGATACTGGGCGACAGCTAGTTGCCATACCTAGTCCAAGTCCAAATAATGAGACCAGGTGAGAAACACCCAAAGAACACGAAAGCACAGCCTCTTCCCATTCTCTCTTCCACTCGTTCATAAGCTTCACACAAACCTGGATGGCAGGATTCTTTTTTCATCTTGAGTCCAAATAAAGTCCTTTATAGAATTCATTCCATTCAGTATTTAGAACGATGGGAAAATTCCTACTCTTCTAACATGATGTTAATGTCAAAGTAAGATTATTTCTAAATGGTCAGAGTCCAACATTCCCCAGAGGGCAGGATAAAATGCTCTTGGAACTGAGTTGCCAGTAAATGGGGGCATTTGAGAAATGGGAAACAACCGCGACCCTTTCCTATTTAATGGCTGTCAGGAGGGGAAAAATGTACCTCTAAGATCATGGGGAAGCAATCATCCAGTGTCAAGACCAAGAGGGCACCATTCTTGAGTCGCAGAACTCTAAAGTTCAAGTATGATTTGTGCTCTGTAGAAGAGTCTGGGTAAAAGACTCGCTCACTCGCTAGTGGCACTTTGGGGAATCTGACACTTGCTCACCAGCAAAGGCGGCAGGTTCTAAAGAAGATATTGACAGTCAGCTTTGAGACAGATGTCACTTACATTGCTTTGCACAACAGGAAGAATGATTCAAAACAACATGATTAATAGCCAGTGGGGTCCGAGTCACTAGGGGCCCTTACAGACACTTCGTAGAGATGAACAAAAGCTTTTGCTGTAAGTAATGCGGATTTAGCTGTGAATGTCGCTTGGCATGTCCTTAGCTGCGGCAACACATTGCTTTATTGTTGTTGGAGATCTTGCAGGGGACATGAAGCGGCAGGGAGAGACAAAGGAGATGCAGAATAAGGCTGATGGATATTAGAGTTGTTATGTTTGGCTCATAAAGACATGGCACATATGGGTCAAGCTTGGAAGTATGAAATTAAGGATGGAGACACTGGGTTATTGGCAGGGAGGGAGAGAAGATGGCAATTATTAAAGCGATTTCATCCTCTCTGGCTATCTTTTAGGGCACCATTGTGAATACTAAATGAATTTCCATAAGACACTCATAGTTTTTTCCTATTCTCATTAGTTTATATTTTAGTCAGGGACTCGAGAAAAATAAATATTATGTCAAGGTAAGAAATGATTATTGTGGAGCCGTGTGTGGTGGCACACCCCTATAATCCCAGTGGCTGGGGAGGCTGAGACAAGAGGATTGCAGGTTCAAAGACAGCCTCAGCAAAAAGCGAAGCGTTAAATTGTAATGCAAAAATAAATAAATAAATATTTTTAAAAAAGAAGAAGCGTTAAGCAACTCAGTGAGACCCTGTCTCTAAATAAAATACAATATAGGGCTGGGGATGTGGCTCCGTGGTTGAGTGCCCCTGAGTTCAATCCCCAGTACAAAAAAATAAAAAAATTAAAAAATTAAAAAATAAATAATTATTGTGGAAAACAAAAACAAAAACAAACTCTAGGTTATTCAATGTGTTTCTAGAAGAATGGTGTCAATGGGTTGCACTTGAGTGTTTACTCAGGCCTGCTGGCAGATTTCTTGTCATCGAGCTGCACCTTGCTTGGCTAAGGGTCAGTCCTGACTTATTTCAGGCCACAGACGAAACTTAATGGAAGCATAAAGTTCTTGACAGATGAGAATGTGTGCTGCTACTGTTGCTTCCAAAAGCTGATAAATTTGAGGTGAACCTTCCTAAGTATTATTCCTCTCTCTTTACCCTCTGCCTCCTCCCCCTGTTTAAACAGCACTGATGTGTGTCAGACATTGGGGAGATGGAGAGGAATAAGGTGTGGTTCTGTTCTCAGTGTGTTCAGGCAAACAGAGAAGACAGACTTAAAAAGAAACATATGACAACATACTGAGCATGGGTAGAAGCAGCCCTGTGCAGAATGTCCTGAAGCCACCGAGGGTGGAGGGGATGGCTGAACTAACTGTCCCTCAGAGGGACATTTGGTCAGGATCCAAAAGAGAAAGTAGAAATCTTCTGGGTAACCAAAGAGTGAGAGTCCCCTTCTGGGAAGAAGGAATAGCAAGTAAACATGTTGAGAGGCTTGAAACAGTAAGATGTGTTTAGGAAACATTAAGTGGGTCAGTGTGAACCCAGGAAGGATGTGAACAGAGGAGAAGTTGGAAATGAGCTTGGAAAGGAAACGTGAGGCTCTGCTAAGGATCTGGTTATTATCATCTTTTTCATTTTATAGGTGATAAAACTGTGTTGAAGGGAGACTGAGGGTCGACACTGTCCCTGGACAGTGGCAGGAGAGGGCTGCTAACTCATTTCTGACCTCATCCTTGAGGTGATTCTAGCAAACCAAAGATGGGGTCTTAGAAGACAGACCAGCATGATAGTGATATGCCTGTTTGTAGACAAAGAAATCTAAACTGGGTCCTGGTAGGTGGCCACTGTCCTGGTGACCCAGAAGGCAGTTGCTATGCCAACATCCTATATTGGGGGATGTTGAGGCATTCGTAAACCAACAAGAGTAGGAACTACTTGTTAAGATGAAGAAGAGGGGAAGGACATCATTAGCAGAGTCCAATAAGAGCAGGAGCTGACTGATAGGGCTGCAGTTGTGGAGGGTCATTGTTACATTGTTAGTGCCAAAGACCTGGCCCAAGGCAAGGGGATAGTGGAGGAAAGAAACACCACCTCTCTCTTCTCTAGGGTCCTCCCCCTCTTGCTCCTCCTTCACTCCTCTTCCTCTTCTTCCTCCTCTTTCTCTTCCTCCTTCTTCTTTATTTTTTTATTTTATTTTATTTTTTTGCAGTGCCAAGGATGGAATCCAGGGCCCTCACACATGCCAGCCGGGGGCTCTGCCTCTGAATTGCACCCTCCACATTTAGATCCCCTCCTGGTGCCTCCGTTGGTCAAACCCAACCCAGAATGAGCTGATGAGAAAGTCCAGGCGATACAGCTCCCCAAAGCCCAGAACACTGAGAGTGGAGGCAAATGGAGAAGAGCCAGTTCGTTAGGAATTGACTGTTGTAGTCATCTGATCTTTTTCTTTGGTTGTCAATTAATTCCATGCAATATCTGCTTTAAATCGTCTCGTCTGACTGGCTTGTCTGATGAAAACAATGGGCTGTCTCTCCAGAACACATATGGATGAAATTTGCCTTCAATTTTTGCATCCTCTCACCACCCTGACTGGACCATAGATCTACAGAATCGGTCTCACTTGGGAACCTAGAAAGACAGGCTCTTTTCATTCAATTCCCAGGTGATTGATATACACACTGAAGTTAGAGAATCCTGGCTAAGAGTCAGTGGAACCCAGCTTAATGGTAGCAGGTTGGGGGAATGTGGATATACGGGTTAGGATATAGTTCCAGTGGCCAATAGAGAAAAATCCTACCAAACAGTAGCTTCAGTAAAACAGGGGTTTTATTTTTCTCATGTAATGTGAAATCTGGAGGTAAACCAATTCAGAATCAGTGTCACGATTGTCCATTTCTCAGCTGTATTTCCACGAGGCCATCTTTAGTCTGTGGCTTTTGGTCTCATGGTTGTCTCATGGTTGTCAGGTCACTGTCGTCATATTCTAGGCAAAGGGGGAAAGGACGAAATGAGCAAACCACTGAGCCCTTGGAAAGATCACTTCAAGGTCTTCCTCCCAGAAACTTTCACTGCCATGATTTGATAGCTGCCTCTAGTTGTAAGAGAGGCTGCAGGACTGAGCGCTTTTATTCACCCCCAAATAAAATACAGGTTATGTTAGCAAGAAAGAAGGGGGAAATTGATAATTGGGGAAACAATTATCTGCATCTGTCATCATATGTAATAATGGCAATTGTCAGTTTTGGAAAAAAATCCCTCTCCATCTTGTATCACTGATGAGAACCTATTACATGCATTCTGTACGTTGGAGTTATCTTTTATAAGATAGGGTGAATTCAGAACCTCTCAGCGGGGGGCAAAACAGAATTATAGAAATAGAGAAGTGGGAGATAAAAATTAAAAAGAGACGAATTGGGGATCCCATTATACATCATTGGTAGTAATTTCTTTGGTATTTGAACTGAAACATACTTTTTTTTTTCTTCAAAGAAATATCTGCCTAAGCAAAATAAAAATAGACCTAAAAAGACAATTAAAGAACACTTTAGATATCTTGAAGAAATTGAGCACAGATTTCATTTGTGTGGGTATTTATGTGTTTTTCTGCACAGAAGGTCTGCAGCTTTTACCACACCCCCTCTGTTAAAACATACTGTTTTAGAATTATTATTTACAAGCAAATGACATGCTAATTCCATATCAGCATTACAGGTTTTATTTTGTTTTTGGTACTGGGGATTGGACCCAGGGGTACTTAACCACTGAGTCACATCCCCAGCCCATTTTAATATTTTATTTAGAGACAGGGTCTTGTTGAGTTTCATAGGTTCTTGCTAAATTTCTGAGGCTGGCCTTGAATTCTCAATTCTCTCTGCCTCAGCCTCCCAAGCCGCTGGGATTACAGACATATGGTACCACACCTGGCAATTTCCAGGTTTTTAATGTGGACACTCAGAATTCTTGTAGTCCATTCAGAAAAGTGCATGCTATTTGAAAGGAATACAACTTTGATTTTAAAAATATACATTCTGTATTTCATATTCTGTGCTAATTCAGAGATTTCCCAATTAATTGAAATTAGCAATTTTCACTGAATTCAAGTGGCCAGCTTCTCCAAAGGTCTTTGAAGGATCAATATAGTACTGAGGTATAGTGTTGTCTTAAAATGTCAATCAGCTAAACTGAGCTGAGTTCTAAGGAGGTGTGAGACTTAGATTAATGTTCTGGATTCTGAAAAAAAAAAAAATTTGTTGCATAATGCCCTCAAAATATCTCCAGCCTCTAATGGGTCTCTGTGCATGGACATTTGAAAGTGGCTAGGGTCTTGGTTTTCTCCATGGAGCCAGAGCTCCCAGCTGGACCCCAGGGCAATCTTGAGCACGAGAGTAAAGCTCAGGGCTGGGGATGTGGCTCAAGTGGTAGCACGCTCGCCTGGCATGCGTGCGGCCTGGGTTCGATCCTCAGCACCACATACAAAAAAAGATGTTGTGTCCGCCGAAAACTAAAAAAAAAAAAAAAATATTAAAAAAAATTCTCTCTCTCTCCCCCTCTCTCTATCTTTAAAAAAAAAAAAAAAAGGAGAGTAAAGCTCAGCTGATGGACACTCTCAGAATACAATTTTGCACCCAGGCCTTAACAATTGGATCTTATAGCTACAAGGACCCATCATTACAATATTGTGAGACAATGGGCAACAGGTGTATTCAAAGTTATGCATATGGTTTGTCATCTGTGGTTTATTTTGCCATCTTCTCAGACTAGGAATATAAAGAAATACTTGATTGGGTTGCTCTGCCTTGCTTAGTTTATTCATTGCATCAATGTTCATTTAGTACCAACTAGATTTCTCTTATAGTTCAAAACTGGTGGGACAAGATGAGATACAAAGATGAATGATACCTAGCTCCTGTTTTCAAGTGTAAAACACACACACACACACACACACACACACACACACACGCGAGCGCATGCATACATACATACAGAACTGGTCATCACAGCAGGTATGGACCCAATGCTGATCCGTGACATTTTCCCACCCTTCCCTGCAAACCTGATCTGATGCTGAATACTGAAAATTCAAAGCTGTGAGATTCTGATTTAGCTTTCTAGTCTGTAGATATATTGAAAAGGATATATCCATTATTTAACCCCTATGAGTAACTTAGACTTTCAAAGAATTTGTACCAACAATTTATGGAGTTGTCTTTTCAAACCTAAGCAAGATGTCGACACCAAGTTTGTGGTGCTCATGGAAGGCTACAGTGTCAATGCCTGCTTCCACTATGTTTAGACAGCCAGATTATAATTTTTGTGAACTATGCCATTTGTTTCTACAAAAACTACCTCTTGTATTGGCCAAACAGTCTCATTTCCATACGTCAGTACGCTCTCATCAGGATTATTAATACCCACGTGATGTTATCCTCCCTGCACTCTGGGGAAGCAGCCCTTCCAACCTGCAAGGGATGCCATGTTCCATGCTGTTCAGACATCCGGGCATGATCCGTCCCGTTTCCAAGGCTTCTGTGGTATTATTGGCATGTTAATTATTACAGCAAATGACAAAATGTGCAAACTGGTACCCCCCTTCTTAATGACATAAATAAATGAAGCAATTAATTTTACACAATAAAAACAAGCAATACAATAACTTACAAATTTGGAGTTTCTTCATTATTACATCAAATTGCAAAATGGAAACATGTAATTTCAAAAGGCTCATAAGTAAAAATGGAAACACAGCTGACGCCGCGTCAGCTTGTGGGCTGCAAAATAATGTGGGGCTTGCACAGTGTGGAGCAGTCAACATCTTTTAGACACACCAGGCCAGAGATGATTCAGAAACTATAAATCTTCCTAGAGCTGAGCCATCCCAACGATCTAAGTCATTTATGTGCTGTAATGAAAAACAAAACAACTTTTTCTCGTTGCCCTTAGATATTAGTTTGGAATTCCAGAAGTTACTTTGCCTAGGACACTCATCTCCACTTATGTGCAGTTGCAGAAGCTGGAAGCCTATGATTGATCTTGTAACTTCAATATCTGGAGAGAGATAAGTAGGGAAGCAAATTTCCCGGGAGAGCTGACAACAGTTTTTAAAATGAAATGTGTGTACACGAAGCCTGACATACTCTATTGCCCACCATCTTTGAAACCGTCAGTTTCAGGGCTGACATTTGGTTCTGTGTGTTTGTTTTGGTGAGTGAGAAAGTAACACATATTTTCTTTGACATCTTGTGCAATTTTACAAGTATTCAGGGCACATTCCCTACTTTGCATGGAAAATGTATTTGCGCAGTTGTCAGAATGATGGACAGGGGAGCGAATCATAGGACAGAGCGCTGATCTTTGCTTGTTATTACATACAATAGCCTGGTAGGAATCGTGATGTGTTGGTGAGACAAACTGTGTCCCATTCTGGAACATATTAAGTTTGTCTCCAGGACACACATGACTTCGCTAGGGTGACGAACCTCATTCATAATAGATGCTAATCTTTTCAGGGCTGACTGATGACAGCACTTCCTGCCCTTCACGGAATTAGAGCTGGGTTTTATCAAAGGACTCAAACTGCCTGCTAATTAGACTAATTCCCTTCATCATGAATTATTTATTTCCATTGGTAACCGATCACTGTGACATTAATGGGTTCTGCTCAACTTAGTTTCATACTAATACACACTAGGAGTTAAATGTTTAAAAATTCCTGATACTTCACTCTAGGTCAAGTGTATCTCTTTCTAATATTTGACAGTTTCGACGAAGCTTCTATGATGATGGTGAGGTACAAATAAAATGGGGTGAGTTCCAGATTTTGTTTAGATTGAAAAATAAATCCATTTCTCTCTCTGCTCAGGTGCCTCCTGACTTAGTTAGAACATGTCGTCTTATTCTGGGGCTTGCTGTCTGAGCAGCAATGTATTTTGTCAAGGTCAAACCATCGTGTAGAAGTGCTGGTGATCCTCTTGGGGAATATTGCATTTCAAAGGTAGAAAAGTTGAAGTGGTAGTTCATTCAGACATTGATATCTGTTGATAAAAGCCAGAGTTTGTTTACTTCTAAAATGCACTTTTGAAAATAGAACTTACAGATGCAGTAGCTCCATGGTACACTTGTTAACTTCTGAGGTTGTGCAGACATCAGCGTTTCTCAAAGCATAGTTCCTGCACTGCCTGGAGGTGGTATTCAAAGGGCATGTTGCTGAGCCCCATGTAGTGCCTGTTAGAATCTCTGATAATGGAGTCTCAGTATTTGCATTACTACCAGGCTTGGTGGCGCACGTCTGTAATCCCAGCGGCTCAGGAGGCTGAGGCAGGAGGATTGCAAGTTCAAAGCCAGCCTCAGCAATTTAGCGAGTTGCTAAGCAACTCAGTGAAACCCTGTCTCTAAATAAAATATAAAATAGGGCTGGGGATGTGGCTCAGTGGTGAGTTCAATCCCCGGTACTCCCCCTGCAAAAAAGAATTTGCATTACTAATTTGCATTGCTGATTCTTAAGCCATGTGAGAATTATTGACATTGGATATGTAGAAAAATCCTGAAACCAATCAATATTTTATCAGAAATACTGAATTAGCTTTTCTGACAGGGATAGGATGCTACCCAGAAGGTTAGCATTCACTTCTGCAATCAGCGTTTGCAGCAGTTTCACCAACACACATGCAACTTTGTACTGATTGATCATTACAGTTGGATCACCAAGGAGGTCTGTGAATGGCAGACCTAAGTGTCAGGCGTCACACTTTTGCTCAGGGGACACATGGGAAGAAGGTGTCAAGTGGAGGCCTTCACAGCCACCATTCAGAGGGGTAATTGGAATCAGGTGTGAAGGCTGGCTGTGTGCACACTGAGGCACATGTTAGCTATTACACATTGAATTGGGGAAAATGTCAAGAGAAGAAGTAAAAGATGGCAGGATGATGAGTGGTAACGGTGACAGCGTTGAACAGAGGCATTGTGTAGTCCACAGTGCAATGGCAAACCACAAATAACAGCTTCTAGCAACAGCAGCTCCAGTTCCACACCAAGGCCAGTTTTCCATGCATCCAGTGTGCAAGACCACCGCATGTACCTGTGTGAGCAGTGAACAATGGTTCCAGCAGGGTCGGGGTAAGTAAGTGGAAGAGCAATATTTTATACACACTCGTTAAATCCTAGACAATTCTGCCATACTTTTATTTTGAACCTTGGGTAATTTTTTTCAGATTTTCTAAAGAAAAGTGGTAATATTGCATAATAGGAGGATTTTGTTTTTGTTTTAAGTAGTTGAAGACACATGAGATCTATGTCACCAAGAGAGTGTGCTTCTGTGGACTTGATGTATAGTTACATGGTCTATTGGATTATTGTCAGTAACATGTATTCATACAATGAACAGATATTTGTGAAGTACTTACTAGGGTCCTGACACCTACATCTGATAAAACGAGGCTTCCAAAAATATACATGAGGAAATTTTGGATTCACAAAGAGTTTACAGGTATTTTCTGCGCTGTTTATGTATGTAAGTCTCATTCTACCTGAAATCACAGTTACTGTTTTTCAATTTAAGAGAAAGTCGGTAGACATAAAGCTACTAGTGAGGTAGGGACATGATTTTGATTTTGTTTGGTTTTCTTTTTCTCTCATGGACATACTCGAATGACTTTGGCACACTCACACCCACACTAACCCATGTTGAGATAAATCTTGGATCTCATTTCTCTGACTTACATCCCTTCTTAAGTCACTGGTTTTTAATTCATTTCATTGATCTGGGCTTGTTTTCCCCTTTCCTCTGCTTCCTCTGATCTTCTCTACAAATCACACTGCAGCTGGGTTAATTTTAACTTGAGTAGTTCACTCATGTGTTAATACTTGGTATTTGGGGTGGATCTCACTTGCAGACCTTCTACAAGGCAGAACATCAGTTAACAAATCACAGAAACAAAGATTTTTCTTAAAAAGAAAAATAAAGCTTCTGGCTAGCGAAGGCAAACATATCCCACGAGAAGCTGGCCCGATTGCATTTGCTGGTTCTCACTTAATTGGGGGGAAATCAGCCATTGAGAAGATTTCTAAAGATATTTTAGCTTGTATGTATTATATGTTCAATAAATACTAAATTGAACCAAAGTTTCCAATGGCTTTAACAAATCATATCCCATTCTCTCCTTGTCTGTATTCTGAGAGTCTGGCTAACTATTGAAGAACTCTTATTGTTTTTGAATTGTTATTGTTGTTAATGCAAAGTTGAAAATTGTGACCAAGGGAAGGCAATAGGGTAGGCCCTGAGTTCTGACAGGCAATCACCTTTCAGCCTCATATGGAGCCTGGGGTGTCTTGGAGACCTCAGACACTCAGAACTAGAAGAAGTAACCATGACTACATATGACATCGCTTCCATGGAAAAGAATGTGACCTTCCCATTCAAGCACATCTGACTAGTCTTTAACATATTTGTAGAGAAGAACACCCCTCCCCCGACCACCACCACTAGTTAAGTAACTGGAGGCTTCAAATATTGAATGAGACATCTATTAATGGCATTAATTTGGTGCTTAAAATATCGGGAGGAATTCTGCAAGAGCATTTCCCTTGGTAACTAAATTATTCAACCAATATGGGATCAATATAAGTAATAACAAAGCACAAATCAAAAAACTAAATCATCATGAATTCAATAGACCAAAGCAACCTTACTGAAAAAATGAATCATTCAGAGAAAAATCAACTCTATGAGGAATGTGTGAGGTCCATACAATCCATCTCCTTGACAGCCTAAATATTTCATATCTACCCCAGGATCATGTTCCTGAAAGTTTTCCAAAATATATTTATTTCAAGAATACAAATTCCTAAAAATATCGATGAATATTCTATAAGAATTGTTGCATGGCCAAATAAATGCTTTTGAGAAATGGAAGGATAACTTTCAAATTTTAATAAATTCCCTAGATTTCTGTTTCTTTCCAGGATGGAGTCACAGGGATAAAGTCTACCACAAAAAGCTAGAAAACTAGACAAATTGTATGAAATAACTGTCTTCAGACATTGGACTGAGGCAGTTCAGGACTGTGATTCCTGAGAGAAGAAAAACAAAGCAGGTGGGCCCCACTATTGTACAGATTTCGTCTTTAGGCACTTTCCAGACCTCAGTGTGGGAAGGGGAATCTCAAGCAGAGTAAAATGGGTTTCCTGAACTGAGGAGCCTGCAAGATATGGGTCAGAATTCTGAAGAGAAGGGTACTATATAGAAACAGAGCCCCATAAATCCCCACGAAAAACCCCCTCCAATCTTTGCTGCGTATTAGGCTGTGCATGTATGACGTTAAGCTCCATGAGGCAGGGAAAAGTACAATCAGGGACTTTTCTAGTAAACTCTAAGCATTCAGAGTAGAAAGTTCTCATGGGTGGACACTGCAGGGGATCATGCCTTAAGAGGAAGGATGAACAACCCTTGGAATGAAACTACACTAGGTAACTGATATAATAGCTAAGAAAACAGGCCTAGAAGGGATCAAGTTGAAAAAGCAAGTAGTTAATTGCTCACCAAAACAACAAAGCTTAATACCCTTTAAAGTAAAACAAACAAGCAAAACTCCAGACACTCAACAATATAATATTCATAATGTCTAGAATAAAAAAAAATCACAAGACATACTACAAAGCAGAAAAATGTAACCCATAACCGGGAGAATAATCAGTCAATTGGTACAGGCTAGTTCTACAGAGAGAACCAGCAAAAAAGGATGTTAAAATAGCTATTAGAAATATGTCCAGGGAATAGGAAAGACAGTAGAATGAATCATCCATAACTTTCCATGTTCATATGTGAATACATGACCAATGTAACTCCACATCATGTACAACCACAAAAATGGGATGTTATGCTCCATGTATGTATGATATGTCAAAATATACTCTACTGTCTCGTATAACTAAAAAGTACAAACAAAAAAATCGGAGAAAAAACTACAAAAAAACTATAATCAAATAGAGGGAGAGAGAGAAATATGTCCAGGCAACTAAAGAAAAAGCATGATCCTGATGAAGAGAAAGAAAAATGAAGATAAAAGAGTCAAAGAGAACTTCTAGAGATTAAAAGTATATAAATGAAAAGAATATTTTACTGGATGAAATTAACAAAAGGTTATGCACCGAAGAACAAAAGATCAGCAAACGTGAAGACACAAGAAAGGAATCTATACAAAATACTGAAAGAAAAATCACTAAGGCAAAAATCACTAAGGCAAAAATCACTAAGGCAAAAATCACTAAGGCAACAAAAACGCAGAGCAGTGGCGACCCGCAGGGTAACTAACTATATGTGTAATTATAGTCCCAAAAGAAGAGGAGAGAAAAGAAGAGAGTGTATACTTGAAGAAATAATTCAATGAAAATTCCTAGCTCTTAGATAAAAGAAGCTCAATGAACTTTAAGCAGGAGAAACAGACACCCACACACCCACACACACCACAGCATATCACAAATTCTTGAAAACCAGTGATTATGAGGAAACCTTTAAAGCACACAGAGAACAGAGATTTACATATAATGAACAAAACTAAGACATTCCAGAGATTTTTTTTTTCAGAAATGATACAAGATGGAAGATAGAATGGCTTCTCTCTCTCTTTTTTAAAAAAGTATTTATTTACTTATTTAAGTTGTAGTTGGACACAATAGCTTTATTTTATTTATTCATTTTTATGTGGTGCTGAGGATTGAACCTGCTAGGTGAGCGCTCTACCGCTGAGCTACAACCCCAGCCCCTGGAATGATTTCTCTAAAGTGCTGGGAAAACAAGCAAAAAACTATCCACTTAGAATTTTATAGCCAGCAAAATTTTCTTTCAAAATTAAATGTGGAAATAAAACTTATTTTATTTTATTTTATTAGCAGAGGGGATTCATTGCTAATGGGTTTACTGTAAGAAATGTTGAAGGATGGGGCTGGGGTTGTGGCTCAGTGGTAAGAGCACTTGCCTAGCCTGTTGGAGGCACTGGGTTCAATCCTCAGCATCATATAAAAATAAATAAAGTAAAGGTATTGTGTTCATCTACAACCCAAAAAAATTTTAAAAAAATAAATGTTGAAGGAAATTCTTCAGGTGGAAGGAAAATGGTGCCCGATGGAAACTTGAATCAAGTAAAGAAATCAAGATTTCTAGAAGTAGTGAATGTTCAGTAGATTTAAAAAATGGATTTTCCTAGTTTTTATATTTATTTCAAAAATATCAATAATTAGATGATTTGAATACTCTACTTAAAGCAGAGATTGTCAGACCTGATTTTTTTTTTTTTTTTAAAAGAGCAAGTGTATGGTTTCTATAAGAAAACCACTTTGACCATAACAAGAATGGTTAAGGGTTAAAGTAGGGAAAAAGATCTAATATCCAAAAATCAATCATAAGAATGCTGGGATGACTTTTTAACTTTTTAATATTGGATGGCATAAACTCCAAGACAGATTTTTTTTTTTTTTTTTTTTTTTTTTTTGTGGTGCTGGGGATTGAACCCAGGGCCTTGTGTATGCAAGGCAAGTACTCTACCAACTGAACTACATCCCCAACCCCAGGACAGAGAATCTTAACAGAGATAAAATGGGACCGTTGTGATGATCAAGGAAAAGATTTATCAAGAAAACATAAAAAGCTGGGTGTGATGGCACATGCCTGTAAACCCAGTGGCTTGGGAGGTGAGGCAGGAGGATCACGAGTTCAAAACCAGCTTCCACAATTTAACAAAGCATTCAGCAACTCAGTGAGACCCTGTCTCTAAGTAAAATACAAAATAGGGCTGGGGATGTAGCTCAGTGTTTAAGCACCCCTGGGTTCAATCCCTGGTAGCAAAACAAAAACAAACAACAACAACAAAACATAAAATCTCATATGTGTGTGCCTGTAATAACAAAGCTCCAAAATGCATGAAGCAAAGAGTGACAACTAACAAAGAAAAGAAACAAATCTACAATTATAATTGAGCATTGCAATAGTCTGCTTTCAGAGGTCAGAAAAAACACAAGATCTGCAATGATAAAGACCAGTGGAATATCACTATTGAGCAATTTGATTGAACTCATGCTCATGATATTTGCTCCAACAGCAGCAGAATACATACTCTTTTTTTTTTAAAGAGAGATAGAGAGAGAGAATTTTTTTTTTAATATTTATTTTTCAGTTTTTGGCGGACACAACATCTTTGTATGTGGTGCTGAGGCTCGAACCCGGGCCACACGCATGCCAGGCGAGCGCGCTACCGCTTGAGCCACATCCCCAGCCCGAATACACACTCTTTTTAACTGGACAAGGCAGACCATGTGCTGGGGCCACAACATAAGTGGCAACCTATTTAAATAGATTGAAATCTTAGAGAGTATCTTCTCTGACCACAGGGCATTAAATCAGGAATCAAGAGCATACAGATTCAGCTCATATTGCCAAGTTTCACTCCCCTGAACAGACACTGTATCGGCTTTCCAGATCCTCTCTGTATCCCGGACAAATATTTTGTGTATTATCACTACTTCTTTCAAACAGCCTTTTTGAAATCACTATTCTGTGCCTAGCAAGTTCACTTTCCCTGCCCCTGTGGAGTTTCCAGCATCTCATCTCTCTAAGGGAGAGTCATGAGGCCCGTCCTCCTGCTGACCACAGAGCAGATCTCAGGTACAAAAGAAAGCCTGGAAGTCTGATGTGTAAACTTGATGTGCGGTGTCCCCAGCCCCAGCCCCGGCTGTCTGCACTCTCCTCACTCCTTCCTGCAAGCAGTTCTTAGAAGCAGAAAGTCCTAAAGTCTTTTTTCCACAGTAGAGGGCTGGAGTCCAGCAGGAAGAGAAGCCGGTCCTCAGGGCCAACAGGACTCAGCAAATCAGGACTGACCCGCTGGAATCAGGCAGGGGCAGACTCTGTCTCATCATCTGCCATTCTTCCCGTCCTTTTTATTAATTTCCACACACCTTTGTGAGTTCTTTTTAGAGGGCTTAGGACATCTGAAAGAGCTGCTCTATTTTATCCATTTCCACAGGCAGCAGCAGAAGGAAGGCAGGCCGGAGGACTCTGAGTATTCACAACTAAGGACACAGATTACTGTAAGGAGGGCAAGGACAGCAGAAGGTTGAATTATTTAGGAGGCAGCCATGGGAGCCAGACCAAGCTTGTGTTTTGCTTTCTGTGAGATGTTTGGCAAATGTCTTATATCTCTGAGCCTTGATTTTCTTATTTATAAAACAGGGACAAAAATATAGACCACTTACATGGATCCTGAGCCCAATCAACGCTACACATACACTTTTATCACATTTATTGAATCAAATAATATTTGTAAAATGCCTACTATTTCTAGGACATAGTAAGTGCACAGTAAACAGAAGTTGCCTTACTGGTTTAAAATAGTGAGTCCCTGACCTGGGAGAAGATAGTGCTTTCTACAGAAGGAGGGGAACTGAAAGAATCCTGGCAGAGACTCTTAAAATTTTTGCTTAGGATTGAAGTAGGAAGAAGAAAGAATTTTTAGTTAACAGAGCTCTGTTTAAAAGAAAACCCAGAAGATACTCTTCATCATTTTCATCAGCAACTGGATGGTCCAATCCACCTGCATCTTCCGGCAGCATCAGTAACTTCTTTATAGTGTTCTTATAGTTGCTTGGTCCTAATAGAAAGCCTATTTTCTCTTCAAAGCAGATGCTTCTTTGGAATGGTGTCCCCTGAAGATAAACGCACCATTTCTGAGCTCCCTATATGTTCTGTAGCCTGCACATGCTTTCTAAATATAGTAGCCAGATGATTACTTAATTTAGCTAGAAATGGCAGATTGTTGACAAAGAATCCCTGCTGAGTTCCGATGCCTTGAAATGCAGCTTTTATAAAGCAAATCATATCTGAAGAAATGACTAACAATGCCATTTGCTTCATATAGTGACATAATATTTAGCTCTGTCACCAGAGCGTAATTGCCTTATTTTTACAATGTTAGCACTCTATTGATAAATATAGATTACCTGGGACAAGTCAGTTCTATGGCAGGGGGCACAGCAGTTGCAAAGAGTTGTGCTCTTAGGTCAGGAAACATTCTTGTCCTCAGAGGTACCATCTGCTCTCCAACCCTGGGTTACCCAGATGGTGTATGTTCAGTTCATAAATAGGATCAATCATACAGGCTCATTTAGTTGACTCACAGTTTAATAAATACTAGATAAAGAAACATAAGCAATTAGTTTCACACCCACAACCAGAGCTATAAAAGGACCTGGGAATACAAATCCTGCTGCCATTTTGCTTCTTGGTCAGAGTATGCAAAGGGGTTGCAGGTATTAGAATTAACATTGTGCCACCTTCTCACATGCCCAGGTATGTCTTCCTCTCCCTGGGCTTAGTTGGCCATTGTTTGGATGAGAGTGTGCATCACCCCTAAGGCACAAAGGGAATGGAGTAGCCAAGAGAACCCCACCCCAGCCAGCTTATGCAAAAACCAAAAACAAAACAAAAAACAGAATTACTGGTTCACAAGGCTGCATAGTCCAGGTGTTCAGACCATCAGATCCACAGGTGTGTCTCTCTCCATCTCTCAGGTCTGCTTTCCTCAGAGATAGTCCAAGGATACAAGATGCCATGGGCAGCACCCATACAGTATGAGGTTCTAGTGAAGAGAAAACTTATTTCCTATACAAATTTAGGGCTTGGGCCCCAGGATGAAGTGTTTGGCTTGGCCAGGCCTGGTCTTCCTGCTCACTGCTCGCCTGGGGTGCATGGCCGGATGGGAGGGAGTTAGCCATCCAGAGCCACAGATCACAGTGGTGATCCCTGATGGGAGGACAAAGGAGAGAAGTCACCAGGGAGCAGCAGGGTGATGGAAGCACACAGACTGGGTAGGAGAGGCACAGAGGTCTGAAGGAAGAGTTACCTTGGCTGCAGAAATGTTGCAGGAGGAGGGAGCATCTGAGCTGAGGCTCGAAGACACATAGGATTTACCTGGTTAAAGAAGTTTCTCCTTATGAACTTTTCTTTCTTTTTATAAAAATAACTTCCTCTGCATCTATACAATACGTACATGATTTTAAAAAAGCAAGTTAGTCTGTTCAACACTGCCCCTCTAGAATTACTCCATGTATCAGACCTTGTCTCTCTGAAAGTCAGGGATCAAATTTATTGCTTCTCTGTATGGAACCAAAGCAGAGGCTCTGCAAATGCCAGCTAGTATCCATGGTATCAGGGCTCTTGTGGCACCTCTGCTGTGTGTGCTCACGCTTAGCTTCTGTCAGTGAGGCCTAGGTTGCCCCTGTGTCCATGTGTCACAGCGAATTCTGCCCTGAGCATCTCAGGGCTGTTCACAGTAGGATTTGGATGATGTCAGTTCTTTGTTTTGCTCTAATAGTCACTGCATATGACTTTGTTCTTAATAAAAACAAAATAAAATAAAACAAAAAAACGAACTGGGCATGGTGGCTCCTGTTATCCCAGTGACTCAGGATGCTGAGGCAGGAGGATCTCAAGTTCAAGGCCAGGCTTAGCAACTTAGCAAGATCCTGATTCAAAATGAAACAGGCTGGGGATGTGGCTCAGTGGTTAAGTTTCCCTGGGTTGTATATCTGATACCTAGGGGTGGGGTAGAAAAGAATATTTATACTTCAGATTATTGCCAGAAAATAAAATCTCAAACTACACAGCTCTAGTAAAATCCCAGTGGTATGACTTTATTACCAGAGGATTCCCTGAAGTTACATGCACTAATATCTAAATAGACACTCGGTGAAACCAAGGCAGATAAAGAACTATGTGCTCTAACCAGAGAGTGTTCGATGCCTCCCCTAGAACTGTTTTTGCTGAACAGAGCTTTGAGGATATACTGTCAGCTACTGTATCAGTCAGGTTTCTATTGCAAAAATAAAACACCAGAGATAATCAACTTAAAAAGAGGAAAGTTTCTTTAACTCATAATTCTGGAGGCTCCAGTCTGAGTTCAGGTGTACCCATTGCTTCAGGCTTCTGGTGGGGGTGCTGGATGACATTGATAGGGAACCTGTGGTGGAGCAAACTGCTCACCTCGTGGTCAGGAGGCAAAGAGAATAAGGAAGGAGTCAGGATCCCACAATTCCTTTCAAGGACATGTCCCCAATAACCTTAGGACCTCCCACGAAGCCACACTCATCAAGGTTCCATGGTCTCCCAAGAGCACCACCCCTCGACCAAGCCTTGAACAGGTGAGCCTTTGGGGGACATTTGTCTGAACCACAGCAGCTGCCTTGACATGGTTTCCAGATTTGCTGTGGGAGCACTCTGCAGCACTGGGCTCCCATCGTACACTATTGAGGGAGAAAGGTTTCTCAGGAAAACTCTTTAGGAAAGGGGATACTTTTGTTTGTGTATTTTCTTTCTCGTTTGAAAATCTGTTGGACTTTTGGAATCTTTTAGAGGAACATTTCCTTCTTTGCTTTGGCTAATTGGGAAGGACAGAGACAAACTTGTTTTTTTTTTTTTCCTATAGCAACTGCAGAAAATATTCTGAAACCACTTTATACACTAATTTTATCCAGTAATTATTTTCTTTGTCTATATTTACTTTTATTTTAATAGATATGTTCTATTTTCTTAATCTTATTTATTTATTTATTTATTTTAATTTATTATTATTATTATTTTGGGGGGGGGGGTACTGGGGATTGAACCCAGGGCACTCAACCACTGAGCCATATTCCCAGCCATTTAAAAAATTTTATTTAGAGATAAGGTCTTGCTAAGTTGCTTTCTAAGGCTGGCTTTGAACTCCTGATCCTCCTGCCTCAAGCTCTTGGGTTACGGGATTGTAATACAGCACTACCATGCCTGGCTATCCTCAGTATTTTTAAAAACCACCTCATTTTTGTTGCTGAGGTATAATACAGAATTTATTCATTAAAGCAATATTCCTAATATCCACTTTAAAATTAAAAAAATACTTTTGTTCACAGACTGACCCTAAAGGAACAGTTTCTCTCATCCCTCTGTGCTTCTAAAGGCAGAAGTGGTGAAACCAGGAAACTTTTTTGATACTTTTGATTTGTAAATGCTCTCCCCTCGCCTCTAGGGGGCAGTAGTGCAAAGACAAGGAAGTGAGTAGCTGCATAGGAATTTGTCCTCCTTCTGGTCAATACCCTGGTGTGACCAAGACCTCCTCCGCTGAAGATAAAACTCATCTTCAGGTCCAAAAATTCTAGGGAAGCTGGGGTTTTGCCTGGGTCATCTCTTCCCCCAAGGTGGTTAAGGCATTGTTCAGTAAATACCAAGGAGATTGCAGATTCATCTAGAACTCAAATCCTGACAAAAATTCTTGGGACTAGGTTCCTGGAAATGTCTTAGGGTCCCTAGTAATTAGAGTCAGTAGTGGTGGCCCAACATTCCATCCTTATTTTTGGAAAAAAACAAAAGCCTAGAGGTTTCCATGGAAAGTAGCTAAGCATCCATGATTTTGTGTTGGTCTCTACGTCAGTAAGGATGTTTCTGGTTGTGTGTATGAGAAACCAAACTCTAATTGGCTTACACAATTAAAGGGAAATTATTGGCAGAAAAATCCAGAACTAGGAGAGTTTTATGTGAGGATTGAGCCAGAAACTCAACCATATCATGTGTCTTTCAGTCTGTCTCCTTTCTTTCACCTCACACTGTGTTAACTTCTTCCTAAGGCTGGTTTTCCTCTTTGTTGCAAAACAGTTGCCAGAAACAACTGGAGTTGTGAGTCCTCATCTCCTGGAAGAAAGCACCAGCTGTTTCTCTCTTATCAATTAGAGATTCCTTCTGCTTAGACCTACTGGTGTCACACACCTCAGAACTAATCAGAGGAGACATGTGACTAAGGCCATCAGGTTCCCACTGGGGTAAGTCAAGGACACTTCACCTACATGGTGGCCCTAGTCCCTCCTACTAGGAAGATGGGAAAAAAGGAAGAAATGACTACTGAGAAGAGTGTGTGTGTTTGGGGGTGGGAACAAACAGACAAAAAACCCACTATCCCATTAGCATCTTAGTGAAGTCTCTTGCTTTGTTTATTGATCCTTGACAACCTCCTAGTGTCTACCTATAGGATATTACCATGGTAGAATGGATTAGATCATTGCTAGTTCTATTGTTACAATCTGGACAATGTATTTTAGGGAAATTCTAAGCAGATTGCATAAATGTGAAAGGGAAAAGATCTGTCTCACAAAATACGTTCAGCTTCTCATTGAAGAGCTACTGTCAGACTGAGGAATGCTGGTAACCAGCCGAGAACCAGGCTCTGGTTAAGTGGAGGAAGGCTGTTGTCTTGTGCTAAGTGCACACCAATGAAGGAGATGCACGAATACCCACCAAATAGCAGCAAGATGCTGCCTGGCAAGACCTCTGAGTAGCTCTATTCAGGGCAGTTGGATTCAGAGCCCCCTTGCAGAGTATGATTCTCTGGTCTGGAATGGCCAGTTAGCTTGAGTTTATGCTGGGGGGGTCCCAGAGCCTGGAAGTTTCTGTTGGTGCAAACAGCACGGCCCACTGTAAGAGGGGCAGCTAAATAAACCCTCCTTCTTCCTCTTTCTGTCTGATCACAAAGACCCTGACCAGGCTTCACCTTTGCTCCATATATGGAATAAACACTTGAAACATTTTAAACATCTTAAACATATTCTCCAAGGCTGCCTTTTAATCTAAGGATAAGAATCCTTCAAATTGATTTTGGAAAATTGTTTCTACTCAGTCTCTTTCCTTGGGGTCTTTCTGGATCATAAATGATTCCCCAAAGTATATTATAGCCTTTGTATTTGATTAAGAGTTTGCACGAATAATAAAATCTTCCAGGAGTAAACAAGCTCATATTTTTGCCATTTGTGAACTTTATTGCTATTATAAAATCAATGTTTTGCAACCAGGACTTTTGGCAGGTCCTACAGTGCTGGGGACTGTCAACAGGCACTGTGGACTTTTCTCCTTTTCAGTGTGATTTTCTTTTCATATAAAACATTAGTGTGGTTTTATATATGTAAAAATCATTCCTCATCATAAATATGTCAGGATGCCACTTAGCAAGGCAATCGGTGGTGTACATATTGTTATGCAAAGCAGTGTCTGTACTCATGGATGAATGATCCTCCCAACTCAGACCTTGGACCTTGGTAAAATATGCCCATCTCAGGAGTGATGAAAGCTTTACTTTAATTTTTTAAATATTTTTTTAGTTGCAGTTGGATACAATACCCCTATTTATTTTTATGTGGTGCTGAGGATCAACCCCAGCACCTTGTGCATGGGCTAGGTGAGTACTCCACCACTGAGCCACAACCCCAGAGCCCTTTATTTTAAATTTTTTGTTTTAAATTTATACCAGGGTGCTTAGCCACTGACTGAGTCACATCCTAAGCCCTTTTTAATTAATTTATTTATTTATTTTATTTTGAGACAGTGTATGCTAAGTTGCTTGGAGCCTCACAAAGTTTCTGAGGCTGGCCTCAAACTTATAATCCTCATGCCTCAGCCTCCTGGCTAGCTAGGATTACAGTGGCACTACCCCACCTGGTGCTGATAAAAGACTTTAAATATGCTGCAACTCAAAAACAGATGTGACTAACTAAGCTCTGGTGAAGTCTCTTCTCAGATATTTAATCTTTCTTCCTTGATTCCCTGAATTTGTCTAGATGTGAAACCCCTAGAACTGCTTTATCTACTTCCCAATTTTGCCTTGAGTAGATTCTTTGGGAAGCTTTTTGCCTGTTCTCTAAGCCAGGTATTCAAAAGCCATGTCTGTTTATCAGAATTACCTGATGATTTCTTTTTTTCTTGGTGATTTAAAAAATAAGTATAAAAGAAAAGGAATTCATGTACATAGAAATAAAACTTCAAACAGTACAGAAGAGAATAAAACTGACAGATAACTCTTCCTGCCCACCTGGCCTCATCTCCCAACAGCACTGGGAGAATGACGGGGGTTCCAGGGAGAAGCAGGTGCCGGTTCCAGGGAGAAGCATGTGCCAGTTCCAGGTTATCCTCTGAGCTCTACTTTGTCTCTGCTCTCCTGCTTCACGTCCATGTTCCGTGCCACTGGACACCCACTGACTTTCAGTCCACCATGGCCCCGGGCAGGGTGGGCTTGCCCAAACTGCTTAACTTGCTCCAACAATTGGGCAAGGTCCTAAAAAAAAAATGATTCATAATGGTTCTTTTGCTTCTCTGCTCATCCCACTGATACAGAACGAGGATGTTATTTTGTTATTCTGAGTCTTGAAGGGATTTAATTTCAGTACTTAATTACCCTACCATCTTTACAAGTGGAGCCAGAGGTATGCAGGGAAAAAAGAGACAATTAATTTGTTTTGAAAGAGGGGGCCTGTCACATTCCCTGCGCACCACGGTGTCCTCTTGACCTCCCCAGACATGCCTTTCTTGGCTCTTTTCCATCTTGACTGCCTGACCCTCCACCTCTTCTTTTCATTGTGTGTCTACTTCGGCTTCCACTTGACTTCCACATAGGCCAGTCCCCAGCACTTGACACGCCTCACTGCCACTTTTTCTGTACCCACTTTCTCACTGCCAAACTGCTTGGGATGGCTACTCACATCGGCTGTCTCCGTTTTCTCTTTTGATCTGTGACTATGCATTTCGGAAGGCCACAGAGTATTTCCTAACCTTAAAATCCAATGTGCTATGGATGCCCCCACTTTATTCAAAAACTGTCTTTTCCTTCTCTTCCAGGGTACCATGTTTCCTTCTCCCACATCTAAATGTCCCTGCTCTGAACTGTTTTGAAGTGTTTGTTGTTATTTTGGTCACTTGCAGGCCCTCGAAGCAGGCATTTCTAGAAGAAGCACACTTGTTTGATGGTATTCCTTATTTTTCTTTCTTTCTTTTATTTTTTATTTTATTTTGTTATCAGGGATTGAACCTAAGGGCGCTTAACCACTGAACTGCATCCCCAGCCCTTTTTCATATTTTATTTAGAGACAAGGTCTCGATAAATTGCTGAAGCTGGCTTTGAACTCAAAATCATCCTGCCTTAACTTCCCAAGCCACTGGGATTACAGGTGTGCACCACTGTGCCCGGCTTCCTTATTTTTCTAAACCAACCAATTGTCCCCTCAATTTTCTACCTTGCTTAAAATCTTAGAAATTTTTCCAGATTTTCTTCAGCTCATATGAAGTCCCACTGTGTGGTCGATTCCTTATTCAGTGCCCCTAGTTGAAAACTCTCGTCTACCTTAAAATTCAGAGTCACTCATTCTTTTCTCTCTGATGACAGAAACATGTTATAGTTATTTTCATATTTGTCTTCTGTCCCCTACTTTCCAAGTTCCATGATATCCAGGTCAATAGTTCATCTTTTTTTGGAGGGTAGGATTTCTCTAGTTTTCTGTAGCTGATTCTGAACTTTGCATGTCTTAAGAGGTCTCTGATACTTTTTTTTAAATATATTTTTTAGTTGTTGAGGGACCTTTAATTAATCAATTTACTTATTTATATGTTGTGCTGAGAATTGAACCCAGTGCCTCATACATGCTCTGTGAGCCTTCTACCACTGAGCCACAACCCAAGCCCTGATTTTTTTTTTTTTTTTTAAGATGGGGGTCTTATTAAATTTCTCAGGCTGGACTCAAACTCATGGCTCAAGTGACCCTCCCACCTGATCCTCACAAGTGACTGGGACTATAGATGCATACCACTGTGCCTGGCTCTGATAAGTGCTCTAAACTTTTAACCAAATGGACCAATTTTGAAAGATGGGCTAGAGATTGAACCATAATTTGGGAAGAAGGAACAACTAAGAACAACACCAAAGCCACCTCAGGAGAGAGACCATTTGGGGGCAGAATCTGCTACGTCTTTTCTCCCTCCTGGGACTAAAAGCTCAGGTACAAAACTCTTGAGAAGGAGCAGCCCCAGGAAAGCTTTTAAGAATTCCAACTTGGGGGTGTCATTTGAGTACCCAAATGAATTCTTAGCTATTTTTTGAAATCTCAGAAGAAAAATATATGGGAGAACTCTTCAAAAAGGCCTTTAAAAGTTCTGCTTATGAACCTACTTTAAGACCCAGGTCTGTACCTAGTATGGGGCATAAACATAATTAAAGGAAAGAAAGACAATCTATTAACGGCTCTTCAAGGACTTCTTAAAACAAAAAAGAATCAAATTCCCTCTTTGCTCTCCATCTGATCAAAAGATTTCCCTTCTTGTTTGAAACAGAGAGGCTCATCCATCTTTCCTTAAAATATGGACACTCTTTTAAGGCTCTCGGGCTGAAGGTCAGTTTGAAGTATCAGATGGAGGCAGCAAGCCAACTGAGATAAGAGTCTCCTAAGCTATCCATCACTGCAATGAAAGCCCAGCAGCAGGTATTGATCCTAATCCAGAGGACAGGTTGAAAAGAGGAGGTAAGGTCACAGCCTAGCGAGCGGTTACCCAGGAATATGAAAGAGGTGAGATGGTGATGAAGTGGCAGATGCACTGGGGAAAAGCAACCATTGTGGGCCAGCTGGCAAAGACACTCATGAAAAAAGTCAAGTATGACCTGAAAAGCTCTGTAGGTGCCTTTCTATCACCCAAATCAAGGAACTCCAAATGGAAACCAGTGGGCTTGGATTTCCAGGCAGAGAAGACAGGATTGATCTTCCCCAGGGTGACTCAGAGAAGAGGGTTACACTCCAAGACCACAGAAGCGATACTGCTTTGTCGACTGGCAGGGACAGACGGCAGGTCTGCGAATGTTGCAGGTCCATGTTCTCCAGGCCGCAGGCTCCTGACTCTCCCCCTACCTGTCAGTGTCTTTATCTCCTTTGTAGATGCTTCTACTTCCTGCTCACTGAATTTCAAAGTTCCCACCTGTCTTATCACCCTTCTCTACATGCTTTCCTAAACTCCCCCAAATGATACAGTAAGTGCAAATGTTGGACAGAGAACCTGTTGCTTTTTTGAATTTTCTGACTCAATTATTAATTTGCATCACTATTGCCGTCTTTTGTTCTCAGTGTCCAGAGCTTTTCCTTCCCAGATGGAAATCTCTGCAAAGCTGTCTCCCAGCAGATTCCCCATGCAGGCCCCCAGCCCTCCTGGCTGCAGTGGAGCTTTCTTGTCTAGGGCCAATCCACAGCTATGTTCCCGAGGCCTCCCTTTCCTCCACCATTACTCTGATAACGGAGCCCAGGCTAGTCCTAGCTGATCTTCATGTTGTTTGGGAGAGGTGATGAGGGAGGGTGATCATTCCCCCTAAACTCTCAAATATTGCAACAATCATCTTGATTTGTTCGTGTTCCTTGTAGTACACAGGATAAGGAAATAAAAAACCCAAGAAATGTCTCCAAGGACAGTAGCTTTCTGTCGTGTCTGAGGTCATGAGCCCAGGAAAAGGATCAGATGGGGCAACTGCCCAAGGGAAAAGAAAACGGCTGGGAGGTGCAGGATGGGGTGCAATGGAGCAAGTTAATATTCCAAGATGGTATGCTGTAGCACAACTCAAGGCCAACAGTTTCTGAAGCCACCCCACCGATCTGCATGTGACTGACTCCTGTTATTCTGTAACTTACTCCTTTTGTTTTTATTAAGGACAATCTGCCTTTTTTTTTTATTGTTCCCCTTTCTAACGCCCCTGAGAGAAGCTGTCCATTGTCTAGCTCTCCAGTCTAATCCTCCTCTCTATCTTCCTCCTTTCACCAACTTCTGCCAAGACTGTATTGACCTTTATGTTGATCATTAAGTTTACCTTAGAGCAATAGGGGATGTCATTCTTGATTAAACATACATGTTTAATCAATAAATCACACATTCTTTATTGTGATAAAACATACATAAAATTCATTGTGTTTAATGTGCAATTTCATCGTATTAAGAATAGTCACATTGTTGTGTGACTGTCACTACTCTCAATCTTCACAAACTTTTCAACTGCCCAAACTGAAATTCTGCTGTTTGAACAATATCCCCCTCGCCCCCATCCTCCCTGCCTCTGCTAGCCACTTTCTGTCTATGAATTGGCTATGTGTCTCACAGACATGTACAAGTGGAACCATGTAATTTTTTTTGTCCTTTGTTTCTGGCTTACTTCACTTAGCATAATGTTTTTAAGGTTAATCCCTGTTGTACCATCAGTCAGAATTTTCTTTAAAAAGGTACACAAGATAAATGTATGAAGACACAAATTGGTGTGAGTATACTACGTATACAAAACCAGAGATATGAAAAACTGAGCTCTATATATGTAATAAGAATTATAATGCATTCTGCTGTTATATATAAATAAAATTAATTAATTAATTAATTAATTAAAAAAAAGGAACAAGGTGCTGGGTGTGGTGGCACATGGCTGTAATCCTAGTGGCTTGGGAGGCTGAGGCAGAATGATTGCCAGCCAGTTCAAAGCCAGCCTCAGCAATTTAGTAAGGGCCTAGGCAGCTCAGTAAAACCCTGAATCTTAATTAAAGAAACGTAAAAAAGAGCTTGGGTGTGGCTCTCAGTGGTTAAGGCCCCTAGGTGGTTCAATCCCCAGTACCAAAAAAAAAAAAAAAAAAAAAAAAAAAAAAAGAAAGAAAGAAAAAAAAAAGAAAAGAAAGAAGCAAGATTCCATTGCAAATGTATCACATTTTGTTCATCTATCAGTGGGGTGTTTGGGTTGTTTCTACCTTTTTGACTATTGGGAATAATGCTATCAGCATGAGTGTACATTTATCTGTTCAAGTCCTGCTTTTGATTTTTTTCTAGTATATGCCTAAAAGTGGGACTACAGTGTCATATAGTAATTCTGTTTAATTTTTTGGGAACTGTATACTGTTTTCCATAGCAGCTTCAGTGTTTTACAATACCACCAGCAATGCGTGAGGTTTCTAATTTCTCTACACCCTCAGCAATGCTTGTCATTTTCCATTTTGTTTTGTTACATAATGGCTATGCTAATGGGTGTGAAATGGTATTTCATTGTGGTTTGCATTTGTATTTCCCTAGTGATTGGTGACATTAAGCATCTTTTCATACATTTATTGGTCATTTATATCTTCTCTGGAGAAATGCCTAGTGAAGTCCTTCACCCAATGTTTAATGTTTTGTTGTTATGGAGTTGTAGGAATTCTCTATACACTCAAGACATTAATTAATTTATTATCAGATCTATGACTTGCAAATATATTCTCCCATTCTATGGGCTGCCTTCTCGTTTTCTTGATAGCATTCTTTGATGCACCGAAATTTTTATTTTTGATGAAGTCTAATTTGTCTAGTTTTTCTTTTGTTGCCTGTGCTTTTGGTGTCATATGAAAGAAATCATTGCCAAATCCAATGTCATGAAACTTTCCCCGTGTTTTCTTCTAAGAGTTTTAACAGTTGTATCTCTCACGTTTTGGTCTTTGATAGATTTTGAGTTAATTTCTTATATATGCTTAAAGCAAGGATTCAATTCTATTCTTTTGCATAGGGGCATTTAATTTTCCCAGCAACTTGTTGAAAAACCACTTTTGATATTTTAAATGCCTATTACACAGTATTTTGCTTTCTTAAACAGTATCTAGAAAATAGCAAACTTTCCCTTTATAGTTCTGGGTCACCTTTAGGATGGTTATCTCTTGTTCTATGATGTATTGCAGCAACTCTCAGGGCCCTTCTAAGCTAGTATCCTCAGACCGCTCGAATTTATTTGTTCTTGAGTGGGCTTTCATTGCTTTATTTGTCCATTTTTGTCATCGAGCTGTTGACTGATGAGCTCTTTGAGCTCTTCGTGGTGATGTCTCCCTGGTAGAAAGATGCCTTCCTCATTTATTTCTGTAGATTAACAGGAATTGTATATAAGCTTAAAGTCGGTATTCTCTAAGGAAACATCTGGAGAATTCATGAATAGAACAAAGGAAATAATGTTCTGTTAAAGAACTTTATGAGAGCTATTGACTTTGCTAAGAATTTGCTGTCACTTATATTGAAGTCTTTATGTCTGATGTCTATGCAATTGGGCATTAGTCTTTGGCATGCTGGCTAATGTTTAGACCCCAGCCCTGCAAGGTGGTGGTGGAAAGCTTGATTTATAGCAGTTGCTGACCTCCATGGTAGAAGTACTCTCAGTGGCCAATTCCAAGCTCCAGTGTGACAATACGAAATGTATAATTGAGCAGAAATATACAGTCAATTACAGCATTTTTGCCAATCAGAAACAATACTCATAAATAAGTGCCTGGACAATGGTAGAATAAATTGAAAATGAAGCATTTTGAGTATTTATTACCTTTATTATCATTATTTTTAATAGTCAAGTTTATACGGTTTAATTTTCTTTTCTTTTGCAGTACTGGGGATTGAACCCAGGGGTGCTCTACCACCAGTTATGTCCCCAGTGCTTTTTTTTTTTTTAATTTTAAAAATCAATTTTAAAAAAAAATTTGGAGATTGGGTCTAAGTTGAAGACAGAAAACATTCTATTAGATTGTATTTTTTATTTTCTAATATATTTTTTCTTCTGATGATTCTTTTTCTCATCATATCTTGGATTTGTTTTGCACTGTTTGTTTTAATCAGAAGTTGGCTTTTTTCTTCTTGAGGTTCCTTCTATTTCCCTGGCTGTTTGCTTCTCTTAGTCTCTGTTCTGGGATATTTTCCTTAACTATCTGCTGTACTTTGCTTTCTATTAGAGACTGAGATAATAGCAGCTGTTTGGAAAATCTGGGATTTGAGGGGACAGGACTTGCTGTATGATGGTTTCACCATGGGATGGTCCAGCTTTTTAAGGGCTACTTCTAGTGGAAGCTTCCAAAATATCAGAAGCTGAGGTCTTTTCTCTGAGGGTGTCCAGTTTACTTGAAAAGTCCTCTGGGCTCCTGCTGAAAAGAACTAGCACCTGGCGTCCAGGAGCAGAAGAAGGCCAGGGCTGAGGGCCCCACGAGTCCATGTTCCACATCATCCCTCTGTTTGAATTCAAACTTGACCCTAAAGCCTCTTTGGTTCATTTTTTTCAAAATGATCCTCGAGCCTCACACAGGATTGGTGGTGGGAGATGGGATGGAGATAGCTCTTCAGATTCTTATTTGAAACTTCTTCTGCTCCCCTGTCCGTTACCAATTCTCCAATCCAGTTTTCATTTTGGAAAACCTTGTTCACTTTCTCTTCTGCTTTTGTCCTCTTTTCTGTCCTTTCTATTGTATATCAACACCTTTTTTATTCCTTCACTGTCATTTTAGGGAAGTTTGTGGAGGAAGAGGAGACAGATGCATGTCATAATTTTGTCATATTTAATGTAAAACATCTTTTTTTCTATTTTAAGATTTAAAACCTATACAAGTTTTTAGAAAGATTATCAATTATGTACTAATGATTAATTATCAGAATGGGATAATGTCTTGTTCTTATGAATCACAATTACCAAAAACAAGGGAAATTTAGGATTTTTCTGTCTTCAACGTCTCTAATTATATCACCATAAAAGATGTTCTACTAATCAATCAGACACTGTGTATTTGTAGATAAAGCATCAACAGGAAATAAACTCTTAAGAAACAAATCTACCTTAAAAAAAAAACCTCTTGTAATATGAGCTTTTCAGTATCTGAAGTGGCAAATTCCCATGACCATTTTAGGCTATTGTGAGTTTATCTGACCCAAGTGAAGTCTTTGTGATGAAGTGACTGTCCCCATCATATACCTCTCCATTGATTGACACTTGGTAGCACGCTTCCCTGCAACGTTAGGGGGTTGAGCAGCAGCACTCTTGTTGGCATCTAAGGTGAGGTACTCATCTGAGGCCCCCGGAAAATGGTAAAAGAGCTGGGGTTGCGGGGAAAAGCTCAGGGTTCCCATGGTGCCGTGCCAGATAAAAGCAAGAAATTAGCTGTCGCCCAGGTCAAAGGGCTGAGTAACTCAGAGTAAGCACACCATCGTTCTGATTGAAGTGGGAGAGGAGGCAGGAAAAGAGCTTCTCCTCGGCATCTGAGTACCGGGCAAGTAAAGGAGGAAGGAAAAAGCTTTCAGTGCCTCAAGAGCAGTTAACAAACCCTGAAAGGGAAGGAGAAGTGGGCAAAGCAGCACCGCTTGAAAGTTTTATTGAAAAAAAAAAGAGCCAGAGAAAGAGCCTCATACACAGGGTGAAGAAATGTGCTTTCAGTGTTCAGGAAAGACGATGATGTTACAGGTAAGTTACAGGTAAGAACTGGGTGAAAAGAGAACTTACTATTCACAAATTTTTCTAAAAAGCTACCTGTAATGTTCAATACATTGTAATAAAATACAATGGATTTCAAAACACAAGCAGCAGTTTTTAAATTATAGCCTTGGAGTTGGGGGATGTTGGTCAAAGGCAACAAATTTTGAGTTATATAGGAAAAAAAATGTATGTATAGCCAGTATAGGAAAAAAATTTCATTGTAACATTCATTAAAAAAATTCTGATCTTGAGGAGAAATATCAGGTGTAGCTGGTGAGGAGGAGATGGGCAAGCTAATTCTGTCTTATCAAGGACTCAGGCAAGAAAAAATAAATAAAAATAAGATTTGCCAAGTGGCAAAGATGACAAGAAACATATCAAGGATGTAAACTTTATTTTCCTCCAATTGACAAATAAATTCTCCAAGAATGAATTCTCATAATAGGAATTGTGGTAAATTATTTTTATTAGTAAAGGGGGAAAATTTAACTATTGATTTTTTAATGGTCAATAGCTATCCAAGGCTTTAAAAACTCCTTTGTTTAATCCAAAAATACCTTGAATAAGAAGATAAATGAGAGAATAAGGAAATTCTACAAAATGAGTAATTTAATGCTATTTTACTATATGGTTAGTGTGAAAGAGAGAGAAAAATATTATTGAGAATGTTAATTAATTACTATAATAAAAACAGATTTACTCTCTATTTGGACCCCCATCTTCAAGTTCTCCATTAATTGAAACTTCTCTATACCTGAAGAGCAATGTTAATTAGGGCTTGGAAAAAAGACCTTGAGCTAGGGTGAGCTCCCAAAGCATTCCCAAAAGGATTAATTTAGGTTCTATACAAACTCAGAATTAGGAATGTTCTCTTACCTTCACGTCCCTGTGAGAATGGTGCTGCCAGAGGAAACAACCTAAGTCACCACTGCTTTAACTTGTAAGCATGGTGTAACTCTCCTCCTCAAGGACCCCGTACCCCAGACCTTCCAGAAATGACCTTAATGACCTCAATTACTATATGAGTGAGCTATAAATGAGATGCCTAGACACCAGAAAGCTACCTAAAGTGCATGTCATGCCTCGATGAGGTCACACAATCCCCTGATAACATCTTGGAGCAGGAAGCATGCTACTGGATCTCCACCTTAATGATACCTGCTGATTTTTCCAGAAGCAAAGCAGAAGGTGAAAGTAGAGTTCCTTCAGGTCCCTTAATACAGAAGGGCTTCTTTAAGGAGGATTCTCAGCTTTCTTTAAAAGGATTTGGTGGGCCAGCTTGGTGGCACACACCTGTAATCCTAGAGACTTGGGAGGCTGAGGCAGGAGGAGGGGGAGGCCCTAAGCAACTTCACAAGATCCTGTCTCAAACAAACAAACTAACTAAAAAGGGCTGAGGATGTAGCTCAGTGGTAAAGTGCCCCTGTGTTTGATCCCCCAGTAATGAGAAAGGAAGGAAGAAAGGGAAGGAGGGAGGGAAAGAGAAAAAAAAAGAAAGAAAGAAACACAGCAGGAGGAGTATTTTAAGGTCCTTTTGTAAAACAGATATCAGTGTTTGCTACACTATCATCTCATTTCTGTCAATCTTCTCTCCCTTTCTGCCCTCTATTCTTTCCTTTACTTCCTCTATCTCTGTCTTTGTGTATGTGTGTCTCCTAACTTCTTATATTTTTTCATGAATGTCCTTAATTAAATGTGTTCCATTATATAATGCTGCATCACAAGTAATCCCAAAACCCACGGACTTAAAATAACACTGGAGCCGGTGCAGTAGCACACGTTTGTAATCCCAGCAGCCCAGGAGGATGAAGCAGGAGGATTTTGAGTTCAAAGCCAGCTTCAGCAACTTAGCAAGGCCAAAGCAACTTAGCGAGACTCTGTCTCTAAATAAAATATTAAAAAAGGATGGGGATGTGGCTCAGTGGTAAAGTGCCCCTGGGTTCCATTCCTGGTACAAAAAAAAAAAAAAGACAAGCAGTGTATACAAGTTAGGTAGAGAACCCAAAGGGAGGACTGAGGTCTTGGGACCAAGTGCTGGCTGTGGCTCCTAATATGTTAATGCCCACAAGCAAATCTATTCCTCTCCTTGAGCAATTCCAAATCAGGGTCCTCTTCTGCCCTAACATGCTACCCTCCATCCTGCAAGCCTTTTGTCCATCTAGTTGTTTAGCTCTCTGCTTCTTCAAAACAGAAAGTCTTTCCCTACCTTGAATGCTGTCCTAAATAAAATGTGTGGGTATAAAATTTTAAACCAATCTTATTTCATTTTTAATGAAAGCTATCCTTGAAAGGAATCTCTTTAGGAGGCTAACCATTTACTCAATGTTTTGCTTATTCAAAACATTTGGAAGACTCTATTCTTTGAATTGCTTTCAGAACTTTTTGCCAAATCCGCCGTTTGTACTTGATCATCCATTTGCTGTTTTCTGTTCTTCTCTTTGGGTATTACTGGGTTAGCCCTGTTTTCCCCTGCTCTACCACTCTGGCTCTGCCACTTCAGTCTACAGCTTTGTTGATTTAGCAAAGATAAGAGAGACTCCAAGAAAGACTCAGAGGTCCTTGGAGGAGGTAGAGCCATGTCTAGGAGTGGGAATCAAGAGAAGTGTTTTGCTAAGCAAATAAAAAACACGTGGTCTAGAAAAAGTCCATTTCAAAATGTTCATTTCTACTTTAAGTATTGTAAATACTTTGGTGCAACTGACTCAGCAGTGGGAACCACTTAATAATAAAGTTCTTATTTATTCAGCTTAATTCTAGGTGCTGAGTATATGTCAGTAGATAAAGACAGAATAGGTCCCTGCTATTATTGGGGAAAGAAAGACAATGAACAAATAAAAGGAAAATGCAAAATAAAGATAAGTGGTAAGGAAAGTATTTAAAATGGGATATAATAACAGGGAGTAACTGGGCAGTGACTTTGGATTGAAGTCAGGGAGAGCTCTGCTGAGGAAGGGCAATGTACGCTGAGATCTGAATTGGAAGTGGACCAAGCCGATCACCATGGACTGAGCATGCCAGTGGACAGAGCAGCCCATGAAAAGCCCTAAAGCAGGAACAGAAGAAGGACAAGTGACAACAGTGGTCAGGGATGAAGAAGAGCAGGTAGGGCCAGATCATGAGGCGACTAAAAGACTGAGTAAGCAATGTTTTGGGGTGTGATGATTAGAATGTCATGTTCTGACTTCTATGTTAAGAAATCACTGGAATTTGGAAGCAAGGAAGATGTCCTTCAACGGCTGAACAAACTGTGGGAATATCTGATAAAAATGGAGCGAGCAATATCAAGTCAAGAAAAGACCTAAAGGAATGTGAAGTACATTGTGCTAAGTGAGAGAAGCTGATCCAAAATGTCTACCTACTGTATAATTTCAAATATATGACATTCTGGAAAAGGCATATCTAAGGAGACAATAAAAAGATAAGTAGTTGCCAGGGTTTTGGAGAGAATGAAGGAGTCCAGAGGTTATTTTAGAGTAGTGAAACTATTCTGCTTGATACTGTAATTTTGGATACATGGCATTATATATTTGTCAAAACCCACCGACAAAAGAGTGAACCTTGGTATAGTGAACTTTAGTTCATTGTTATATGTCAACATTGACTCATCTATTCTAACAAATCTACCACAGTAATAATAGGGAAAGCAATAGGGAAGAAGAGATTTGGTGAGGGGGTATTCGGGAACTCTTTATGTACTTAATGTTCAATTTTTCTGTAAACCTAAAACTGCTAAAAAGCAAAAGCAAACAAACAAAAAACAAAAACAGATTTAAAAAACAAAACAAAACATTTTTTTCTTTTTTGCCTTGAATGAGGTTGGAACAGGGCCTTGTGTGTATTAGGTAAGAGCTCTACCACATCTCAGTTCTAGCTTTTGTTTTTGTGCTTTGTTTTTTTAATCACTAGAGCTGATATTTAGCAACTGAATGACAGAGGAAGAGTGGTTACTGGAAGACTTGTCTAGAGGCTTGCCATCTGGGTAAGGGGTATGCGGCTGGACTTTGAGACAAAGAGGAAGGAGAGGGAAGAGATGGGAAAAATGGATCCAGAGCATGTTTTGGAAATCAGGCCAATGGGATTTACTGATAGCCAGGACAGGAGGGTGAAAGAAAGGCAGGATTTGAGTCTAAACAACTGGGTGAATGGTGATTTTCTACTGAGTTAGGGAAAGGTAAGAGATTTCTATTTGACATATCTGTTCAGATGTCAGATGGGTAGTTGGAGATACAAATGTGAATTTCCGGGGTGAGGTAAGACTGAAGATAGACATCTAGGAGTGAACACGGATAATGCTTAAACCCACAGGGCTGGATCAAATTGATTAGGACAGGAGGGCAGATAGAAGGCCCAGCACTAACTGGAAACATTTCAACACAGGAAGGTGGAGCAGGCAGGAGTCTGTGAGGAAGGCTGGGAGGAGCGGCTGGGAGAGGAGACACCCAGGAGCAGGTGGTGTCAAAGAGCCAAGAGAAGAAGGAGTTGCTCCTACCTGAAGAATGGTACCCGGGCTCAGCTGAGTTCCCCAGCTCAGCAGGCTCTTCACCTTTCCCAGGCAAGTTCTATGTCATCAGCAAAGGGGCTACAGGTGTCTCTGTGCAAGGAGGTCTCACCCCCTCCTGACATGTAGCTTTCCTTCTCAGGGGTCACACAAGTGCAGCGGTTTAGAGCAAGGGGTGGCCAAGAACAGTCCAAGGACCAAATTGTCCCGCCTCTTGTTTTATGCAGTCCACAAGCTATAAGTGGTTCTGACATTTTTAGACATTTGAAAAAGAAATAAAAGGAAGAATATTTTGTGCCGTGTGAAAAATACAAGAAATCCAAATGTCAGTGTCTATAAATAAAGTTTTATTAAAACATAGCCGTGCTTATTCAATAAGTATGGCTCATCCTGCAGCTGCTTTTGCATTCCAGGGGCAGAACTGAGCAGCAGTGTCAGAGACCTGAAAAGCCTGAGATATTTAAAGGTCTCTTTGTAGGAAAAGCTTTCTGACCCACGTGTGCTGGAGGTCAGGATGTTAGCTCATCTCATTCTGGATTCTACCAGACACAGTTTAACTTCAAGTCCTTCTTTTACAATGTCACCATATTTCATACACCCTTATGCTGCTTTTGGAGCAACCACTTCATTCAAACACTGACTTCTGCATTTCTGCTTCCAGTCTGATGTACCCGTGAGCTTCTCATTGTACATCACTTGTCTGCTGGCTCTATCCACTTTGGCAATCTTATACTCACCACTTTCAAAATGGTACTAGCTACCTTTCCCTGAAAACCTATTTTACTTATTCCTCAGTGTGGGATTTAAAAAAAAAAGTACTTGATAAGATTAAAAAATGTGTTTGGTTGTTACCCCCATACCTGGCACAGAACTTTAAAAATGTGGAACTTCCTGAGTGGTGGGAATGGATTTTTTATTTTTCCCTTTTAGCAATACCTGAGTTTATGCTAATGAGGTGACTCCTGGTGGACCCTTGGATGGTTTCAGAAGGGCTGGCCATGCCACACATCAGGCATGCGAGGAGGTCTCACCCCTTCCTGACATGTAGCTTTCCTTCTCAGGGGTCACACAAGTGCAGCAGCTTAGAGCAAGGGGTGGCCAAGAACAGTCCAAGGAACTTTCAGTCCCTTCTGGATCCCAGGGAGGGGAGATTGCATTGGGTCATGTAGCCAATCCTTTTAACTAATCACACTGACCAAACAAAACCTCAGATCAGGAAAATTCTGAAGCAAGGAGGCCAGGGGAATTTCCTGGTTATATCACCCGAGGGTGGCACACCCTGACTCCACAGAGCACAGTCTCCTGTGCTCAGGACCCGTCCAGCCTTGCTCGAAGTGCCTCTTCATCTGGCTGTTCATTGGTACACTGTATAATCACGCTTGCGGCAATTTCTATGAGTCATTCTAGTGAATTATTAAACCTGAAGTGAGTCATGGGACCCCCAAATCTGTAATCAAGTCAAACCAAAGCATGGGTAGCACAGGGGCTCCGCTCGTGGTTGGCATATGATATGGGGGCCGTCTTGGGGGACTGAACCTCTTAACCCATGGAGTCTGCACTAGCTCTGGATAGCTAGTGTCAGGATTGAATCGCATTGGCAGGTACCAGTTGGCGTTGGAAAACTAGAGTTAGAACATATTTAGTTAAAAGCTTCACCATCCAACCAGTCATTCAAGGTAGAAACCTAATAGTTATATATGACTTGTCCACCCACCACATTCCATCCACGTAACACTGCCTTGGCCTTCAAATGTATTGACTCAGCCTCCCGATCTCTAACCCTTCATCTCCCTCTCCAACTTCCACTGTCCAAATTTAGACACTCCAGCAACTCTCATAGGGCTGTTAGAGTAGCATCCAAGGGCACTCCCTAACACCAATCTTGCCTCATCTTAAGTTGATCCGCTGTTTCAATTAGTATCTATGAAAAACGCAGATCTAACTTGGTCTGAAAAATCATTAAAAAACTGTCTCCTCTCTCAGCAATGGTCTCAGGCCCAACCCAGGTCACAAACACCTCTGAAGTATTTAACCATTGCTGATGTCTGGGCCACACCCCCATGGATTCTGAGCTCTAGCTAAGGACCTACCTGCAGGCAATATGAAAGCTCTCCTCTATAGTTTCTGCATCAGACATTTTAAGTATTTATTCTCAATTATTTGGAATTCATGCTGATGTAAAATTAAGTCATGGACTTTTTGAGTTATTTCTGTTACAGAAAAAAAATTTAAAAAATCTTTTATCCCACCACTTAAATAACATTTCATGGAATAGAAATGTTCAAAGTACAACTATTTTGCAAATTCTCTATATCATTTTTTTTTTAAATTTGGGTTGTAATTTGATAACTGATTGGAGCTCGAACAACTTGAGTTCAAATTTCCAAATCTGGCTGGGTGTGGTGGTGGACACCTGTAATCCTTCCAAGCCAGGCTCAGCATCTTATCAAGGCCCTAAGCAACTCAGCAAGTCTCTGCTTCTAAATAAAACATAAAAAGGGCTGGAGATGGAGATGTAGCTCAGTAATAAAGCACCCTAGGATTCAATCCCTGGTACAAAAAACAATCAAACAAACACACACACACACACACACACACACACACACAACTAAATCTGGCTGCATTTTACCTGGGGTAAACCCTATTCCAAGACAACCATGTCTTTACCCTGTCAAATGAGTGCATATGTTAGGTAAGGGGAGGGGCCACCCTTTACCAAAGAGGGAACCTGGACAGGGGAATGTATTTCCAGGCTTCTGTGTTAGAATACAGCAGATGTGGCAGGATTCGGTGCCATTTTTTTTTACCAGAGATGTGCTCTGTAAGATGGAGATGATTCTGTAATATCTCACCCACGTGGATTGTCTATTCCTATAACATGTGGGTGATGCAAGAGCTATTTCTATTTTAAAAGAAATCATTCACTTTATCAGCAATACACAGGTGACTTGACCTTAAACTTGGGTAATTATACTAATGAAAGAGCCAGCACCACATTCACAAGCATGTGCAGACCCTCTCCCTTTGCCTATTGTCTAGAAGCCATTATGCTCTGTGTAGCTCTCTTTCTGTTCCTGTTTCCTTGGACCCCTTCCAAGATTCAGTCTGTTATTATTTAAACTCTCTCTGAATGTTGGTATGTTGGTATTTTTGTGCTCTGCCTTGTATGACTTATGGATTTTTTTTCCCTGCTTGGTGAGATATTTTCCATATCTATTCACAACCATTATTCATTCCACATGCTGCAAATATAATGCCCACCTAATCAATCACCACTTTTGCATTTGAAAATAAAACCATCCTTTCTTTATTATATTAGGCAAATTAGTCAAATGAGTGTTTTCTAAAACTTGCTGCCTTTTTAGGGCCCTTGGCTCTCAGCCTGCCTTCTCTGCTGCTGCCTCCCTCTTTCTCCTGTTTGCAAACAGCATCACTTCTCTCCGCTGGTATTCAGGGGACTCGATCCTCCCGACTTTATCATCTGCTTTGATGATCACATGTCCTCCCTTGGAAGCAACCCCTTTCCAGGGAGGCCGAGTGGGTGGTCTAAACTGTCAGAGACAGAAGCCTCCACATCCTCTGGGCTGTGAAGTCCCTTAGATTGAAACAAGGAAACTCTCTTCTCTGGAAGATTTGACTTTTAGAAAGCACAACCACCATATAATCGATATTAATCATGGAACATCACAAAATGCCATCCTGACGGTTTGCTTAAAACAGGGTAGTAAAAAATTAAAACAAGCCAGAAAAAAAAAAAAATGGAGCAGCTTACATATTTAATTCTTTCCTTACCAGTTCTTCCCCAGCCCACGTTTTCCTCAATTTTTCCATTTTAGTTTAATTTTAAGAACGATTCCTTTGTTTTAAGAAACCAGGGTCCTTTTGTGCCAGTCCCAACATTTTTGTCAATTAAGCCTCTTTAAGAGAGAGAGAGAGCAAGCACAGCTAAGCATCTGCCACCACAAGGAATATTTGGGCCAAAGCCTGTTATAGGAAACTCTGTCTAACTATTGTCCCAGCGAAGCAAATGGCTCTTAGAATTGTGGTTCTTTCTAATGTATGTGTTTATAAGCAATTAAACTCCAGTTTTAGGGAAGACTCACTAACAGCATACATTATTTTAATAGACATACAGTACTACTTTAAACCGTCTTCGCCATCTGCTCATCATGATTATAAATGCAAAAAGAACATATTTTACATTAGCATCAGAAACTAGTGCGATATTAGGGATTGAAATGCCCATATATGCTCTTTGTACAATACCGAATGCATCTGTGCTATTTTCCTTTTCTTTCCACAATGCAAATCAGAGAAAGAAGATGTTTGTTCCTTGTCGACTATTTCCTGACATGGAAGATAATTTTCAGGAGGGAAATTCATTAGGAGGGGATTTTGACTTACTATTCAACCAAATATGCTTTTAAAACTCCATGAGCTCATGTGTCTGGCTCTTGTGGGCCCTATCTAATGAGGGAGAAAAAACAATACACTAGGGCAGCAAATGGACTGTAATCTCCCTTAACATCCAGAGATATAATGTATAATGTATAATGGGTAAGTGTCTCTTCTCTATAAATAAAATTTGAAATACATGGGATGCACATGCATTGGTGGAACACTTAATATAGAGCTGAAAAAGCATCTGGATGGGCATATGCTCTGGTTATCATCTGAATCTTTATGGCTGGGTGATCTTTCTAGATGGAGAATAATACAGTCCTAATGTTAGAGAAAGTGGGGGGTGAAGCTTTGAGTTCTATTTCCTTAGTTAGGCTGGTTAAAGCCACCACATAAACATATTTGTGTCATAGGAAATGGTAGACTCCCTACTACGTAGGATTTTTGCTGGAATCTAGAAATGGAGGCCAAAGGAAAAGATACTCAGAACAAATTAGAAGAAATGCAGGAGTAGAGTCCACTTGAAAGACTGCATCCCCTCCCTTCAGCGGCAATCTTGATTTATCACTTGCTTAAAGGGCTTAACTTGCACTACATTTCCAGTTCAACAGATTTAAGATCAAAGGGCCATGACTGTTTCCCCCAGGGCTTATTAACTGCATTTCTGGGGGTTTTGTTTTGTTTTGCATTTTGGCTTTGTTGGTGGGGACTGAATGATTAAGGCCTACATTATAAAATGAGAAATATGACACTCAAGTGAAGATGAAATGTTTGTGCTCCTTAGAATGGCCATGGTCAACTCTATGCCACCAGGCAAACATCACCTGAAGTGAGTGCCTCCACTTGGTGAGACCAAGACCTTCAGTGATCCCAGACAGCTCTCGCAAGCAGAAAACTATCTCTGTTCTCCATTCTACGTAAAAAAGCAAAACATTTAACCTAAGAGATGCTTAAAAAAAAACCTTCTAGCATCCCTTGGAGTAGCTCAACTGTGCAATTTTGGGGAAGACTGCTACCTGCCCTTTTTATGTAAGGGCTGAACTTCTTGAGAGCTATCTTCTTAAGTATGTACCATAAGCCATCCAGTGTCAAGACCAATTTCTAGAAAATAACACACTCTCCATATCACTCCCTGCTCAGAAGTACTTAGTAGCACCCATAGCTGAGATTTGAAACCCTTTCAGAGGTCCCCGTTCACGGGATCCATCATCTTTTCATTCTCGCTTTGGGCTTTGCCTGGTGTCTCCTAGCTCTCAGCCCTTCGGCTCCCCCACAGGGTTGGGAGGGGACTCTCACTCTGTCTGTGAAGCTCTGGGAGACTCCATTTCATGCCTGCTCTTGTTATACACACTCTACTGTCACATTCTCCTGCAACAACGCTTGTTGGTTTTGTAACTGGCCAGGTGGTCTCTTCCCGAAATTCCAACAGAAAGCAAAGCCCGAGCCCCTTTAGTGTACCATTGTTCCCATCATCTTGCACTCTGGCTAGCCAGGGACCAGGACTAAGAGATACTAGGTCCTTCTCAGGGGTCTGATTTGTGCTTTAATCCTAGACTTGTCTCCTCCAAACCTCTCCTTCTGCTCCTCGGTCCTCCCCTCCCTGTCTGTTTTGCAAATATCTGTTCTTCTATGATTCAGGAACAGTCCTTATACTATACCCTGTGTCCCCCCATCTTCCTGTGGCTAATCATAAAAACTCTGTTCCTCTAATTCTGTCCCTGAAACCCATCAACGCTTTCTTCCTCCAACCAAGGGTGGCTCTCAAGTGAAAGTGGCTTTCACAAATTTGAACCTGAAACAGGAAGGAAGAAATGGTGTCTTTCTCACATTCAGGGCCAGATTCTGCTCTTCCCTAAAGGAGGCGGGGGGGGGGGGGGGGGGGGTTGCTCCAAGGGATTAAGGAGTGCAAAACAGCAAGAATTTGGGGCAGTAAAAATTACACATGACATAATACATTAAAATAATATTTACCTCACATGCATTAAGACCTAACCTAAATCCCATTTTTTTTCAAATCACACTGATTAGAAGTGAATTCTACCATCTCTAAATTTGTTAATGGGAATAGATGATCCTTACCATATATGCTAGCCAGAAGAAACAGAACAGTAAGCAGCGTCTCTTTGTTCCTGATACATAGCCTCATGGCACCTGCCTGGGGCAATTCCTGTTTCTCACAGTTGGGGTAATTCCCACTTGTCACATGGTGTGCAGGTGATGCTAATGCTGGGAGGGCAAGTCTGTGACTGGTCCCATCTTTCACATTCATCCTGCTCTTTAGACTTGCAGATAACCTGAGGTTCAGCACCACATCAGTATCTCACTGTCTGCCAGCCTCTGAACTTGGTTTTTGGCACTGAGTCAAATTACTAAAAGGAAAGTATTTGACAATGTCATCTTCAATGCCCCCAAATTTGAAATTGGAAGAATGATTGATCAAATGGATGAACACAGGGCACTCACTGGTCATCACAACATAGAGGTGTGCAGTTCTTTCTCCAAGAGATTGTATAGAGTTTATATAAACACTGTAAGTAAAATGTTGTTTAAAATGCTTTAAATTGCTATTTCAATTTGAAAAATAATTCCTGTACCTCACCATTAGAAATTGAGCAATACAAAAGATTAGACACAAAAGGCCAATCTCCCTCTCACTCTCAATTCCTTTCTAGTTCTTTCTCCAAGACAATTACTATTATCAGCTTCTTGTTCATCCTTCCAGAAAACTCCTGGCCAAATACAAGGTATACACACATACACACATACATACATAAACATATGCATAATATGTACATAAACCCCCTTTTCCCCACAAAAGGGAGCATTCTCTATACAGTGTTATGAACCACTCAGAAATGAATCTTGTAATTTTCTTGAAACAGTGTGTCTAGCTCTCATTCTTTTTAATAGGTGCTTACTATTGCATTGATTGTTCTATAAGTTATTTAACAAAATAAGAAAATTTAGATCAGTCTTTTTATTAAGAATTTCTATCATAAAATATCCTAAGCAAATATGATGCTGAGAAAGCAAGGTCTCCAGGTATGCTAAATTTCAAACCTACACACACTGCAACTCTTCAGGAACCTTGGAGGGAGATATTCCTGGGCCTCCTCTGTGCAGAAGGAAAACAGTGTGTGGGAGGTAGGTAGCTCTACCCAAGCTCCACTTGGCAGCTGTCAAGTCATGAAGGTTTTTTTTTTTTTTTTTTTTGTCTGTGTTCCCTTGTCTAGTGCTAGCTTAACTGGATCCTAACATCTGTTCTCCTCTGACCCAGACTTGCACTTGCCAGGGCTATTGAATCAGTGTCACTCTGTCCTCCAACCATCCTGATTCTGCTCTGCTCATGGCCCAAGCTGCCTTCTCAACCCACTTTCCGTGTATCACATTTGTGCATCCACAAGGCTTACTTGATTTGCAGGAGTTGGCCATTCTCACTATTGGGAGACAATTTCTTCTTTAGGCTTCTGAAGGCCCCAGGGTTTCTCACAATCTCTTCCCCTCAGTCTCATGGTGCTGTGAGGTCCCAAGGCTCTCAAATTGGCAATACCTGCTTTTCTATCCAGACTGTCTCCCTAGGTGGTGGTACCAATACCACCATCTAACATGATGAACAAGACAAAACCCAGGAATAACCCTGGAATCCTCTTTCTCACATCCGGCATCGTGAAGTTCCATCAGCACTATTGTTACCACTCTAGACAAAAGCACACTCATCTCTGGCCTGAGCCTTTCCATGAGGAAGACTGGCTTGAAAACAAGGAAATGCACAAACGAACAACTAGCCTAAGGAATAAAAATGGGGTTGGAACTTACATGAAAGGTGGTTTGCTTTACAAGCTTTTGAAGTTCTAACATGAACAAAATTCCATTGTATCGCTAGTCTCTTTTCTTTGGCTAGAGAGAAAAGGGCAAATAAAGCAGAGAAGTGACCACTCAGGGCACATCCAGTCATTGCCTGTTGCTGCCCCCTGCAGTTCACCCAACAGGTCTCAATCCCAAGAAGGCACTGGCCAAACGGCCATCAAGCAAACCTGCACCCACGCTAACATGGTAGCTAGCTTCTTTGCCACTGGTGGCTATTGAGCACTAGAACTACGGCTGCTCCCTGCAAACGAAGACCTGCTAGAAGCATAAAATACACACCAATTCTTAATAACTTAGGATAACAACAACAAAGAAGAATGTAAAATACCTCAATAATTTTAAGTTGATTTTTTGGATATATTGGATTAAGTAAAATATATTGTTAATATTTTATTAAAATAAATTTCACCTATTTTGCCTTTTTTTAATTGCCATGCTTCTAACAAACTGGAAATTTATTCTATAAGTGGCCTACATTATATTTCTAGTGGATAGCACTTGTCTAGAAAGTCAAGTACAGGGGAGGTTTTGCATTTCAGTGACATGCTAACCCATGGACACTAATTCCTGAGAAGTTTTCATTGTTTAAGGAGTTGTCAAGAAACACGTTATTAGATACATACAATTAGAATGCATTAATAAAAGTGTAATCAAAAGCCAAGAAATGTCAAAGAAATTTTTAAAATCCTATATTGGAACAGTCTTCAGAGTCCAGAGCCCTAATTGAGGCACAATTTTGTCCTAAGGATGAATTTAATTTTTGGAAAATATCCACTCATTTATTGAACTAACAGAGATTGAGCACCCACTATGTGCCTGACGTTAGCTAGACAGGGATGCTTGTAGAAGTAAAAATGAAAATTTATGACCTCAAGAAGTTTATCATACACCCACAAGAATTATTCTTTTTTTTTTAAGAGAGAGAGAGAAAATTTTTCAATATTTATTTTTCAGTTCTCAGTGGACACAACATCTTTATTTTTGTTATTTGTATGTGGTGCTGAGGATCGAACCCAGCACCCCGCGCATGCCAGGCGAGCACGTTACCGCTTGAGCCACATCCCCAGACCCACAAAAATTATTCTAACACTAATTATATTGTTCTAGTGGGGGAAGGGTGTACCAAGTATAAGGAATGTCCATTTATATGGAGCCAGGCCTAATGAATAAGATAGATATTAAGCTGGGATTACAAAGAAGTATCAGGTAATGATACTGATTATCTTTATCTTTTGTGGTGTTTAAAGGAAATGGAACCAAAACATGAGAAATTGCAGCACTGCTGTTTGTTTGAATAAGTATGCTTTTTTTTTTTTTTTGTTCTAGATTACACATATCTTTATTCATTTATTTTTATGTGGTGCTGAGGATTGAACCCTGTGCCTCACAATGCAAGGCAGGCGCTCTATCACTGAGCCCCAGCCCTAGCCCCTGAATAAGTATGTCTTTTAGCCTGCCAAGCTGACCACTTTGGAAAGGACAATGCTTGTTTTTGTTTGTCTGTGATACTGGAGGTCAAATCCAGGACCTCACACATGCTAGGCAAGTGCTCTACTGCTGCGCCTTGGCCTCAGCCTGATGATTCTCATTTTACCTCTTCAGTCTTAGCCTGTTTGTGCAAATAAAATCCTACCCTTATGTCTTGCTGTAGTGCTTCCTCCTCAGTCCAGCATTCCCAAAGCAGTCAGGCTGGCTCTGGGTAGGAAGGAGGATGACCAGCAAGAACCTTCCAGGGATTGGATGACATCATCAGTGAGCTGGAATGGGAGCTGCCCCTCTACATCCTCATATTCCTTAGAAAAGCGTGGGGATAATATCTAAGTGTCCTCTAATCTGGACCACTGCAACCTGTCCTATTGGACAGCTGGGACAGTTCTCTTATCCTAATACCCAGTATGTAAAATTCAAGGGAATTCTATACAGACTCCTATCATGTACCTCATCATCTATTGAAACAAAAAAGGAATGACTTCAGTGATTAGGACAGGTAAGGAAATACTTCTGCTAATTTTTATTCCAGTATGAGACACACCTATAACTGAGAGTCTCGCCAAATGGAGAAGGGTAAGTAGAACCAAGCTTCATGGCCCCGAATTACAGACTTGTCTGGTTGATATACGGTCAGGCAAACATTGTCTCACGCCAGTAAATGGCCACAACATTGTACAGAGAGTGGCTGGTCAACTCCAGTGCAAACCATTAACCACATTAGAGAAAATAGCTCTGGAGAGGTATCGCTCGCCGGTTTTAACTTCAAAAGATGTCACCAGAAGAGCCACAAATTATTATTGCTGACAATTTGTACAATTTGTCCCTGGTGAAATGTGTGTGTCCCTACACTGCAGCATTTTACATAACAATATGAAATATTAAAAGGGAAAAACGTTTTGTAATAAACAGCAGTTTTGCTGATTGCGGCTGATTATGTTAAGCAGCTTGTACTGTGGGTGTCAGAGGAGACTTAATAGCTCCTATAACTAATCTCCACGACTGACCTCTCCCCTCTGCTGATGAAGCCTATTCAAAACCTGCTGCCCTCTGCTCATTTGCAGATCGTATATTTCTGAACTGTTTTGATCATGCATATATTTGCTAAACTTGTTGTGTACAGGATTTGTGTGTGTGTGTGTGTGTGTGTGTGTGTGTGTGTTAAAAAATATATATATATATACTGCATGAAGAAAGATTCCCACCAGGGCTGTCTAATGCATTATTAAAAGAAGAAATAAACTACACAAGCAGTCAAAATGATGTGTATTTCTAAAATTCCTATCAGATCCCAACATGTCTTTAATTATAGCTGGAGACCTTTCCTCTATGGAGAGACGCTGTGTGTAGGAACATGGTGCTGAAATTTTTTACTCCAACTTTAAAATAAAGGACAAGGATGTCTTTCTGGGGAAGAGCGTCCTCTTGGTCATTTCATCAGCCTCGATGGCTGGTACTTAGAAGCAAAGTGCTATTCAATCACGAAGCAATTTCATTTTTCTGATAAAAGTTTTTGATTTAAATGGGATTTCATAGAGCACATTTCAGAGTGTAGAGAAATCCTCCATCGGTAAGTGCAGATAAATATGTAAGTGCCTGTGTGTAAGTGTCTATAATTCACAGTTTGCTCGTCCTCTCTTCCCCCAATCCAGAGATGTTTACAAAACCGCAGGGGAAATGTGGTGGTGGTGGAGGGGAAGCGACGACGCTTTTAGAGCACCGAGGCGATCCTGGCTATCCCAGATTATGCAAATGTAGCTGTCCTGGGGAAATAAAATAAAATAAAGACAAAGAGGGAGGAAAAAAAAAAAAAAACCAACAATTCAAGAAGTCAAGTGTATGAATCCGACTTGCTGGGGAAAGGGCGGACTCTGTACAACAAGGTCACAAAAAGCTGCAGGGTTCTGTGAGACCAATGCTGGCTGAGGCAGGCTGATAAATATTTCCTGTAGGATTTGAAGCAGGTTGCCACCAGCAAAACAAAAATCCCTAGGGGGCAGTACATAATTAACAATTTGAAGATGTGGCCGCGTGTCATTGTCTCAAAGGGAGCCAGGGAATCCTGCCCCACCAAAGCATAAAAACCCAGGTTCCCATATCAATCTCACACCCGCACCCCCCCACCCCCATAAACCAACTCCGTGTCCCCCCCCCCCCCGCCCCCCGCCGCCCAGGCTGTGAGATGGTCTTTTCTCCAGGTTGGTGAATGTGTCCAGGCTGATGGTGTCATTTTCCTTGATTTTGTATCAGCGCCACCAAACCTGTTCCTCTAGTCTTAGGGAAAGCTCTTGGCATGTTACGAAAGCAAAAGAATATTTTTTTTTCTATTAACAAAAAAACAAATAAAATCAGGACAGAGAGAAGAAAGCTGTCCAGAAAGGTACCTGTCTGAGTGTGTTAAAGACTTTTAGAACAGTGGACTATTTCTGAAGACAAATGACCTTCAATTAAACTGGACCTGCAAACGAAAACTCAGGATAGAGAACAGTGCCCAGAACAAGAGGTTTAAGCATGCTTCTAAAATTTCTTTGGTTTGAGGCAAGACAGGTTGGATTTTGAAGGGAGAAAGAGGTTAATTGCCAGTGGGAATGAGTAACAGAAGGAAACATTAGATTTTTTTTTTTTAAACAAACACCTTTATTTTGTTTTTTGCTTTATTTTTATGTGGTGCTGGGTTTGAACCCAGTTCCTCACACATGCAAGGCCTGTGTGAGCCACAATCCCAGCCCCTAGATCTTCGGGTAGTGCTAGCATTTTTTTTTTTTCCAAGAGAAGCCAGGAATGTTTTCCAAGAGACAGATCTGGGACAGCAACAATTTTGAGTTTGTTCTGCCCCCAAGCCTTAGAAGCAATGTGGACCACGACTCAGAGCCACAGATTTGAGGAAAGGAAACCCAGCCAACATTTCCCACCATGACACAGAAAACATGTACTCCTTGGGAAGTTGCTTAGCATCTCTGTCTCGGTTCCTTCAATTGCAAACTGACTTCAGATCACTTGCCACCTGCCTACCTAATCAGAATATTGTGAGGGTTAATGAGATTGCGCTTGCAAAGTGATTGCTTCATCATATAACTCCAAAGTATTATTATTCATCATAAAGACACAGCTGCAATATTGTATATTGTTACATACCAGACACCATGCTTCTATTTTTAGCAACCTTGAAATGAGGGTGTCTTAGAATTATACAGTGGAAGGGACCTGGTGATATTACCTGCCCCAGCTATGCTCTGGGGCAGGTGAACGGCTGCCTGAGAAGAGCTGTCTGTTCAGTCTCATCTCCGCATCCAAAGCAGCAAGCTCTTCAGTTCTTTCTCCTGAGGAAACTCCAGGGCTGCCATTCTGATGGTTGAGTTATTACTGAAGTCTGGATTCTGACTTCTGTTTTAACTAACATCTCTTTCTTTTATTGATAGACACGTCGGTCTCCACTTCGTAACCATGAGAGGCAGAAACCTCATCTGACACTTTCTTGTTTTCTCCAAAGATCCTCCTGGTATGGCAGCACGAAGTATACACTCAAGGAATGCATGCTGGATCAAAGCCAGTTGTGGCCACTTGGGCCAAAAGAACACCGCACACAGCACCGGAGAGACTGAACAGCTCACCCAAGTTCAAACTAAGAGGTAGACTGAAAATGGAAACCCAGGATCTACTTCTCTTCCAGTAAGATTTAAGCTTTTATAATTCTCAAGTCATAAGGTCCTAAATCTTCCATGGACCTCATTATATCGTCCTGGGGGTGCCTACAAGCTGAGCCACACCCTCTGGCTTCAGAGTGGACCCTTGCCCACCCCCATTCCCTTGAGTTTTACATAAACACTTGAATCTGATGCTCATGACCAGGTTGCACATCCCAGGCTTCTCGGTCACTCCCCAAGACAGATGAGGAGGGAGGAGGCAATTGATGGGGCACTGAGGCCCAGGACCCTGAGCTCCGTCTCAGGAGACATCTGGGTGTCAGAGGCTGGTTTGAGTCTCTTCCTTCTTTCTTGAAGCCAAGTTCTGTGAATGTGTCCTCAACCTGCCCACAGGGAGCAGCATGAGGAGGGAGACAACCGACCCTAGCACTGGTCTGTGGAAACTCAGAAAAGCTTATCTTTGCAAATTCTGGGTCTGCACATGGGAAGGGAGTGTAAACAAGAAATATAATTGCCTTCACTTATAACCCTTTATTCTTGGAAGACCCACCAGAGTTCTGAAAACAGCCTCATGCTGGCCCAGTAAATCTCATTTTCTTTACAGCAGAGTAAATGGCTGCTTTTCCTCTCCCTTCTTTTCCATTTGAAATTAGCCTTCCTTCCCAAGCCCTGAGAGCTCCAAGGCCACACCACTGGGAGGACGGTGAGTTCTTCAATTCCGGGCTCCCTTGCCAAAGCTTTTCTATGTACTCTGGTCATCAGTGCCAAAGGGTGTGGGACAAATGGAGCTCCGTCTAAACTCACTGTCAGACTGTATTAATGACATGAATGTTGTGTAACTTGAGGAACAAGAATAATGAGCACTCTTGTGAGTGCTTTCTCAGAACCAGGCATGGTACTGCTACTAAACTGTTGATATGCATGATTTCATGAGGCCGTTATTATTTCCATTTTCCAAATTAAAAACACTGAAGCTCAGAAAGGTTAAAACAAGGACTCACTGCTGACGTGTGGTTGGAGAGACGGTTCCCAGCCCACGGAAGGGTGCTGTGGTCTCCTGCAGGAACTGTAGCTGCCAAAGGATAGAAGTCACAGGGGAGAAACCAGAGGATGACACCATCAGCACCAGCAGTCTGGGTGCTCTCCTAGAACAGCAGTGGCTCAATGCCAGTGGTTCTAGAAACACACTAGATCCAAGGTCACCCCAGAGTGGGTGTTTTAGTCAGCTTTTTTGTTGCTGTACCAAAAGAGTTGACAAGAACAATTTTTGAGGAGGAAAAATTTTTTTTTGTAGCTCGTGGGTCCAGAAGTCTCAGTTCACAGATGGCTGACTCCATTGCTCTGTGCCTGAGATGAGGAAGAACATATGGCAGAAAAGTCTGGCAAAGAAAAACAGCTGGGAACATGGTACCAGGAAACAGAGGGAGACAACTCCCTACTCCAGAGAAAAAAATATATGTCCCAAAGGCACACCCCCAGTGACCTAGCCACACCCTCTAGCCACACCCTACCTGCCTCCAGCTACCACCCCGTTAATCCCTTCCAGGGGAGTAATGCACTGATTAGGTCAAGGCTCTCATAAACCCATCATTTCACCTCTAAACATTTTTGCACTGTTTTACACATGAGCTTTTGGGGAGCACCTTGCATCAAAATCACAATAGTGAGCCAAGCCTTCTTGAGCCTTGAGGTATTCCTGACCTTATTTTGGGTTTCCTAGGCTGTAGACTGCTTCCGAAATGCAGTATTTGCAATTGCTATCCCACACTGATCTCAGCTATGCTTAGCAGCCGTGTTCCCCCACCATCTTCTCTAGTCCGTCATGGTAAGTCTAGGGCTGTTCTAGGGTGGGGAATGTGGGAGGATGGTAGGGAATTGCAGGTAAATCCCCTTGCCCATCTTTACTGTGGCCTCTGTCATTGCCCTTCACTCTAATCAACAAGACGTCTCAGGGAACCTGGTATCTACCACCCTAGACCTTTGGGGGAGACTGGTCTGTTCTGAATGACAAGGACAGAAACCAGTCACGAGTGCAGGTCAGTTCAACTCTGCCCCTGCATTGTGTACGGCTGTTGAACTCACGCTTCTCGGGCATGCTCAGTGCAATCTGCTTCCTTGTGAAAAGGAGAGATGTGAACATCACAGTTAGGTGAGGTCTTCTTTCACGTCCCCTAAGTGCTATTGTTTCAGTGACACCAAAGGAGAGAATGTGATAATAATTAATGTTAGAACAAAATCAGAGGGTGGGGCACTTGCTTAGCATCCTATGAATCCCTGGGTTCCACTCCCAGAACTGGGGGAAAAGAGAGAGAGAGGAGAAGAGGAGAGAGAGAGTGCTGGCCTCTGAACCCAACAGACACCCCACAGAGAACTGAATTAAAAGTACTCTCTTGCCAGAGCTTCATACAGAGTCCCCGCCTGGAGTTACTGGTAAAAGGGACAGAGGATCCAAGGCCTATAGCCGTGGGGATCCAAAGAAAACCAGATTCACTCAGGAACCAAATGATTCATCACTGGAACATGGGCCATTTGCTCAGCTCCCTGGGAGTCCCGTGGGTACTGGTGGAGGTTCTCGGTGCCTGATCAAGAGGGGGACAAGATGAAAAGGAAATGCGTGCACAGGCCAAGAGGACAGAACGCATTCTCTGCTCTTTCAGCTCTTTGTATTTCGGTGTCTTTCTTTGCATCCTTTCAGAACTCTCTAGTCTGGTAAAAGATGTGCTAGGCCTCCTGTGCAGGCCACGGGGTTACTGAACATGTGCTTTATCTCCTCTTGCCGATATGATTATTGTGACGGGGACCTTTTTGGCTTTTGTCTTTAAAATGAAGTGATTCACAATACAGCCATGAATCTCTTCATGACCAGGGTATTTCTGAGAACTCGTCATTAAGTGATTTTTGCGGTGTGTGAACATCACGGAATGTATTTATACGAACCCTGACTGTACAGGTAGGCCCATCCCTGGACCTAGGCTCTCCATGCAATCAACAGGCATTGGAGGAAGGACAGCCCTTTCAACACACAGTGCTGGGGAAACAGGGTACCACACGCAGAAGAAGGAAACTAGACCCCATCTCTGACCACTCTGAAAGAGCAACTCAAAACCGATTAAAGACATAAATGAAAGACCTAAAATAATGAAATCAGTTGAAGAAAACATAGGGGAAACACTTCAAGACATTGGAATGGTGGAGGATTTTTTCCTAAAACTCTAGAAGTGCAGGAAAAAAAAGCAAAAAATATCAAATGGGATTATATCAAACTAAAAAGCTTCTGCACTGCAAAGAAACAATCATCAAAGCAAAGACAATTTACAGAATGAGAGAAAATATATGCAAACTGGACATATGTCAAGAGGTCAATATCTACAATCAATAAGGAACTGCAAAACTCAACAGCAAAACCACAAAAACAAAACAAACGAACGAAAACCCACCAAATAACCAGATTAGAAACTGGGCAGTAGGTACAAATAAACATTTCTCAAAGAAAACACTCAAATGGTCAACCTATACCTGAAAACATGCCCAACGTCACCAATCATCAGAGAAACGCAAATCAAAATCACTACCTCATTCTAGTAAGAACAATTATTATCAAAAAGACAAAAAAAAAAGGGCCGGGATTGTGGTTCAGTGGTAGAGACTTTGCCTAACATGTGTAAGGCCCTAGATTCAATCCTCAGCACCTCATAAAAATAAATAAGTAAAATAAAGGATTGTGTCCAACTACAATTTAAAAAATAAAGAAAGAAATAAGCAGCATGTGCTTCCTAGTGTTCTCTTAAAAAAAATAAAAAGACAAAGAAGAATAAGTGCTAATGAGGATATGGAGAAAAGGGATCCCTAGCACACTCTTGGTGGGCATATAAATTAGTGTAGTTATTATGAAAAATAGTACAATTCCTCAAAAAATTCCAGCAATCATACTACTGGATGTATAATGAAGTCAATATGTTGAAGAGGCATCTGCACTCCCATATTCATTGCAGCACTGTTCACAATAGTCAAGATATGGAATCAACCTAAATATCCATCAACTGATGAGTGGATTAAAAAGAAATGGTACATGGGCAAAATGAATACTATTCAGCCATAAAAAAAAAAAAAAGAATTGCTGGGGCTGGGGATGTGGCTCAAGTGGTAGCGTGCTTGCCTGGCATGCGTGTGGCCCGGGTTCGATCCTCAGCACCACATACAAAGATGTTGTGTCCGCCGAAAACTAAAAAATAAATATTAAAATTCTCTCTCTTTCTCTCTCAAAAAAAAAAATTATTAAAAAAATAAAAAAAAAAAAAGGAATTGCCATTTTTGACAACATGATGGAACTGGAGATCATTATGTTAAGTGAAATAAGCCAGGAACAGTAGGAACAGAAAGGCAAATATAACACAATCTCACTAATATGTGGAATTTAATAAAAGTTGATCTCATAGAAGTTGAGAGTCGAGGGATGATTACCAGAGGCTGGGGAGAGTACTGAGTTGGGAGGGCTAGGAAAAGATTGATGTCATTTTTTTCCCTGGCCTTAAATTGGTAAGTTAGAATCAATCTTCAAATCCTCAAGCATTTATTAAGTAATACCTATGTGCTGTCACTGGCACAAAGATGAGAGTCCAGTTCTTGTCCTCACCCATCTTACAATCTAATAAGAAAGATTAGACAAATGCACAAATAAACATCATGTGAGACTGAAAATAATGAGCTCTTCCATAGGAGCAATCTCAACCCAGTACCAGAAAGGCCGAGAGGAGAACAGCCACGTTCCACAGGGAAGACTGGGACAGGTATGGTTTTTCAGATGATCCCTGAATGTAGATATGGAATATGCTGGGATTCTGGGATTCTGGGAACGATGTGAGAGAAGGCATGGAATGCGGATGTTCAGGGACCCACAAACTGGTGGATTCAAGCTAGTTCAGAGTCATATGACTGACTAGAATGCTGGCTACATGATTTTTGTATTGAAATAACTCACATATCATAAAATTCACCCTTACAGAGTGTACAATTTACCATTTTCAGAATATTCACAGACTTGTGCCATCCTCAACACAATCTAATTTCAGACTATTTGCATCACTCTTCAAAAAATCTGTATCTATTAGCAATCATTCCCATTATCCTCTCCCCCGCCCCCAGCAATCACTAATCTACTTTCTAACTGTGTGGACTGGACAGATGATTTGGGTATAATTAAACAGGGAATAGGGAACTACTAATGATTTTAATTGAGCAAACAGTCACAAACTGTGAAATGCAGAAATCCGCTTCTTGGCAATGCTGGGAATGGAACTCAGAGCCTTGAACATGCCCGGCAAGTGCTCTACCACTGAGCCACACCCCCAGCAAAAAATGCAGAAATCTGAAGTGTGTAATTCGATGAGTTCTGGCAGGGGCTCATTCATATTTTTGCTCAATTGTATGAGGGTGCCACTTTTTGTTTAATCTATCCTTCTGTTCACAGACATTTGAGTCCTTTCCAGTTTACGAATCAACAATTGTGAAGAAAGCAGCTGTAAACTTTCTCATAGTGTCTTTTTGTGCACATATGCTTTCATGGGTGGGGGGGGAGTAAATATCTTGGAATGGAATTGATGGTCAGGAAGCTACAGATTTTTAAATTTTTAAAATTTTTTTGCAAGAATGTGACTCACCAGGACCGAACTTTGAGAAAATGAATGGAACAGCAGAACGCAAGAAGAATTAGGAATGGAAATTAGGAAAATCAGGGCAGAGGATATCCTTTGTGACTGAGAGTCAGAATACACAGAACATAGAAAATGAGTGAATAATTTCCACTCAGACGGTAGAGACAGAAGTTTCTACTTGTTATCAATTCATCAAGGTATTCTTGGGTTCCAGGCAGAAGACTGGTATGGTACAGTCATCCTTATTGTGAGGCTTTGGATGAATCACTGACCCCAAAGTCCATTTCCCTGCACCTCCCAAAGTGCCTGGCACAGGGCATTAGTTGAAGAAATGAACTTCTAGCAGTCATTTGATACTTGGGAAGAGCGAAAGGGCATCGGGGAGAGTGGGTGGGCCGAGGCAGAAGCTCATACACTGGAAATTAGCCCACTTACTAGACTGGTTGATTAGATTAGTTACTTGTGTAATGAGGTGGAGAATTTTATTCAACAGAAATTCTCTTCCAGAATTGCTCCCAAGAAAAGCAGTGGGAGCATGCCTTCCCACCCCCAGCACCTCAGGGAATCTCCTGGAACTCCCAGGACATGTTTATTCAAAGAGAATATTTACGGACATCCAGACGATAAGAGAGTTGTTGAATCCAAATTTAAGAAATGTGGGGTGGGATTTCTTTTTCAGTTATTAGGCTGACAGAACAACTTTGGTCATCTGTTTCTTAGCTTTCTGTTCTGTAAAATGGGAAGAAGAATAATACCGGTTTCATCTCCCTTCTAAGTAAATCCATTGTAAAAATCAAAAGACGAAAATGTTTTGAAAAATAAGGAAGCAACCTACAAAGCTCTCAGCTTGTCTTTCAAGGTTTGCTCTAGGGGCTGGGGATATAGCTCAATTGATAGAATGCTTACCTTGTATCACAAGGCCCTGGGTTCAATCTGCTTCGTCACCCCAGGTTGCAGCAAGAGCTACTTGTCCTTGAGATTTAAATAAAATTGGCTGGAGCCAATCCCATGGGATGCGTGACATCTCCCCCTACCCATTTCTACAAATTCCTAGGGTACCACAAACTCATGGGCTCTTCTGGCCCCAAGTTCCTCCTCTCTAAATATGTAACCTCTCTGTCTTAGGTTTTGTACTTCTTCCCTCTCTCTGCAAACAGGGACCTCCCCACCCTCCTTTTTATAATCCCCACCACACAAACCACTCAGAGAGGACACATTTGTATATTAAGTTTACCTGCAAAGTGGGGAGGAAACATTTGTGTATAAAGTTTACCTGTGAAGTGGGGTGAGGGAGAGAGGTTGCATTACTACAACGCATCTGCATAATAGTAAGCCACATCTATTCCTCAATTCTTTGGCCACTCTGTTCTAATGACATCTCACAACATCTCATGAGTCGTTTTTCCTCCTTGGGCAGAGGTTCTGCCCTTCACTGTGTCCTCGCTTTCCCCCTTTCTTTCTCCTTCGCTCTCTACTCCTTTTCTCAATTCCCAAACTCCTCAAGCCAATTCTTTGTCTCCTTCCAGACTTTAGCTGGAGTGCCTTCAATCCTAGAAGGGCCTCTCACGCCTTTTGTTTGATGCTTTATCTTTAAAGAAAAGTGTTTCCCTCTTTAAAACATATTTGCCAGCTTTTAAAATATTTTTCTCTCTGTTACACTGATTAACGTTATTTATGATTATGTCCAACAGCCCCTTCTGGGTTACATGCTGCCCTCAGGGTGGAGCTACTATGTGATTCACGTCAGAGTTTAAATCCAGTGCTTTGCAGGTGATGCTGAATGAATGGGTGAGTGGATGAATGAGGGAGAGCAGAGCAGAAGGAAGAGAAACACCAGGCTTCCATGTTAGGATACTAATATGATTCAGTTATCACCAGAAGAAATCAATACCGGCAGGGAGAGCTGCTCCTGACCCTGACCCTAATGAGCAGGTGAACACTGGGCTTGGGTCGATGAAGGCAGTGTGCTGCACCCACCTTCTCAGAAAGGCTGCTGACCTCCAGCAGAATGGCAGCAATTTATGATCATTATCAATGAGAACTGGGACTGTCGCTGTGACCCACAAGATTTGTCCTCTCCATCCTGCGGGTGACCCTTCTGATCAGATTTCTTCCAGTATAATCAGAGTTGTCACGAGAGTACAAACTCAGGGCTGAATCACAAACACCCTTAAGCCCATGGATTGGAAGCAAGAAACACATATTTTATTATAAACACTCTGCCATTCAGCTTAGTGAATATGGGGAAAGAGAAAGAAGACTATGTCTGACCATCAACAACAGGCTGTATAACAAAAACACACTCTTGAAATTGTTGCTGGACGCAATAGTTGTTCAGATCCTGAAAGTAAAAGCAACCAATGTTTTTAGAGCTCTGGAGTTCACTAGTGAGCTCAAGAGGTGCATGACCTCACTAAACCCTGTCAATATGCTTATTCAGTAACAATCACTGCCATTCCCATACAGGCGGGGACTGAGACCCACAGAGGCCAATTTTCCCAATGTCACACACCTAGCAAGAGGCAAGTCTGAAATCAGAAACTTGTTTTCTGATCCGAAATCATATTTATTTTTTGTCACATTATGCCACCATGTCTGAGAGACACCCACAAGAGCCTTGGCCACACAATGCACATTCAGAGTTCTGGGACATAGATATCCAGAAGGCATGCAATTATTGTCCTAAAGAACAATGCAGTGAAGGGCTGGGGTTGTGGCTCAGTGTAGAGACTTGCCTAGCATGTGTGAGGCACTGGGTTTAATTCTCAGCACCGCATATAAATAAACAAAAGCCCATTGACAACTAAGAAAATATTTAAAAAAAAAAAAAGAATGATGCAGTGAGATTAGTTGTCAGTAATACAGTTATATTCTTTTTAAAAATTTTTTTAAATTGATGTTTTAAAAATAAATGACAGCAGAATGCATTACAATTCGTATTACACCTATACAGCACAATTTTCATATCTCTGGTTGTATATAAAGTATGTTGACACCAATTTGTGTCTTCATACATGTACTTTGGATAATGATGTCCATCACATTCCACCATCCTTGCTAACCCCCTGCCCTGCCCTTCCCCTCCAACCCCTCTTCCCTATCTAGAGTTCATCTATTCCTCCCATGCTCCCCCTCCCTACCCCACTATGAATCAGCCTCCTTATATCAGAGAAAACATTCGGCATTTGTTTTTTTGGGATTGGCTAACTTCACAGTTATATTCTTAAGAGTAATAATCATTTAAGTCAGTAAATATTTTTGCTATTCTGTGGCTCAATTATTACCCATTACTTGGAGTGAGCAAATCCAGAGTGTGTAGTACATAATCCAAAAGAAGCACCCGGGGTTTTAGAAAGCTGAAGAGAATGGAGTGGAGTCTGCTTTCTCTGCTGACTTCAGGCTCCTCTTTCCTGGTCACCTTGCTGTGACTGTCAGCACAGCCCCGTGCTTATTTCCAGTGTTTGGGTCTGACTGGCATGTGTTCTGACCTGTTTTGAAGTGGGAACACGTCAGTTTGGTTGCAAGCAACAGAAGCAGACTCACTTTTGCCAAAAAGCATAATGTATTAGAATGATCTTAATTCCTTCCCAGAATCAAAGGGAAAGCCTTGGAAAGAACAGAAACTGGGCACCTCCATGGATCTAGATGGCAGAAGAAACACTTGGACATTAGCACTCAGACATCGGCATTCAGACATCAGAATGAACCTACCCCAATTCTTTCCTACACTGGTGTCATTTGGGGTGAGTCTGAGGACCCTTCTCTAGTCAGGTGCTCACGGCGTGACAAGGAGGAGAGGTGGGGACCATGATTGACAGTCTCTCCCTCCAGAACCCCATGAAATGGGGCAGGAGTAGTTACTCAAAGAAACGCTGGAAAAGGGGGAAGACAAAAATAGAGATTTACTATAGGAACAATAACAACAACAACAACAACAAAAATAGTGCCTCATAGGATTGTTTTGGGGATTAAAAGTGTAATAAATTTTCAGGGCTGGGGATGTGGTTCAAGTGGTAGCGCGCTCAACTGCCATGCACCGGGCACTGGGTTCCATCCTCAGTACCACATAAAAATAAAATAAAGATGTTGTGTCCACCGAAAACTAAAAAATAAATATTAAAAAATTCTCTCTCTCTCTTTTTTTAAAAAAAAGTATAATAAATTTGAAGGGCTTGGCATGATGTCTGGCACAGTGTGGTTGCTTAATTAATACTTGTTGCTATAAGACTGCAACAAAAGTGACCTGGGAGAAAATGAATAATTCTAGGAGGAAATACATCAAAAAAGAAAAGGATCTAACAGGTGGTTTGGCAGGGCAAAGAGGGGACCTCCCCCCACCATACCATGACCACCCCTAAAAAACCATGAAATCTGCAGTGAATGCTTTTAATTATTTGAACATTCTCTTTTGTATAAAGAATGCCAGGAATGCTAAGAACACAGGCACCAGTAAATCGACAACAACCAGAGACTGTTTCACTGACTAAACCGAGTAACAGAGAGGCACATCTGTCTAGGAGGCAAATGGCAATAGAGATGAGGTGTAGATGATTCATTTTCAGAATCTCTGGTTTTAACAATCTAAGATATGGAAAGAGTATTTTATAATTATTATGATGGAATCACTTTTAAATTACAGTAAAATGGTTTTCACTTATTCCTCTGTAACCTGAATAAAATGTATTGGCAATTAACAATTATACTCTGGTATTTCTGCATACCACACTAACTGCAATGAACATTAATATTTATGTGTTACCTATGCTGTTACCGACTGGGCCAGATTTGGTCCCTGGATCCTCATTTCTCTATTCCTAGAGACATAAATGGGAGTTGCAAGTGAGTATCTGAAGACACATTTCCAACTGCTGTAGTTTGTCATTCTTATAGTTTATATCTTGAAAGCTTCATAACCGTAGCAAATCAGCTCTCACTCTGGGAATGGTTTTAAACAAGTTGGAAGCCATAAACCTATAGACAGTGCTGAATATTCCTGAACAATCACTCACCTTAATGGTGAAAACGTGGCTCTATTATTTCTAAAATCACAAAGTATTTAAATTAGGATTCTGAACAAAACAATGAGTCCTACCTATCTATCAGATCAAACAGACAAGAGCCTCAGGTGTTCACTCTGGGACCGCTCTGGGTGTGGTGCTCGAGAACATAGATCCCTCTGGCTCTTAGGTCTGCAAATAACCCTTGACATTTCTCTAGAACCCTTGTACAAAAGAGACTTCGTGCATCTCAAATATGGACCTTCTCCTTGAAAGTGCCCTGTACTGCTACCATCAGAACTTGCCTTCACAGAATTTAGTAATGCCTAAAAGATTTGAAATCACTCAGAATTCAGAAATATATTTTGCATCCCTGTTTACTTCCTTTATACAAATAATAAAATGGAGAACCACAAAAGTCTGGTGTTCTAACCATCCCTGAATGATCACAATGAGTGAAGGACCCTTTTCTTTTCCAAGTATTGTTAGCTTGAGATGCTTCTTAAGTGATATTTCATAATGTCCTTCTAAATTAGTAATTGCACTACTTTTTTTTTTTTTTTTTGGAAAAGGCAGAACCTAAATAAGTGAGTGGGCTTAATAAATAAAAATTTTAAAAAGGAAAACATGTTTACTAGTTATTTAAATTTTTAATGTATGTCTTAGTGTTTCTTGTATACTTTGAAAGTGGTGAGGATTTTTTTTTAAAAGCTCATTCCTAATGACTTTTCTAATGAATTTGCCCTTGAGTGATTATCTTTGTTGGGGCCTACCATGTATTTGCTTTGAGCGACACTGGCCCTGTGCCCCAGAGCATCCTTACAGAAATTAAGGTTCCCACAGCATCCAGTCCATGGCTGTGCTCCAGCGCACCTCTTAAAATTCTGGTCATCATCTCTCAATCAGATCCTGAAAAGTAATGAGGCATCTTGGCTAAGTGGTAGCAAATTAGCAACTTACAGATAAAAACATACTCATCATTACCTGAAAGTAATAATATAGGGTAAACAAATAGAACATCAAACTCTAACCCATTGATTATGTAAGATTTTGCATGTATAGTTAATCTTTTCTTTTGAAATTAACTTTGGGTCTCTTGTTTACAGAGAATAAGTATACAGAATATCTAAAATCAAATTCATAGATAAAATTTTCTCTACTTTTTTTTTTTTTTTTAAATGGAAAAGTATCTGAGTGGTTCAAATATCCTCTCTGAAGAATCATGGTTATATCCCTTGGTGGAGCTTGCTGGATATCTCAATATTGAACATTTCCAATGTTCAATGCTGCATACCAATCAGCCCAATTCATAGGCAGCAAATGTTTCCTTTATCTTCTGCAGTTTTAATAATTTGATGACATCTTTAGCAAAAGGTCACACTGAGTATATGATCTATTGTACCCATATTGTGTGGTGATTAGTTATTCTAAGAAAAGTTTATACTAGAACAATAGAAAATAGCAGGAGGAGAGAATTTAGGAAATCAACTATTGGCCAAACTTGGATCATGTTCAAACTGGTGAAAATAATATTTAGAAATGATCAAAATGAAAACATAAGATGTTAAAGTTCTTTAGATCCCACAGACTTTAGTTTGATAAACAATAATGTAAACTACTCCAAGTGGATTGATTGATCTCTGTCACTATCTTTATGTTTTATTCTAAGAATTAAGCATATAGAATATGTAGTTAATCCATTCCAAAGTTAAAGTATTCTTACAGTCTGGAAATTTCTTTATTCCTATATTGCATCCTCTCTCCTTTTAATATGTCTTTGGTGGCTAGGTATGGTTTTCAACTCTGGTTAGTTAGCTATTTATATGTTCTGAGATAATAATTAGATTTTCTCAAGCTTACCTATTCCAGGAAATAATATCATATCCCATAATCTAGTCTCTAATCCTTTTGTTTTATTAGGGATTGAACTCAGGGGTGCTTAACCACTTAGTCACATCCCCAGCCCTTTCCTTTTTTATTTTTTTTGAGACAGGGTCTCACTAAGTTGCTTAGGGCCTGGCTTAATTGCTAAGGCTGACTTTGAACTTGCAATCCTACTGCCTCAGCCTCCTGAACCACTAAGATTACAGATGTGCACTATCACACCCGGTTTCTAATCTTGCTTTTAAAATCCACCCCAACCCATTTCACTGAAACTATTCCTATTTTCCAACTTCCCATCTTGCAAGCCAAAGAGTCCTAAAGTAGATACAAAGTCTGACTGGAATAGGCAACCATCTAGGATATTGTAATGAAATCCACATTCTTAGAATGTTTTTATTGGTATTTTCAAGTGGGAGAAAAGGGACCCTGTAAAATACTTTTGTGAAGAACCAAGAAGTGCTATGTAAAAACAACTTCTTCCCTTTTACGAGTAAGATGGCCAAATAAATGGTGGCGAGATGGTTCCTGAAGCCATCCTTGGTTATCCTTGGTGGATAAAGCAAGTCAGTGGGGCACTGTTTGGCAGGGTTCCAGAATCTCACCTCCTACATTCTCATTTCCATTGCTCATTTGTGCCATTGACCTGTTCTGAACAGCTAGATCATTGCTATGGTCTGGTTCGACGCAGATGTTTCATAGAAGTTAATGATTGCTTGATTTGTGAAAACTTGTGTGTTTTGCTTTCTTAACTTGTATAGTTAATGACCAACAGAGCAGAAAACTTTATATAATGAGGCTCTGTTATTGCCCAGAAAACATCGATCTCTTTCCTCCCTGCCTCATTGTGTAACTCTTTCACATTAGTTGAGATGCCCTTTCCTTTTTTTTTTTTTTTTTCTATGATGCTCCCCTAAGCTCTTCAGCTGAGCATCAGCTCACCCCATCCATCCTCATCCATCCATGCTCATTACACTAATGGGCCCTTGTACCTCAGTTCCATGAGCTCATCCTTGTCACATATCGAGCAGGCACTTCTAAGTGCATGGAGGCCTGTCACTTTTATTTGCCTACCTGAGTGGCCTATGTCAGCCATGGAGCTGCCTTGGCTCTTACCCTACCTCGTGCTATCATGCAGCAATTGAGGTGAGCCCTCCAGGCAGAGGACATGTTCCTAGCTGAGCTACCTAGGAAAACATTTTAATCCTTAAACCAGCCTGACTTCAGCTTTGTCACATAATGCACTTTAAACACTGGATTCAGATTCCTGAGAACATCCCCTATCGGCCCAAATAAATGCTTCTGGTGTTTCTATGTTATTCTCCTACTACGTATAATGATTAACTTTGCTTTGTTATGCTCCTTGTTCAAAGCACTGTGTGTCTGATCAAAACAAGTTTTAACACACACAGAATAGTCTCATCTTTGCATTTAAGTGTCAATTCAAAGTTTCCTTGTGCTACTCTGAAAGATCTAACTTAAGCGGTTAACTTTGTCATTATAACGTTTGGGTTCAAATTGTGGTTCTATTGCTTCCTAGCTCTGATACTTTGCTCAAGTTCCTTTGGTACCTTTTCTGTTACCCTGCAGGTATAAACTGGTACTTTTCCCACAAGGAAAGTAGGAAGATTGAATAAGATCATCTTGCAAAGCTCTTAGAGCAAGCACTCTGTGATGTGGATTATTAACAGATTTTTTTCTGTCTACTTCATGAAATGTTGATTTCTGCATAATGAGTGGCCTACATAGGATTAGTTTTAAAAAGGCATTTCTTCTTTAGAGGAAAAATATTCTTTAGGGGGAAATGTGCATCATTTGGGGATTTGATTGGAGACCCCATTGCTTGCTGGAGCTGTTCCGTACTCATGGAATTGAAGGCTGGCTTCCAACGCACACTGCATCTAATCAGGGCAGAAGGAAGAGGACAGCTGTCCAGAAGTAAAATCTATGTCATGTTCCTCTGCAAATATAGTCTTTCAAAAAAATACAGCAGCAGTATTTGAAATACATGGCCAGTCTTGCTTGCCACTTGGGGCAGGGTTTTCCACTTCAAACTGGAATTTTCTCTATCAATAACATGCTCTGCAGCTGCCATTTCTAACTCCCCATGGGTCCACATCCCATCCAGACATAAAAATCCCTGGGCCAATTTCTAGCCTGCAAGGGCAGTTGTAGTGGGTGAGGGAACTGTTCTTTTAAGGGCGCTGCCACTTGAGTGCAAGTGCATTGTTCTCACCCCAGCTGTACCTCATCAGGGTAATGACCGCAGACCAAGAGGAAGGCTCCCTGCCAAAGGTGACTCTGTGGAGAGTCAGATGGTCCTCCAAAAGAATGCAGCTCCACAGAGGGCTGCTTAACCTGGACCCTGGCTTTCAGAGGCCCAGGAGGGAAATCTGAGTTTCAAGTACTTCAATTGTTTCCACAGGCCCATGAAGGGGATCTTTGTCAGAACCTAATCATTATCCTAACATTTGAGTGGCCACATCGTTCCATTCAGTTCTGCAAATAACCAATGGTGTCAATTATGCATAGGACATGGAGATGGGTCTTGAGGGAATTCAGAAAAGTAAGGAAAGGTTCAAGCCCTCTAGTGGCTTACAATTTAGGAAGGCAGCTAAGAAGCACAATCTCCAATTATCCACCCAAGTATTCTTTGGCTTTCCCTTATGTGCTTGGAAACAGGCCAAGCCAGGGAAGCAGGTGCCATAATGCAAAATCGGCCCCAGAAGAGTGAAACAAAATATGAGTCACAGTGATTCATTTGATCATTTTCAACTTTTTATTTTGAAACCATTTTAAATTTAAAAATGGAAGACAAGTACACTCTATATACCCTTTACCCCGACTTCCAGTTGTTAAGATTTTACCACAGTTGCTCCATCATTCTTTTTCTCTCTATATATTTCTTTCCTGTCTGAATCAAATGAGAGTAAGTTGAAACTCCTTAATATTTCACTATGCATTTCCTAAAAAATAAAGATAGATACTCTCCTACCTAATCACAGAACCACCAAAATTAATATTGACACAATATCATTCTCTAATCCTAGGATCTCATTTAAATTTCATCATTTGTCCCAGTAACTGTTTTTGTAGCAGAAAAACAAAACAAATAGAGAAATTTTGTGGTCTTTTATCCAGTCCAGGATAATATGTTGTATTTATTTGTCACATCTTTCCCTGTATCTCTTTATGCTCCTAAATCTGGGACACTTCTTCGCTCTTGTCTTTTGTGACCTTGATACATTTTTTTTTTTTTTTTTTTTTTGGTGACTGAACTCAGGGGCACTTAACCACTGAGCCACATCCCCTTCCTTTTCTGTATTTTATTTAAAGACAGGGTCTCACTAAATTACGTAAGCCTCGCTAAGTTGCTGAGGCTGGCTTTGAATTTGCGTTCCTCCTGCCTCAGTCTCCTAAACCGCTGGGATCACACACCCAGCCTTGCTACTTTTTGAAGTGCACTGGACCGTAATTTATTAGACTGTCTCTCAGTCTGAGTTGGTTTGAGGCTTCCTCATGATTAGATTCAGGTTATGTGTTTTTGACATATCAAGGTCTCACATGTGAGATGTCTTTCTCAGCATATTATGGTAGAAAGCATGTGAAGTCAATGTCTCATCACTGGGGAGGTTAACTCTGATCATTTGACTAGGTGATGTTGCCAGATTTTTTCACTGTGAAGTTGTTATTGTTTTTCTCCTTTGTAATTTATAAGGATATTGTGGGAAGCTACCTTGAAATCATATAAGTATCTTATTCTCAGACACTCTCAATTTGTTTGATGATCTTGGATGATTCTTGTCTGAATTTCAAGTTTATTCAGTGGGTTACATCTTTATCTGTTTTGATGCTCTTATCCCATATTTGGCTGGTGGGAACCTATTTTAGCTGATTCCTATGTGATTTTATTTTATTTTTTGTGGTGCTGGGGACTAAACCTAAGGCTTTGCATACCCTAGACAAGTGCTGTACCACTGAGCTACACACCTAGCCCTCCTGTTTGATTTTTGTCAGGTCCCTGTAACTTTTTGAGACTTCTTTACCTTCTGGAACAATGAAATATTCCAGGTTCATCTTGTACTCTCCCTGGCTTAGCCATTTCTCCAAAGAGCCCTGAATCTTCATAGTGGAGAATGGTATTTAGAACCCCAAATCTTGTCATTAGGTGTGCTCATTGCTTCTACGGCTTCTCAGTGGACAGTTAGGAAATGCACTTGCGCTTATGCAGATATACATACACACATCTGTATCTATTTCCATATCTACCTAAACATAAAAGTTCTGTGTTCACACCAATGCTTTTTATCCAACCCAACACCATAAGGTTCATTTGAAGTTCCCCCTCTCCAATTTATAGTTCCTTTCTTCAACTCTGAGAAAGCGGCTTCCCATCATCTTTTCATACATTTGCCTGTTTGTTTTCCTTGTATGACCGCAGCCTCCTGGTGCCACCTCCTCCACTCTGCACTGCAGACCTCACGAGCCTCACCAGCTTCCTAAGCCCTGACTGATTCCTAACCCAGCCAGGCTGACCCAGCAGCCCCACTGGCCCTGACACCTCAGGTTAAGGGAAGGGAACTAATAAGTATTTTTTAAAGAAAAAGGAAGGAGAAGGAGGAGGAAGAGATGATGATGATGAAGAAGAAGGAAGTGAAGGACAATAAAGAGGAATACAGTGTTAAAGGAAAGTTAGAGAATATCAAAAGTTTATTCCCCACTCCACCAATTCCTCTTTTACTAATATTAGATTTAATTTTTAGAAATTTTATATTTTAAACTCCAGTGATTTATTATAGTTTACAATTTTCAAGTATTATATTTTTGAATTTAAGACTCAAAGCAAATAACCTTTATAACATCTTAAAATAACATCTATGTTTTCCTCATCTGCTACAAGAAATTTTACAACTTTTCTTCTTTCTGGTCCTTGTTTGTGACCCTGGTTTCTCCCTAATGATTAGTGTAAGGACTTAGTGTCAAGATTCCTGGCCTTCCCATGGTGGTGTACACCTGTAATCCCAGCAGTTTGGGAGGCTGAGGCAGGAGGATCGTGAGTTCAAAGTTAGCCTCAGCAAAAGCGAGGCGCTAAGCAACTCAGGGAGACCTGTCTCTAAATAAAATACAAAATAGGGCTGGGGATGTGGCTCAGTGGTCGAGTGCCCCTGAGTTCAATCCTCAGTATCCCCCCCCAAAGAATACTCTTGAACTTATCTGGGAGAAATCACAGCTAATTGCCTCTAAGTAGAAAAAAATCTGATGAATATAAAATTTCACGAAAGGATCCAAATTACAAGAATAAATATAATATCATTGTTTGACAAAAATGTGAGGGCATATTGGTAAATGATTTGTTTAACAGAATGTCCAATGGGAATTTGTTTTTGTTCATCCTAAGGTTGAAAGATGTTTTCAAATGGAGCTTGGCACCTCCTTCCTGTAGGCAGGGCTTAGAGAAAATGAGACACCCATCGGGATAGAGAAATGCTGGGGACTTTATAGTCTTTGTGTGACAAAGAGGGAATAAGGGCTATTTCCTTCCTTATCCAAAGCCAGTAGAAAAGGGGCCTCCAATAGAATTTTGAAAAGATTAGGGGTAACTAAAAGATACAAAGTCTATCTGGCATTTCATTCCTTGGTTGGATGGCTACTTAGCTAGTAGGTATGCTGATCTACCCCTATAACACCAGAGCAGGAGGACAAGTAGTGAACTGTTGGACACATTCCTGGAAGGAGGTAGACAGGGGTACCTCACTTGTCTGGAGTCCCAGAATTTGCCACAATTTATAGATGATCTTGGGAGGTAGGGTTTTGTTGGAACTACTCTTCATGGAGGGCAAAGAGGTGGAGAGAGATGTACCTTGAGACTCTAGATCAGAGTAAGATGGTGGATAAGGCTAAATGTGACAAGAAGCTGTTCACAGCTGGTTAACTACATAAGAATGAACCCCTGCCGGGGGGTTCTTGGGGAATGCCACCTGTTTTCCTCAACCAAACCCCATGGGAACAGCAGTTGTGGCTAACCAAGTAAAAGACTGCTGATGAGCCAGAAGAGATGGCTCTCCTGTTCAGTTCCTCCTTCCCCAACTCTTCACCCACATGAGGAATTAGCATCTAGAAGGAGGAGAAGAAAGAGGTGAGAACCAGGCTCCTTCTGTACCTGTATAATTCCACCTTGTATTAAGAGAAAAGAAGGAGAAAGTCAAATTTTGGATTGAAGTTTTATAACAGGACTGGAAGAGGGTTATTTTAATAACCAAAAATGGCTAAAAACACATGTAATCTAGCCTGGTAGTCATTAAGGAGTCATTACTCAAGTAAGAAGGGATGGATGAGGTGAACATAGTGTAATTGGTACAAATTCTTGGAAAGATAAAATTCTTTTTTTCCTTGCTTAATAGTTTATTTTTTTAAAATTGTTCTAATTAGTTATACATGACATTAGAATGCATTTGGACACATCATACATAAATGGAGTAAAACTTCTCATTCTTCTGTTTGTACATGATGTAGAATCACACCAGTCTGTAGTCAGATATGCACATAGGATAATGTCTGATTCATTCTACTATTCTTCCTACCCCCACACCCCCTCCCCTCCCTTTACTCCCCTCTGCCTAATCCAAAGTAACTCTATTCTTCCCTAGGTCCCCCCCCCAACCCCCACTTATTGTGAACTGGCATTGAGAAAAGATAAAATTCTTTGATGTTTACACACCAAAGAATTGAGATTCTCAAATTGTTTACACTGACATCTGTTAAAAATGATATTTTAGAAAGCCTTTCTAGCTTGCATAATTCTGCAAAGGAGTTTCAAAATGCATCTAAAACAGATCTCTGCCATTAAATGCAAGAAGCATGTTACCAAGCAAGTGTCATGGGAATAGAGAAGAGGGAGAGATGACTTCCACATGGAGGGTCCCCTGGGCCCTCTGGACAATACAAAAGTTGCCACATTGAACCCAGATGAACTAACAGCTTTCTCTCTCTTTGATCACTATAGAAGTGAAATTCCTTCGCTTCCTTTTCCAAATTCAATGGAGTTCTTCTGCATTTATTCTTTTCCCTACCTCTAAAAGGCACTTCTGATACTGAAAACTAATACATTATATTTGTTGTCCTTGGTTGGCTAGTTAGAATGGCAGAGACGAGACTAGCTCTCTTTGGGTTTGTTGTTAATAATATATACAAGTCTCTGAATGCATTGTGGATAATTTAAAGAATTGGAGCTATTGTGTGCATATTTTTCATGTGTGCAATCTTGAATACACTTTTTCTTTTTAAAGATGATTGAGACTAAAAGTTGGATAAATTTGAAATAAAATTCTAATGTTGTCATTTCCTGGGAAAACCAATTAATTCCCTTAAGCCTCCTTGTGTTTACCTATGAACATGGGATAAGAAGATTGGTGTGAAAGGATTACTATGAAGGTTAATGAGATGATGTATGTAAGTGCCAAGCTCTGCCTGACACCCTGAGGATCTCAATCAATGGAAGTTCTTTCCAGTCCCTTCTCACAGTCAGCAGCTGGCCCAGTGGTAAGGTAATAGGAAGTACTTAATAATTATTTTCTAGCACCAGTTCTAGCATAGTTTCAGCACTGCCAGAAACAATATCCTACTCACAGTAGCCTGAGTGAAAAGGGGATCTACTGTAAGGATAGGGGACAACCTCTGGATTGGCTTCTGACATGGCTCTTGGTGTGTGTTCTCCCATACCAGATGTTGACCTGTGATTTCTTCTTATGATGAAGCTCCAGCTCCGATTCTATATGATCTTGCACCTCCACTTCCCCAAATTAGCCTCACCCCATCATTTTTACAGAAATAGATAAAAGAATCCTAAAATTCATGTGGAACTGCAAAAGACCTCAAATTGTCAAAGTAATCTTGAGCAAAAAGAAGAAAATCAGGGGGATGGGATTGTGGCTCAGTGGTAGAGCGCTTGCTTGCCTAGCATGTGTGAGGCCCTGGGTTCGATCCTCAGCACCACATAAAAATAAATAAATAAGATAAAGATATTGTGTCCAACTACAACTAAAAAATAAATACTTTTAAAAAAAAGAAGAAGAAAATCAGAGATATCACACTCTCTGACTTCAAAATCTATCACAAAACAATGGTATCAAAACAGCATGGTACTGGCATAAAAACTGACACACTGACCAATGGAACACACAGAGAGCCAGAAATACATCCACACATTTACAGTCAATTGATTTTAAACAATGATATCAAGAACACACAATGAAAAAAGATTAGCATCATCAATAAATGGTGCTGGGAAAACTGGATATCCACATGCAGAAGAATACAATGGCATGCTTATCTCATACAATTACAAAAAATGACTTATAATGGAGTAAAGACTTAAATGCAAGATCTGAAATGATGGAACTACTAGAAGAAAACATGGGGAAAATGTTCTACAACTTTGGTTTGGAAAAAGACTTCTTGGATATGATCCTAAAAGCACAGGCAGAAAAAAAAATTTTTTTAAAAAGAGAGAAATAAACGGACATCAAATTAAAAAGCTTCTGCCCAGCAAAGCAAACAACCCATAGACTAGGAGAAAACATTTACAAAGCACATATCTGATAAGGGGCTAATATCCAAACCATAAAAGGAACTCAAATAAATCAATAGAAGGATAAGAAAGAACCCAATGTAAATATGTTCAAAGGACCTAAACAGATATTTCTCAAAAGAAGACATACTAGATATGAAAAAATATTCATCATCACTAATCATCAGGGAAATGTAAATTAAAACCACAATTCTGCCTCACATGTGTAGAATGGCTATTAACAAAAAGAAAACAGATAATAAGTGTTGGCAAGGGTTTGGAGAAAAGGGACCCCCATGCACTATTGGTGGGAATGCAAATTAGTATAGTCATTACGGAAATAGTGTGGAGGTTCCTCAGAAAACTAAAAATAAAATACCATATGATCCAGCAATCCTGGGTACTTATCAGTGCACTGAAGAGATATTGGCACTCCTAATTTCATTTACAATAGCTAAAACACAGAAAGAACCTAGGTGTCTATCAGTGGATGACTGGATAAAGAAAATGTGGTGTGTACACACAATGGGATACCATTCAACTTTGCTAAAGAAGAAAATTCAATCATTTGCAAAAACATGGATGAATCTGGATAGCATGATGCTGAATGAAATAAGCTAGGCACAGAAATACACATACTGCATGATCTTATGTCTATGTAGAACTAAACATGTGAAGAGTTATTTTGCACTGAATGATGATGATAATAGTACTGCATTGTATGATTTTTTTTTTAAGTTTGCCTATTCAATGTTTCTGTTTTCCTGCTTTAAATTTCTTGGAGAGGGAATCCTTCTGTTCAGATTCAGCTAAAATTTTGTCTTCGGCCAAATAAGCTGTGGTCGGAGTTGCTGCCTGGTACAACTCTGTCTGCAAAACTGTGGGTGAAGCAACTTGCATCATCCAAAGGTGTGATTGGCCATTATAACCGCCCGTCTCCACTGTAGTCAATCTGATGGATCAGGATTCATTCTGAGCTCTATAACTCAGGATATTTCTCTGAGGACCAGTATCTAGAGTAGTTTATATTGACCACAAAAATACCATGTACATATATTTTTATTAGTGCATTATGGTTTACATAATATTGGGGGTCACTTTGACATAATCATATAATCGTGGAATATAATTTGTTCCACTTGGGTCCCCAGTATTCCCCATTCCCTCGGCTCCTCCCTTCCCCTATTCCCCTTTTTCTTCTCTACTGGTCTTTATTCTATTTATCTATAGCATTTTTTATAACCAATTAAACAATTTTTACTTAAAAATACATGTATCACTTACTATGTGCCCAGCACTGTCCCAAGAGTTTTACAATGTTTACTTACAATTAGCTGAAGAAAGGTACAATTAATGACACATACTTAACAAATTAAGAAATTCAGGCCAAGAGATGTGCAGTGATTTGTCCAGAGGCACGCAGCCAGCCAGCAGAAGAGCAGGATTTGAACTCAGGCAGTAGGGTGTGCAGAGTTCATACTCTAGACCACCATGTCACACTGGAACTCTCCATGAGAGCCACTTTGCCACTATGCTAGGCTACCTCCTAGACCAAGGATGCCAGCCTGTTTCCTGCAACCTAACAATGCGAGGACATTACAATAAGCAGCCACCCTCTCCAGAGCTTTCAGAGCTGATCCACCAGAGGCTGATGCTCACCTCCCACTTGTCCTTCATCCTTGTCCTGGTCAAGGGTGGTTTGAAGAGCTCTAGGCTCGATTCCTATCACCTTGAAAGGGTTACATGTGCTAATGGTTTGCTTTTGCATTCATGTTTTTTAAGTCTTTTCACCTCAGTAACATTTTCCATTTTCTAACAACACTTTAAATTCCATTTCTATTACTTGAACATCAGGCACAATTATGCCATTTTGAGTTTCTCCTTTGCAATTAATGCAATCATATGACGCATCACTAATGCCAACCAGGAGTCTTATCACAAAATAGTATAAATTATCATATTTCTATATACATTTGCAAGTGTCTTATTAACATTTCAATCCTGCCTGTATACATTTTTATTAAAAAACACTCTCTGTGTTGGATTTCTGGAACCATTACTAGCAGCCCAACTAGATTGGTTTATGTGACTGCCTCTTTCACAGAGGGAAGTTAACTGAAGTTGAAAAGTCAATAAATTTGAGCAACATTTCTTATTCAATCATAGAAGCTCTTTGGATTGCCAAAATTGCTCATGTAAGGTCATAAGACCATTTCCTCATGTAGATAATATTATATATCAATACACATATACATATATTGAACCACTCTTACATATAAATTCTGATACTAAATAATGCGAACATTGGGTTAATTCTTTATATAATGATCTGAAAAGGCTTTGGTCAAAGGTTGCCCAAGTGCCTCAGATCATTGATTGTGCTTGGATTTACATTAAAATGAGTAAATAATTATAATATTTGTCCCAGACAATCAGTGTAATTTTAACTTTGGGAAGTCATAACTCCTCTGCTTCAAAGCTTCTGCCTGTTAAGTAAGGATAAAAATACCTCCTCATAAACAGGGTGGTTGAGAAAGTAACACAGAAGCAGAAGCTGTTTTGGTTTTTAGTTGAAAAGACAAGAAGTCAACTGTGTGCTTAGCTAGGACTTTGCATCTATTGCTGTGTTCAATAAGGGAGACTTTGCAGAAAAGATCAGATATAAAATCATGTGTATATTTGAATTCAATATATTTTTTAACTTTAAAGACAAGAAATACAGCTATCATTTTCTTTAATTTTTTTGGGTGGGGCGGTTGAGGGGCACTCAACCACTGAGCCACATCCCCAGCCCAATTTTTGTATTTTATTAGAGACCTCGCCATTGCTGAGGCTGGCTTTGAACCAGCAATCCTCCTGTTTTAGTCTCCTGAGCTGCGCCTGACCTTTAACTATTTAAAGAAAGGGAGTTTATTTAACTCCAATTCTAGAGGTTCAAGGGCTGGCATTAGTGATAGCCTGGCAGAGTGACAAGGTAGCACAGGGTCTCACGGGACCTTTTTTTTTTTTTTAATTTTTTTAATTGCTTCATTGAAATATATTAACACACAGTAAAAGTCACCAATTTTAAGTGAAAAATTTTGTGTCAACAAATGTACATAGTCATGTAATCAGTCCTAACATGTACTTTTAGCACTTCCAAAATTTCTCCTCCTCCCCTGGGCTTTTGGCAACTACCAATCTATTTTCTATCCTATAGTTTTGGCATTTCTGGATTTTTAAGTAAATGGATTCATATTCATACTTTGGTTCCGGTTTCTTCCATTAAGGATAATACTTTTGAGATTCGTGAACACGGGTAGGAAGATCAGTAGTACATACTCTCTTATTGTTGAGTGATCTATCTCTGAATGGCTATATCATAATGTGCATTCATCCATTGATGGACATCTGTGTTTTTGCAGATATGATGAATAAAGATATTGTAAACATTTGAGTGCAAGTCTGGCTTGCCAAATGTTTTTGTTTCTCTTGATAAATACCTGGGAAGAATTTGCTGAGTCATATAGTAAGTACATATTCAACTTTAAAAGAAACTCTCAAACTTTTCTAAAGTGGTTCTTCCATATTGGGTTACAATCAGGAAAGCATGAGGACTTCAGTTGCCCCATATTCTCGTCAGTATATGGTATTATCATTATTTTAAAAATATTAGCCATTCTAGTGGGTATATAGTGAAGCCTTAAAGTGGCTTACTTAACATTTCCCTAATAACTAATGGTGATAAGTTTACCTTCTTGATTTTGTACTCTGTTAGAGTCTGTAAACAAGTCTGGATGGCCCCTGGCAAAATGCCAGAGGGAGTGGTTTGCGAAGTAACAAAAGCGAGCCATTAAGTGTGGAGATTCCTTATTGGTTGACTGCTGTATCTAGTTTATGCTAATTAAGATAAGCTGTGTGGAATGTGTAAATACCGCTCCTGTCCTACAATAAATGGCTTCCACTCCTGCTGTATCAACGTACACAAGTTGTTCGTCACCCCCCATTATTTTGCTGCAGCTGGACTGCGGCAGTACTAGGAGAGTTCTTTGTTTATCCTGGATACTAGTCCTTTGTCAGATTTGTTTTGCAAATATTTGTTTCCAGCCTGAAGCTTGTCTTTTTATTTTTTTTAACAAAACCTATTGAAAATAAAAAATTCCAATAAATAGTTTTTAAAGCTTTTTTCATTATTTTATTTTACTTTATGTGTGTGTGATACTTGGGATTAAATCCAGGGCCTCATACATGCTAGGCAAGCACTCTACCACTGAGCTATATCCCCAACCAATCTTTTTTCTTTCTTTATCCTAAGGTAAATCTATCAATCTCAATTGTTAATATTTTCTTCTATATTTTATCAAGAAATTTTATATGTATAGCCCTTTAATTAAGTCCATGATATATTTTAATTATCTTAGATGGTGTAGGGTAATGGTTGAGGATCTTTTCGCATTTAGGTATCCAGTTTTTCTAGCACAATTTATTGAAAATATTATGCTGTTCTCCATTGAATTGCCTTAGAACCTTTGTTGACAATCGGTTGACCATGTAAATGTGCTTTATTTCTGGATTCTCTGTTAGGTCTCATTTAGCTCTCAACACCACGATTGCCAATTTCAAATCCTAGTCCATTAACAAGAATTTGGCTCAAATGGGTAGCCATGGAACACCTAAAGCTTTGGCTAAAGAACCTGGCTTAGGCTGAGTTAGGTGATTAACAGGCTCTAGGACCTTACCAACTTCCATTTTGATGAAGCTACATAGTCCTTATAAAAGAGGAGCCTCCAATTTAATCTCCTACCTAATTGTTCTTGCTTCCTTGGCTGCAAATTCATTCTTGCTTGTGGCATCACTTTTTTGTTCCCTTTCTGATCCATATTTCATGAACTAGCCCCACTTCTATACCCTTAAAGCAAAATCCAGGCCTCTTGCTTATGAGAAGATTGCTTAAGACATATTGCATGAATTTCATATTTGACTCTTAGTATCCTCTCTTGATTTTGGTGTCATTCTTTTCCTCTGATGAAACAGAGGGATGCTTAACCCTGATCCTACATGTACTTGGGTAACCGAGAAAACATTAAATGCATGAAATGGCCCACTGAAGACTTATTTTGTGATTTGTTATTTGACATTTTTCAATAAGATACCAGAAAATACCTCCTACTCAATCTTTGAACTAGAAACTTGTGGGAAAGAATGAAAGGTAATTCCAACAGTTCCCATCTTTCCCTATTTTCTCCCAACTGGAAAGTGTGAATGGGATCTTTTACTTCTAAATTATAGGCCATTCCTGTAAGCCACTAAGTTCTATCCTATTATTATAGAAAGGGACAGCTGACTGTGCATATAGTTCAGAAAATAAGAAGGGAGGGGAGGAAGGAAAATTGAAGAAGGGTTCTGGGTCCACTGGCTGCTTCAGTCATCTGGAATCATGTCTAAAGTTGTTATATAGTCTACAACGTTCTGAGGCTCAAGGTCCAGTTCAGGATGGCTGAGGGGGCATGGACCAGTCCTGGAGCACTGGTCAGATGAGTAGATCCATGCCAGCACTGAAGTTCAGGAGGGAGCGCCAGGAATTCTGTCCCCCTTTTTAAGGAGGATTCTTGCTGTCCTTGTACTATAGGGTTTTTGTTCACTGTCTTCTAGTCACAGTAGTGTTAGGTCCTTTGATTTCATGGGGCAATGTCCTAGATGCATAATAGCATGTACCCCAGGCAGAGCCAGCTTTGTGGATGTGCCACCTGGGAAGATGCACAGTATTCCCACTCAGAAGAGTCCTGTGTTTGATTTAATGCTCTGCTGCTGTCATCTTGAAGTTCAAAATAACTCCCTTTGAACTTGTGTTTGGTCAATGAAGACCATGGAGCATGTGTGTCAGCAGGGAATATCACAATATCCAGGTCTACTGTTCCTTGATGCGCCATTTGCATATAGCATTCATAATGCTCCATGAACACAGAATTCCCAGGACCCATGACGCGTAAGAATTCACTAAGACTCAAAAGAGAGTATGGAGAACATTACATCAATGATTAACTGGGGGTATCAACTTTGCTGAGAGGTCACACCTTCTATTTAAATCATACTTCCAAAACACACGCATACACACACAGAAATGGTCTTTTAAGAAATATGAATGGATAAGGACTGCTGTCAAAGTCTTTCTTACCCATGTTACTTCTAAATATTAGCCAACCAGTGATGCTGAAAATGATGACATTGAAGGAGAGAGAGAGGGTGTTATGCTCGAATTCGGGACCCCCAAAGACCACCAGAGACCCAAGATCAATGTAAGCAGCAAAGAGGTGTTTATTGCGAGCTAGCTCGGTCCTCCGCATGCACACACAGCAACTGGTGACGCAGAGAGGCCCCCAGCCCAGGGTTTGCAGCATTTTTATACATTCTTTGGAGAGGGCAGGGACTTCACATACATCATAGCCTCTTTTAGCAAATCATCACACACCACGGGAAAATCAAATAACAACTCTAAAACATGATTAGCACATTCACTGGCGGGAACAAGTTGTCTAGGGGTGATTGGTCAGTACAAAGGGGGTATTCGTTTGAACTGATTGGTTTAAGCCAAAGGGGGTGTGCGTGCTGAACTACATGGTTTCCCAACACCATAAACTACTGGGAGGGTCATCTGGCATCCCAGGTATTTCCCTGTCTCATGCTGATTGGTGGCTGCTAGGGGGCTGCTGTGGGTCCCCACCCAGCCTGACTGAGTCAGGGACACCTGGCGAAGCAGATCTCTCCTATAGATAAACAACTTAGCAGGGTGGGAATGTGCTTAGGAGTGCTCTGTGGGTTTTTCCAAGGACAAAGGTCATGTCCGTTCCTTGGACAGGCTTTGCTCTGAGATAGAGGATGGTTTTTCAAGGGCAATCTGTCACTCCTTTGTCCTTCTGTCCTTCCTTATTTATCAGTAAGCTGGAGATAGAGTACGTTGGTAGAATGTGCATGAATCAAGTAAGAAGCAAAATAAAAAGAATGGAGGTAGTTTTGTGTATTACATGCACTGTTTCTACCGTTCAGGTAAGAACAAAATACATATGCATGTACAAGCTACAAAATACAAATTGTGTAATTTCAGTGATTCCACATCAAAGTTAAATGATCAGATATTTGCATTTAAAAGTGACATTGACAATATAAAGATGAACAGTAAAATTCATGTCAATAATTTGAAATTTAAATTTTCTCTTTCCCTAGAATGACATTAAATAAATAAAAAACACCATAATGAGTTGAGACGGTAGAAGAAAGGAAAACAGCCTTATATTTTAGTATATTTAATAGCATTTTTATTTTGCACTAAGACCTGCAAATTAGGTAATTGTCCCTGACTCTGAGTCCGTCTAAGGTACTCAATTGTGTTGGAAGGCATGCGAGTACTGGTATTTGGGGGAAAGTTGAGTATACCAGGGAGGGTTCTGTGAACTGAGATCAGAGAAGACACAGACCCTAGTCAAGCTGACGACACTTCCTGCCCAAGAGAAAGGATTTGAAGGAGAGGGGAAACTTGATGGAGTGGGTGGGTGTTTTAATCAGCTTTTCCATTGCTGTGAGTAAAAAACCTGACAGAAACAACTGTAGAGGAGGAAAAGTTTATTTAGGGCTCATGGTTTTAGAAGTCTTAGTCCATAGAAGGCAGCTCCATTCCTCAGGGCTCCATGTGAGGTAGAACATCATGGTGGAAGAGAGTGGCAGAGAGAAGCAATTCACATGGTAATCAGCAAACAGAGACTCTACCCTCCAGATACAAAATATATACTCCTTAGCCATGCCCCCAATGAACCACCACCTCCTCCAGCCACACCCCACCTGCCTCCAGTTACCACCCAGTTAATTCTATCAGGGATTAATGTGCTGATTAGGTTAAGGCTATAACCCAACCGTTTTATCTCTAAATCTTCTTGCATTGTCTCACACATGAGCTTTTGGGGGACACCACATCCAAACCATAACAGTGGGGTAAGACTCAGCAATCTTTACCCAAAGTCAACAGTGACTGTGCAGAGGTATTTGTGCTCTAGAAGACTGCGAATGCTCTGCCGGGTCTACAAAGTTATGGCTTTGATGCTCAGCCTGCTGTGCTCCCCAAGTCAGACTGAATGTGAGCCTGAATGGCATCTGATGCTGGCATGGAGACTTGCTCAGCTTAGGAAATCAGAGCATTGGAGAGCTGGGAGGGATCTTCCTGGGATTACCTGGCTCAGCTCTTGCATTTTATAGATGAGAAAACTGAGTTGAATGTGAGAGGAAGCTAGTTCTCATCCGCTCCTACTTTTCTTTTTTATTTCATTTTTTTCTAAATAGTTGTGCAGCCTTGGACAAGTCCCCTGCCCTTTCTAAGCTTCTGCTTTCTTAACTTAAAACTGAGGAAGTTTAATCATAAATCCTCTAAGAAAACCAGTCTATTTCTAAGAGCTAATATTTCAATGTGACACACTGACCCCAGGAGTTTATATTCAACTCTAACTAGTACATCGTGCCATTAAAATTAGGCATTACCATCTAGGATGCTGCTGCTTCTTGAAGTCTTAAGATAAAAAAAAACATCACTGAGGGGCTGGGGTTGTGGATCAGTGGTAAAAGCACTTGCCTAGCATGTATGAGGTCCTGGGTTTGATTCTCAGCACCACATATAAATAAATGAGTAAAATAAAGGTCCATCAACATCTAAAAAATATTAAAAAAAAAAAAAAAGCATCTTTGATAGGATTGTGTGCTGAAAGGCCTGAAGCTTTGTGCTCTATTTCAGGGAAAACCCAGTCATAATCCAACATCATTTGATGGGACATTGGACTATAATTTGGTAGTTCTCTAGAACTGAATAATGAGAAACTGTGAACCTGACTTTGTAAACTTAAGTGTATAAGATTAGAGCAATGTTTTATGCAGATGGTATGTATATTTATTGCTATACTTCTTAACTCCTAGGAGAACAGGAAAACATTAACTCTAATTTCCATAGGAAATGAGGTGATTATAGTGATTTGGTCAAAAATTAGAAGAGTATTAGATTCTGTTGGTCTCTATGAGAAACCAAATACTGAGCTTAATGGATCATATCAGACATGTTATGGTGAATGGGGGTGGAAAGAGAGGCCTAGAATTGATGACTAATTTGTGTAACTGGCCAATGAACAAATATGAGGAGGAGGAGGAGGAGGAGGAGAAGAAAGAGAACTGGCACCTCTAGGCCCCCGTCTTTGTTCCAGACGACAAGGAAGCATCAGGTAGTATATCCTGCCACCAGGCCTCACTCCTGATCCCTGTATTCTTTGGAGTTCTTGGATTTGGCTTTGTCCTGAGGTCATGGCTTTCTAAACTGGAAAGCTGCTGATGCTTGATTTGGATGCAGTGGCTCAGACTCTCTGGCATACGCGTGACCATGGCCTCATCCAGCTGGAGTTTCCATCACATTCAAGCTAATGTCACCCTGAGCGAACAGGAAGCCATCTTTAGTCCTTGCAAATCCTAGACACAGAAGTTCATACATAAAAAGCTCTCAACTTTTATTATTCTTCTCGAATGGTGCTTTTCATGCAAAACATGTTTGGGAAAAGTAATTTGTTCTCTTTCAGCTCTTAGACACTCTCAAACATTTCTTTTTCATTTTTAAAAATAGGGTCTGGGCCATCCATCAGGGTGAGTAGTTTGAGAATCAAGACTATAAAGGAAAGACAAAGTTCTCAAGGCCTGCAGAAGTTGTCCTGCTCTGGGCACCATGGTCTGCAAGGCTTGGTGGAGAACTACAGCTTCCTCACCTTCCTTTCCTGACTTATACTCACTGCCAATTTGTGGACTTGCCCATAAATTCTGTTTCTTGCATTAACCCCTCATCAGTATTGATTTCTCATCTGGCTGTTGAACTCACCTGGTGTCTTTCCCAGGCTACTCCTGGCAGACTAAATTTTAGCATGGAGCTCTCTTGACCTGCAAGACTGATCTATTCCCAGCTTGGATTTCAATCACTTTCAGCTTGTCAGAGATATCCTAGTTGTTAGAACCAGAGTCTCTACTTTTCTCTCTACTAATAGCCTTTTCTTTTCAAATCAGAGATAGTAGTGGAAGTGCTAGTAGGGGTAGTGGAGGAAAAAAGCCGTGTTTTGCTTTCCTGGTCTCATGGACCTGGGAACAAACTTCTTAGATAAGCTTTAGTTATTGGGATAGCTGCAGTTTTTTTATTCCATGAAGACCTCATAAGTGTGTTATACTTAGGTTTATTTTACATGGGAGTGTTCATTGGCTCTTTCTACTGTGAAATGAATGAAGGTTGGTACAAATCAAATCAAGCAACTCTATAGAAATAAATTAACAAACCAGCAGAAAAGTACTTTCCATAAAGCACAGAAATATTATACTATTAAAACTACAGTTAAGTATGTGAGTGGTATTGCATGCCTATTTTATCAAATCTTAAAAAGCAAAAACATAATTGAATCTAATGAGTCTTGGCAGCAAATTCTCCCTTTGTTTTGTTTTTGCAAATGACTTGCTACATGGGCCAGTGTGATCAGTTTCTCTTAGTGTGAAAATGTATATTTATGATTCATTGTAGTGTTTAAAAACATGGTGTCAGGAGTTGAAATCTCAGGTCCTGAACCTGGCTCTACTTATTAGCCACAGATCTTGGACTGAAAAATGTCCTTCTCTGGAAAATAGAAATAATAGCCACGCTGACCTCACAGGACAGTTGTGAGTTTTAAATGAATTAATATGTGCAAAGTGCTGAGTTCCATGCCTTGCATATAGTAATTACTTAATAAATATTAACTATCATCATCATCATTATTATATATTATACACAGGAAGAAAAAGAAAATAGTCAAAACTCAGAAAAAGACTTTTAAAAGTACTGGAATGACTTTGTGAGATTGAGAAGAGGAAAACAATAAAGTTAGGTAGAAGAAATATATGTATTTATATTTACCTTTTTAAAATCCACAAATAATTCCAATCTTGGAAGTAGTCTTCCTCGGCCAAGCATAGAGTGCTAACTATCATATTCACTGAGTCCTTCATTCTATCAAGATTGTAATCACCATTAATTTGGCTTTAAACCAATCAAGTGAGCCTGACTTGCCAGTCATACATTGCTTTTCAATGTCATGCATGTTCTTAAAATTTTAAAAGGCTCCTAATTTATGCTCTGGGTAGTCTACAAATCTGGCACAATGAAAATCCCCAAATGGCCAGCATCCTGGGACCTGTTGCGTCAGCTAGCGTAGGGTAATGGTGAAAGGTAGAGGAAGGACAGAAAGGGAAAGAACAGAATGCCTTCTAACAGTGGGCCATTATTTCCTTTGTCATATTTTGGTTTCTTTAAAATTGTTCACTTGCATTTAAGTCCCCAAGAGCCACGAAAATTAGGTTGAACAATAGCATGGATTTGTGAAAAGATTCCTTAGATAACATTGAAATACACAAGCAGCCCTTGAACCTTTTTGCATCCAGTAACATCTGACAGGCTTTGTGAGCAGCAGCCACCTGCAAGAGTTCTAAAATAGATGCTTTCATAAAACAGAGCATTCTCAGAATTGATGTGTTAATATCATTCTCTTAATTACTTGACATCTGACCTAAGTAGCGGTAACAAGCCGATTCTGGCCAAAGTAAAAGGGAGAGTTGAGACTGTCATTCATATATTTTTGGCTTCAAGAAAGAAGAAAGAAAAAAAAAAGGACAGCCACTGAGAAAAATAAAAGCATTTTATGGTATCAGTTAGGCAGATTGTCTCCCCAGCTGAAGTTCACTAAATAATTACTTAGTCTACCACTTCATTTTTCCTATGTATGTCAGCTTAAATTTTCAACAATACAAAGAGTGTACTTACTGTTGGGGGTGGTGAGATGGGGGTAGCTGCACTCGGGGGCATGGAATCCTCAAAGGAAAATGTATATTATAGTGACTTTGTTTATGGAGGTTTCGCAAAGCATGAAATAAAACATATAGAAGTAAATATTGGTTAAAAAAAAAAAAGCATTTAGAAGCTTGGGGGGTGGGTGTCCAAATAATGGAAACCTCATTAAAAGATAGAAATTATAGGTCTGAAATTCAAGTTAAATCAGTAACTTCTACTAATCAAACCAAGGCTCCCTGTGTGGGTCACATCCCAGCTGCTTATTTCCCAGCCTGAGACAAGGTTTTATTTCCTATTTGTCTTTTTTTTTTTTTTTTTCAAACTGTCAACACTGCAAAGCCAATACAGCTGTGGGGAAGGCAGCTGTGATGTTCCGCCTCCCACTTCGTCAGCCAAATTGTCGGCTCGGTTTTTCTCTATTGCTGGTACTGGTGGGATAGCGCTGTGGGCTGAGGACTGGCTTAAGTCAGTAAGCTCTGTGTTTAGAGGCATCTCTCCTGGACCTCTCTGATCATCTTTCCCTCCATCTAAATTCTTTCAGGTTTTTTTTTCTGTCATTTTTTTCAGTTATAGAAAGATCACACTCAGGAGGCAGTTCTGATCCCCATTAAGTCCTTAATCTGTAGTTATAACTGCAATCATGTGCTTCACATCTCCTCTTCCCCTTCCTCCTCTGATCCCCCTCCTCCCCTTCCTTCTTTTTTGATGGCTACATAGTACCCCACATGGAAGACCCACACTTATCTACAAGCGACCATATGATGAATATCTGTACAGACACCATTATCTTTATTTCTGATCATTTTCATCAAGTGGCATTGGCTGGCTAAAAGGTTATGAGGTTTCTGGAGGTTTCTGATGCATGGTTCCAAATCACTTTCCTTTCTGAATCTCTCATGTGGAAGAGAAATGTGTTTTCTTTCTCCCCTCGATGTGATGGGGGGCCACGCCACTCCTCAGAGCTGTATTTCCAACTCTGCCTGATACAACCAGTGCAGATCCCTGGGTGCCCTCGCCTTAGGCCTCCGATGCAGTGGTATAACTGGGTCTCAGGACTTGGGATGCACACTGGGAACTGGGGCCACATGGCTTGGAGAACAGCAAATCACATAAGTTGCTCAGGCTTGTACCTCTGAGACACAGACTTTGAATGAAATGTGGGATAGTGGCTTTTTCAGGGATCTATAAAGCTGAACTGCAAAGTGACTCTGGAGAGAGAAATGTGATGAGGAGAGAGATGATATTGAGGGCAGGCATTTGAGAAGGGCAAGGTCAGTGAGAGCTAAGTCAGGAAGGCTACCTGGAGGAGGAGCTGAGCTTGCTGGCAGGTTGCCTAAGAACCATTTATAATTGCCAAATGTTATTCAACTGAAATTTCTCCAATTATACCACCAAGTCTTACTTGCACAAAGGCATCAGGTGTGTTTGCGCTCATGAATAACTACATGGGCTTTGCCCTAAAATCTCATTTGTATGATTTCATTAGACAAAAAAATACATGAATTTCTTCCTTAAAGCACTGTATATAGTTCTAAAGTTAACTTAACCATTATCACCCATCTCATACTTCCTAGTTCCTGATATAATTGTTGTCAGCTTGGTGTCTACGCTTTCATAGCTTTTTTCTAGAAACTTCCATCCACATGTATGCCTGTATAAAATATACAGAATAATTCCTAAGTGTGGACACATTTTATATAAATAATGCCATACTGTACGCATTGTTTTGCAACTTATGGGGAGGGAGCCACATTTTGGCCCAGTATTAGTATTTTTTAATTGCAGGTAAATCTAAAATCCTGTCTGTCATCCCAATCTTAGTCCACCCTTCTTTCCGAGGTAAGTTCTGTCACCATTTTAGAGGACATCTTTGATGGTGATTTTATTTTACATTTCTTCTGTATATTCATTCTTCAACATCTAACTGCAGTCAGAGAATCTTAAAACCATGGAGATTTTCTATAGACTCTCTGGTCCAGCCCCCTTATTGAATAGATGCAGAGATAGTACAGGTCATGCTTATTACCTGGGTCTTGGTGTGTGTGACCCTCAGTGAGGTATGTTCTTACTGCTGTACATTGCTTCTAGCAACTTCCACTCAAATGGCTTACATGGAAAACATCCTTAATAGCATCCTCATTCACAAAGAGTCTGTGTGTGATGGTTTCTCCTTTACCAAGAGGTAGGCTTCAGGGGGAAAGCATTGGACAACCAACATCAGGTATGAGCTACGTAAGGAGCCATACTTCCTTAAGCAACTGTGAAGAAGACGGTCCTTTGGTGTGACCTCCTGATACCACAGTTGAGACAAGACCTTGGTTCCGACTCTCTGGAACCTTCAGTAGCATAAGATTTCATTTTGAGGCTGACAGTTTGAAGGCCAGCTGCCACCTTTTGGGTTTCTAATGATGTCAGAGGCAGAAAGAGCACAGCTTGACTCTTGAATTTCAGGTTCAGTCCATTTCGGGGACAAGCAGAAAGAAAAAAGAAAAAAAGAAAGAAAAGAAAAGAAAAGAAAAAAAACCCTTTGGCTCACAAAGTAAGAATCTTTGAAATGAAAGTTGTGCAGAGAGTAAATATGGAGCCTCACAATGTCATCTCTAGAGCCGCGTTTCAGAACACAAGGGCACTTCCTCTCTGTTACAGAAAGCCAAGAGATGTCATGTTCCTTAATTAAAACGTACCTCAAGAGTCAGTGGGAGGCTCCCGCACAGCCCCTACCTGAAGATGCCGATTTACAGAAAAATTCCAGCCGTGGGATTCATACAAGGGACACGCTGGCAATTGTGAGTTCCTTTTAAAATCGGCTTCTGTCTGTCATACCTATGTAGTTACAAAATCAAAGGGGATAATAAAGTTCAATTGTATATTCACAGTTTGATATTTCTATTGACAGGTCTTACACAAAAAACACCATTTCAGGAAACTCTGATGCTGTGTCCCTCTATGAAAGGCACTGAAAGCCCCTCCTGGGTTGCGAATCCCCACCCAACAGTCCCTCTAAATCTGAATCTATGAAGTGGCCCCATCAAGGTTCAAAGGTGTCAAATTGGGCCTCCTCTCCCCAGGTTCTGTTTGTGATTTTAAAATACCCCTCTGATGGTGAGGGAAAAAGGAAACCATCCAGACCAAGCTACAACCGAGTGGAAATCCAGCTCCTGAGTAGGAAGAGGAGTTAACCCAACCCTTCCCACACCACAGAGGGAGAGGAGAGCCTCTTAGGCCAGGAACTACCCTCCTCTCTGCCCAGCTGCCCCCACCTCACCCATGCAGGGAGGGCCTATCAACTCTGAAGAGTTCTCACGTTTTAAAAATGTCTATCTATAATTTCACCACTGTGGAAATATTCTTCAGGGCCACTAGAAAACCAACATGCAGGTGCCTCTAATTTTTTGAGAAGATTTCTCTTGGAAAATAGGAGTGGGTGTTCCACTAGATTCAAACCCAGCAAGTCTGTTTCTTGTAATAGTGTATGGGACTAGGCTTACGCAAGAGCGGAGCACATCTGAATGCAAAAATTAAATGGAGGAATTGGGGGGGGGGGGGGAGAACAGGTGCTCTTTTATAAAGGCTAAATTCCATATTTACCAAACTGATTTGCATGAGGCATGTTTTCAATGAAAATATTGCTACTCATTTTGCTGCATTTGTGCAACAGAAACATAAGGATGGAGCAGAAGAGGGGCGCGGTGCTCAAGCTGTCTTCTTGCACCTACCCTTCAGACGACAGCTAAGTGGCACATTTAGATTAGCTCTCAGAACTTCTTGGCTTCCCACAGCCAAGACAGCAGGACTTGAGGTTTCCTGTGACCCCAGGATACAGCCTCTGGGTAAAGAGATGGATGAAAATCTAAAAGGGATGGGGAAAAGTCATTTGTTCCATTGATGATCATTAAGAAATAGCAACTAAATCACCTCAAGAGAAGACTTCAATTCCAAGTTCATTCCATGCCTCATCTTAGTAACCCTGGCCAGCATTCATTCTTGCTACTGAGAATGTTTTTCTTCCAGTCACAAACCTTTCACCGGAGCTTCATGTCCTTAAATCTAGAATGAAAAATGCTGTCATATTATTTACATTCTTAAATCCACCCTAGGTCAAAGGTACAATTACACCCCTATTTCATAGATGAAGAAAGAGAGGCAGAGAGAGATGAAGGAACTGGCCCTGGACCACCCCGCAAATACATGTAGACCCAGAGTTGATACCCAGGTTTCTCACTCCACGAGATGCTACCTGGTTGTAAATGGAGTTACTAACAACACACCAAGGAAGTTCCAGAGGAATGGACCCCATGCCAGAAATGAAGTAGAAATTGGAATAAGGTCAGGTGGACAAGTGGCCAATGGAAAGTGTTAGGGCAATGGCTGGCAGATTGCCATGTGAATATACACAGGTTGACTCAGAGAAGGGGAGATGGCAAGCCAACTCCAAGGAGCTGGGCCAGGCTCTTGGGTATTTATTGTCCACATTCCCCCAGACTCCACAGAGAGTTCTAATGGCAATTTCAATGGACACATACACTTTAGCTCTTCTCCAAGTGGTTAAAGAATTCCAGAGTCACCATGAAGTTTTTAATTATCTCTGAGAGTTTGCTCAGAAAAGGTCTTTGAAGAGCATCTTATAGAGAAGCTGAGCTTCACTTTTATTTTTTGGAGTCAAATTCAGAACCAGTCTAGGCCTGCAGGTGTTTGGGACTTGGAGGTTCTTTTGCCAAACAGAAACCTAGACAAACCCTGTAGCTTCACGGGCTCTCAGTTGACCTAAAAACTACTAATTTTGGAGGTCACAGAGCTGTGTGCTACATTCTTCCTCTTCCACCAGCTCTGCCATGGATCACACCTCTGGCATGCATGTTATGATGATGACAGTTGCCTAGGTTACCTTTCAGAGACTTGAAGGCCGCTTTTGCTGGAGACACTGACTTTACACTTGGGCCCACCAGTGTCAGATGGGAGACTGGAATGGATGAAAAGGCTTGGTGTTTCTGCTTTTATACCGTGTCTGTCTCTTTTGCTTCCTTAACCTCTGGGTCAGATTTCTACTCAGCTCTGCACATAGACATGTTGAACATTTGAGAAATGTTTTGTCCAGAATAATAATACAGGGTTAACTTGAGCTAGACTCTCCTTCCCCTTCAAGACTAAAGACACATCTCCCAGCTGCCATGACAAGAAAGAAACACCAGACTATGAGTGAACAGAGGTTGCACCAAGTTCCCGGAGGATCTCTGCCTATTCCCAGGAATGACATGAATATTCCTTTCATCAGCCTCTCTTTCTCCCTCATTATTCCTGTCTTATGTCCATAACCCCTCAACTCCCTGGAGTTGAGAAGCTGATTTGTGAGCAGAGCTTCCCGTTCATTCTTTGGCCACTGAATAAAGCTTTTCTTTGTGCCTGACACTCATCTCTTGTACCTTGGGATGAGCTTCCAGACCTGGGTTTGGTTTGGTGACAGTTCCAGTCAGAACCTCGAGGTTCCAGGTGAGGGGTATGGCCATACCTGCTGCTGACAGAGCCTGACCATTGGGGAAAGAACCCAGGCAGCACCTCTTCCCAGCTTGTGGCTTAAATGGAACACTCTGGAGAGCCAAACACAGAGCAAGCATGCTCTCAAGGAAGCTGATGGCTTCTGCGTTGAGTTCTGAGTTCAAACTTAACTGAGTTCTTAGACCGCTTCTGTGCTCTAAGAGAACAGGATTCCCTCATCACTCAACGGGCTTGAAACAATCATCTCCTCTTTCTCTAGGACTACCAACTCAACTGGTTTTCCTACACTTTCCCTTGGCTAGCTGTGGAAATTCCGTATCAGTTTGCATTTGCTTAGGTAAATGGCTTGTTTAATCTAACAGCTTGCAGTCTAGCATTTTGGCTTATAGAAGCACCAAAGCTTAAAATGGGTAAAATGGACACTGGCTAGAACCAGCATTTCCAAACCCACCCACAATGGCCTCCAACTCCCTGTAAATGCCCCCCTCCCAGGACCTTCAGTAAATTACTTTCTGAGATTCTCATGCTGAATTTGGGGTGTACCTGAGGAATATTATTAGAAAAAAAATGCTCTATCCATAGAAATATGCACTTGCCAGGGGAAAACCCAGCAAAGAAAATAGGGATCTTCTAGCTGTACACAATTGTGACAATCAGTTTTAATTATCTTTATAAAATCCCTTATTTCTAACAAAGCAGGAATTCAAAGTGGCGATATGAAATCTTTCCATCCCTGCAGCCCACCTCAGAGACTCACCTAATTCTGTGGGACCTATATAGCACAGGTTGTGACCTGTTGTGATGGTTGTTGTCTGATTGTTGGTCTATTTTTTAGTGGAAAGAGGTGGAGAGAGGAAGATTTCATGTACCCAAGTAAAAATTTTGAAGAGTGAAATGAAATTCACATTTCTCCCTCCCCCTGAGCTACAGATGCTCAGCTGTCATCCCGAAGGTACCCCCGTTCTTATTTTCACATTGTACCTTGGGAGAGATTCTCTGCATGCATAAACTTATGATATGTGTACATATCAGTTATATTACACACATTTTATACACACATCAAAGGTTAAGATCACAAATTTAACTCTGGAGGTTAGGTTTTAAACCTAATCTGACTGTGCCGTATAGGACCTATGTGACCTTGGGTGAGCTTCTTAACCTCTCTGGATCTTTATTTCCTCAAAACTGAAACAACCAGGTGCAGTGGCACATGCCTGTAATCCTAGAAACTCAGGAGGCTGAGGCAGGAAGATAGCAAATTTGAGGCCAACCTGGGCAACTTAGTGAGACTCTGTCTTAAAATAAAAAATAAAAAGGATTGTAGCTATGTTGTAGAGCATTCCTGGGTTCAATCCCTAGTACCAGAAAGGGAAAAAATGAAACTGGGATATTAATGGTACCTACTTCAATGACTTAATAATCAATTGACAAATATCAAAGATTTGGAATAGTGTGTACAAGATACAAGATAAATAGAAACTTTTTTGTCCACCACTTCACTATATAGCTTAGAACTTTTTCTACATTAATTTCTATATTAACTTTAAATTTAAATGTATTTAGTGGCTGAATACTGTTTTGGCATATGAAAATTTAAAAAAAAAACTGTTTAACCAGTAGCCTCATGTGATGGGCATTTGGATTATTCCCAGTCATTTGCTATCATAAACAGTGCTACAACAATTATCACTGCACATAACATCCTACAGAATAAAGAATTCCTAAAAGTAAAATTGCCAAGTCTATTTTATCACACTTAAACCTTCAATAGACATTAACATACTTTCTTCCAAAATATTTTTAAATTTACATTCTCAGTAATAATATACCAGACTCTTGTCTATCACACTTCTTGACTTTATCAGTCTGAGAGGTAAAAATGACCTGTGGGAGTTTGTGTTTCTTTATTATGAGAAAAGTTGAGTGCCCTCCTCCCCAAATGCTCTGCTCAATTTTCTATAGGGTTGTTGGTTTTTCTTCTCACTGGGCAGTCTGTTTTTTAAACCAGAGAGCCCTGAGTTACTCACTAAGCCTTATATGAGCATTTGGATCTGCCTCTTGGTTGATCTCACTTAAAGTCTCATTAGCCTGTGCAAAAAGGTTTTACTATAGTAATTTTATTCAAAATGATGAACAGTACAAATTTGATCACTGCAAGGATCCGTTAGCACTCATGCAACCCTATCTGCCATGCTGGGAATGAGAGTTTATTGCATCATAAAAATGTTACCCTCTGCTTGTGTTAGGCAAGTATTGAAATTTTTATGAGCTCTTCCTAACTAAAGTTATCAATAAATAACACTTGATTCTTGACTGGGCTAATCCTAGATTGATGTGACTTATTTGATAAACCAACACCATAAAGAAAAACCCTTGGCTCAATGACCTGATTGTTCAAGGAGAGAAGGCAAATTGTAACTCTGAATTACTAAGTCAGAATTTACCCGTGAAAACCAGACTGGTGTTTTACCTTCTAAGGGTTGAGCCCTACTGGTCAGGGATATGGAGTAAGTACCGTAACGGGGATCCTTCTGCACCCGGGTTGTTACTGCATGATGGCTCCCTTGTAACCTCGTTGACTATTGAGTCTGCTACCAAAGAGGCCAGGTTTGCAAAGATCTTTTCCAGCATTTCTCACATCTGAACATTTGTCAAAATCCTCCAGAAAGGTGTGCTTTTAAACAAACCCCCAGGTGATTCTGAAGCAGGGGCACCACTCAACAAAGGGACTCAGCAAAGGCCATGGTAGGTCAAGGGGCTCTGTCCAGGCACTCCACTTTTACAGACACCCCTGCTGCTCATGCACCCATCGTGGAAGGATTTCCATGCTAGGGCAGTGATTGTTACGGCTGTGAGAAGTTGATGCAGTTGGAAAGGTGTTTCTAGAATGTACCTCCTGACCACAGCCTTAAATTTAGAATCACTGATTGTGATTGGAAGAGACTTTAAAATTTCCCTCAGCTACTCTGGGAATCCCAGCCTGTTGCACTTTTCTCCCTTCTCAGGTGTCCCATAAAATCATAAGGTGATCAAGTGGAAGGAGATCTGCTGACAGAGGAACTGGCCACAGTGGGACCAGGAGACCAGCGAGGGACTTCACCCTGAAGTGTGCTTCTGCCACCCTCCCTTCCTTGGGAACACAAGACCTGAAACTTCATCTGCAAGGGTGTTCCCTCACCAAGGAGGAGGCCCCTTTGCAGAATCATCCAGGGAGAAGATTGCCATGCTACAGTGATAACACTGGAGAAAGAGCACAGAGCTAAATGCCTCTACACATCCCCACAACCACCGAAGAAAAGCACTGTGCTTGTTATTCCCATTCTACAGGCAATGAAGATCTTGAGACTTGGGAAGTTACACAACTTCACACAAGTACAAAGCAGGTAATGGAAAAAGAGTTCAACCCTGGTTGTCTGACTCTGGAGTCCCTACTCCCAACTAGTGAAGGTGTGTTGCCTACTTGCATTTCTTTCTTTTTTTAAAAAAAAATATATTTAAAATGTCTTCATTGGGATAGTTTCCTGCTCATCTAGATGCAGGGTGCTTTGGGTACTGCTTCCTCCTAAAGGAGCATCCTTCTGTAAGCCTTGCTTTTTCCTGTAGGTTGGCAGAGGGCAGGGGAGCAGCCAACAAACAAAGCTACCATTTCTGTGTGGCCAATAAAACTGAGGTGCTTTTCTTCCACCCTGGCATTTTGCATCTATGATGCGAGAACCGAGACTTTGCACCAGGACCTCCCTCTTGTGCTTCCTCATCTCTTTTTTTGGAGAGGGATAAAGGAGGTTGTATGGAAAGGAACATCCTCATGGGGAGGTGATCCACCAGAAAGGTCCACTAGTAGTTTTTGATCCTCACCAGTTACATGTTGGAGCTCCTGCTCACCATGAACAGGCAGCACAATTTGGTAGAACAAGAAGAGTTCAAAACTTACAAGCTCAGGCTGCCTCTGGCCCTGAAATTCTGTGGGAATTTGTACCTTTTACAACCTCCTTCTGACTATACCTAGGAAGTGATGATGATGTTATGACATTTATAAAACTATTTAGCCTGTATAAGTGTATGTGTGTGTGTGCACACAAAATGCAACTAGTATTTAAAATGTGCCTGGCAGAGGGATCATCCCCAAGAGTGGTTGAGATCTTCTTAAACCAGGTTGGACTGCCACAGGGCACCGGAAGGAGTTTGTGGGAATAGGGGTAGCACATGAGAGTAGGTGAGCAGAGGACCTGCTTTGTGTCTCAGCTCTGCCAATAACTTTTGTCATGTGGACAACATAGCCACATCTCTGAGATTTATTTCCTCAATTGTAAAATGAGAAGAAGCAATTGGATAAGAGTTAAAATGTTTAACACAGTACATAATATCTAATACATTCTCATTATTTAAAAAATCCAATATGAATAAAATGAAAGCCCTCTTTGCTTCTCACCCAATTCTAGTGATCCCTGGAGTAGTAACTACTGTAAACAGCATGTGGCAGTATATCTTTCCAGTTATTTTTATCAAATATGCACATTCCTTTACAAATATGTGTATTGTTATTTTACATAAATGACATCAGATGAGTAGTTCTTATTCACTTTTTGGATTTTAAGAACCCAGTAAAGCTAAGGATCTCCTTTTCCCAAGAATGTGTGCATATAACATTTTGTATAGAAGGCATTCAGGAATAGTCAAAGATCCTTGTAGCTCACCATGAATTCCTTAGTCTATTCTAGTCTAAGAGACTTGGATGAGGCTATGCAACTCAAAAGTTATGTTCTATAATTTTATGTACAGCACTTTTTTTTTTTTTTTTGTCTCTAGACACTCCACATCAACTTTTCTCCTTCAACTTCCACACAAAAATATGGGCTTGTTTCAGGAAGTGTTATTTTTATCAGGCTTATATGTACACGGTTTTTAAAACCACTTAGCACCATAAAGCTCACAGTGGAGAAAATAATTCTCTAATACCAAGTCATGCTCCCCAGGGGGGAACTCTCTCCTGCTTTCTAGCTGTTTCTTCTGAGACTTTCCTCTGTGTTTCTGAATAATACCCTTATAACTGGCTTGTTGAAAAGTCTCAACTCGATGATGCACAAACAGAAAATGGTTTTATTTTTCTCCAACCACAGCTTTCAAAATGCCCCCGACTTAGTGCTATCCCCAGCATATCCCTAGATTTTCATGATAAAAGTCTCGTTTAGAAATTGTAATTTTCAGTGTTTAGTTGGTGGAGACACCAGTCACATCTGGCTTGCAGGTCTTACCTTCTCTCAGCTCAGGTCCTGCCCAAGGCTGGGAGACTAGGGTGACACAGATGAGGGAGATGGGGACTCAGAAGGGAATGCATCAAGCCCAACAACCAGCTATTTCTCTTACCTGCTGCTTTTCCAAAGTCACCCAGTAGTAGTCACAATTCTAAGTCCCATGGAGCTCCTTTCTGCATCCCTTGTACCAGAGTGGCTCAGCACAGGCCTGATGGTGTCCCCAGGAGCCATGCCATCCATCTGGTTGTTGGTAGCCCCTGGTCAATGGTGCTCACAGATCCTAAGCTCATCCATAAAACCTCTGCTGCAGTCAGTCGTATCTCCGCTATTGCAGGCTTATTCCTCCCAGTGACCAGCCACCCAGCCCAGTCGATGGACAGGTCCCAGTACAACCTCCCCTCATTAGAAGTGAACCGCGATGCCCACTGCTTGAAGCTGTGGTGTTTTGAAAACCATTCCTTCTGCCCTATCCTTCAAAATCACATGGCCCAGGTCCTTTTCCTTCCTTCCTTTGGCCAGAGAACATCTGAAAAGCACACAGGTAGGAGTTGATGGCCTGCCTTTGGTGCCACAGGTGTGTGATGTGGGAGTCTGAGCCTTCTTTCCAGGTCACTTGCTTGGGTCTTCCTGTCCTGCTTGGGCTTGAACCTGACTATCATTTCAGTTTTACCCATGTATGCTGCTGTGCTCCATTTTCCAGCTGATCTATTGTGAATTCAATCTGATTTTTAGTTTTATGAAATATCATAACATGGAGCAAGTACTTTGCGGAAAATTTCTGTAGGAAATGTGTGCAAGTGAAATCACCTGAACATTCTGAGAACTGTAACATAGGATCCAGCGAGTTCTGGGCCATTCCACCTTGCATAGTGCATGCGTGTGTGCTCTACCACAGATGCTGTCTGTCGCCTTTTCCTAAATGGATGTGGAACCCTGGCGTGCACTGTGCTTCTGCCCCAGCATGTCCTGGGGCTTCCTTGCACACACTAGAGTGTGGACTTGGTTAAGGCTTTGCTCTCTGCTTTGATCAAACCGTGCCTCTCTTGTCCTTCTGTGAAAGCCACTGGTCTGGCCACAGCTTCTGCTTTCTCACCCACTCTCCCCCAAAACTGGGTCATGGTATGAGAGAGTCCCAGGACACCTTCCCAGAGAACTTGAGCTTCCAGTGGAGGGCCCCTGCTGGTCTGTTTGACTCCATCACTGCTTTCTCTTGATCAGGGAGACACTTCCTTTTCCAGATGGCTCCTCCGCCGACTACGTTCCTCTCCTCCTGTCTCTATGGTACATCTCTCTAATACAATTGTATTTTAAGTATTGTAAGCACTCACCCCATCGATCAGGGTATAAAGAGACATTGCTTTCTAGTTCTTAAAAAGCAGAAAGCCAGCGTGTTAAGATATTTCTGAGACTTCTTGCTCTTAATATTCTTATCTTCTGTTCTGTCTTGGGACACTGAGTGGTGATTATAATTACTTTATAACACAATAGAATGGATTATTATAGTAGGAGAAAATGTTCCGAAGGAGTACTTAAATCCATCAAAGCACCCCTTATCCAAGTTTGCTAACTTAAATGAAGAATTGTTAACCACATATTCTCTCTCATTTGTCAAATGCCCTTCCAGACCTTTTTTTTGTTTCACACTTTGAAAGGAAATTAAGGTAAAATTGTCTTGAGTTACCCTCCTCTGGATCCATAGTCTACTTAGCCTCCCATCGGGGGCCTCCCCTGGGCTGGGGATGTGTGCACCAACCAGATCCTCTTTCAGTGAGGAACCTGCCAGAGCACTTGCAGGGGCACAAATGGGCTGCAGGCCCTCCCTCCCCCAGGGGCTCGTCCATTTTTCTGGCTCACGATAAAGTCCCGAGTGAGCTTGCTCGGTTCAGAGTGCCTGAGGGCCTGACACTGTGAGCCTTTCCTACTACGTTCATGAACGTTTTGTTAGACTTTTCAAATATGAAAGTCATGAAACTGATAACAATAAGAAAAGAACAAACAAAGAGAGAGAGTGGGACTGGATTCTGTAAAAAAGAGTATCTGTAGAATTATGGGATTTATCCTGGGGAAGGGGAAAAGTTCCAAGTGACCACACTGTTCTAATAATTCCCCTTTTCCTCTGGCATGCAGGGTTCAGAGAGGCTTCCTGAGAAGGCAGGGCTGAGGTGGGGGGACTGGGTCTCTTGTAGGAACGGAGACCAAGGCAAATGGGGCTTTCTAGCTTAGGAAGCTGGGGACAAATGCGGGAGGTTGGAATCCTACAGTTTGGGGTGGAGGAGCTAGGCCCATGGCACTGGAGGAGAGACACAGGACGTGGGCAGTGGGGAGTGTGGAGACCCTAGAATGCCACATGAAGTGGGTGGGAGCACGTCCTGGAGCACGTCCAGGTTCCTGGGAGGTTTCTGAAGAGTGGAGTGATAAAGGGAAGCTCTGAGAAATGTCTGTGGAAGGGGTAGAGTATGAACTAGAGTCAAAAAAGATGGGAGGCAAAAAGGTTGGCCCAGACATGGAGGCCATGACTATGGGAGTAGAAAGGCAGAGGAAAGTCTGAGTCAACGCTGTGGCCCTCTGTATAACAGCCTCACCTCCTCCGAGGACAGGTCCAATCCACCTCAATGCCACAGTGATTGTGTCTGCAGCGAGGGCACAGAACTCAAGCTAAGCCCACTGATTCCAGGTCTAGAGCAAGAGGAACGGAATCCTTGTGATCTAGGCCACCCAGGTGGAAGATGATGGCTGCCATCTTCAGTGCAGGGAGGTCTGTCTGTGGTAGGTGGGGAGAAGGCCAATCCACAGGCAGAAGTGGAACCAAGAGACCAGGGGACGAGGAGAGAACTGACAACCTCACAACTGCATCTGGGGTTCCGGATCCAGTTGTGCCACCCCAGTTTTCCAAGTTTTGCCAAATGGATACATCATGACGCTTGCAGGTGAAAGACGGCAAATTAATAAATACAGACATTATTTTTTAAAGTCTTAATAGTACTTTCAGGAAATGGAGAAAATCAGTTATGATTTGCATCTGGAATGTCCTTCCTAGACTCATGTGTTGAAGGCTTGGTCTCCAGTGCAGCAATGGGCAGAAGTGGGGCTTTTGGGAAGTAAGTGCATCGTGATGGCGCCAACCTCATCAACAGATTAATCCATGGAGGGATCTATAGTTGATGGCTTGATTAGGAGATGGTACAGACTACAGGCAGTGGGGCCTAGCTGCAGGAAGTAGATCACTGGACGTGCACCCTAGAGGGTTTACCTTGTCCTTGGCCCTTCCCTCCCCCTCTATCCAACTTCCCCCCTACCCCCCACCCCCACTCACTTCCTGGCCTCCATAATGTGAGCCGCTTTGCTCCACCATGTCCTTATGCCACAAAATATTGCCTTACCATTAGTCCAGAATGAATGGAGCCCACTGCCCATGGATTGAAACCTCTGAGACAGTGAGCTAAAATAAATCTTTTCTCCTCAAAGTTGTTTATGTCAGGTCTTTTGGTCACCATGATGAAAACTGACTAACACAGCCAGGAATCAGACAACTCCAACGGATTTATCCTGGGCAACCAGGTGGATCAAGCAGGATGACTAGTATTCAGATACACTTGTATTTTTGATAAATGAATGAAGGGAAAGTATCAGAGTATTGATGTCAGTTGTTTTCCAGTATAATCTTAATTTGTACATATTTTATGAGTAAATTTCTAATTTATACACACAATTAGATTTAATTCACTGCTATAAGATCAGCATCCATCATTCATAGAGGAAAAGACACTACTCATCGTAAAGGAAAACAGAGAGAGAGAGGACAGGGTGTGTGAAATGTTTGTGGAAAAACCACAATTTTTCCCTAGGTATAGTCCCAGAAAATAACTGAAGATGTATTTCAGCTCCATTCAAAAATGGCCCTGCACCGTGCCACCTGGGATCACTGGCACAGGAAACTGTCTGGGGGCCTCTTCCTCATGCCTTCTTTTTGGATGCAGTAAAGCAAGCTGGGATGCAGCAGCAGGAGAAGGCACAGGCCCAGTGGTAGAGTAGCTGGCAAGGCCTGCCCAGGGGCAAGAGGACTGTGGTCGGGTGCCACAGCACACATCCCTCCGTCTGTCTTTTCATGTGTCATCGAGTCTCCTCCCGTGCAGAAGTGTGGTTTCTATCCCTTCCCCTGGATCTTGGGTGATCCTTTGGTTGCAACTTACAGAAGGAGGCACAAGTGACTTGGTGTCATTTCTGAGGCCATGTTGAAAAGACAGGTAGCTTCGGCCTCATTCCTGCAACAGTGATATGGGAACCTCAGCTGCCCTGGAAGCAGTCTAACTGCTTCAAGGCCACCACAGTAGTCCACAGAGACAGACCATGAAGAAGCCTAAGACAAGAACAGAGAGAACTGCCTGATGGAGCCCTTCCTGAATTCCTGACCCACTGAACTCAGGAGGTAATTTGTTGCTCTATGATAATAGCCAGAACAATCATGTTGTCTTTAGGAGAGGGTTTGAGCAACTGTAGGCTCTCCTGATGTACTGGAAAATTTATCAAATCCCAAATCTATTTTGCCAACTCCAGAATGGACCCTCCCTCAGAATAACTGACTTTGTCTGCTCCAAAGAGCAAATGTGTAGAATATCTTCACACAGACAGTTTGAGCTGCCTATAGTATGGCACTCTGCCTCTGAAGAGAGAAGTAAAAATATATGTTAAACCTCTATTGAAAGATATGATTCTTGCAATTAGCAGAACTCAAATACTAATGGAGACCGCCTCGAATTGTTTTTAATCATTCCTCTAAGAGAGGCAGAAAAATGAATTATTTATTGCATTAGTTTTAACTACTGGAAATGTAAAACAGTTATATATACACCAATGTGAGGCTTGTTATGGTCTTAATTTTCCAATAACAATGAAAAATTCTTGACAGTGCACAGATTAGGCTCTGAATAAATGTTCCAGTAAGATTACATTATGTAGCTTTTGTAACTCAATGTGGTGGAATATTGCATTTTCCTACCACTGAAAATAGAGGGAAACGCAGTTATCAGGATCATTGCAATATCTATATGCACATTTTCAAATATAAATGGCATACTATAAACATAAATCATTCAACTCCAGCGTGATTATGTTGAAATAATACAACATGGACATAAATGAAGAGAAATGATGTTGAACTGCCTTTCCAGCTACAAGATTTCAACTTCTGCCATGAAGATCAGAATTATAATTGGAAAACTGAGTAAATACAGTGGCAATAGTTTAAACCTGAGAAAAGCACCAATTTCTTTGAAACGGAAATTGTAGATATACATTCCTATTCATCTCACCAGGCGCTTCTTCTGTGCCGCAAAAAATAGTCATATCACCAGCAGAAATGAGGTAAGATGCTAGCTTAAATCGACAATAAAATTTAAATCTGGCAAGGTGGTTAAAACTAAAAAGAAGCAATGGTTTTATCTGAAAGTGCCAAATAAGGCAAAATAGAGGGGTCCCTTAACATACCATTATCCCTATCAGCCCACAGGAAATCAGGAGGCGGTGGTAGCTTACATGTCAAATTGAGAGATTTTCTACGTTTTCCAAAGTGGGTGAACTTTGCGGCCGTGGCTGCACTCCAGCTGTCTGACTCTGCGTGCAGCACACGGAGGTGAAATGGAGACTAGGAAAGTGTGGAAATTGCTTCTTGTCATGAAGAGACTGATTCCAACAAGGCTATTTACAGAGTGGCCAAAGCTCCTGAGCTGTTTTTGCTACACTGGCAGCAACACAGATTCAGAACTGGGTGGGGAGGAAGACGAGAGGAGAGACAGGAGGAGGAGAGTCAAGGCTGTAACCCTCCTGCTCTCACTTCCAAGGCAAGTCATTTTCATCTGTGAAGACCCCTGATGAGCCTCCTAGAGCATCTGGACCTGCTGATCTCAACCCTCAAATCAGGCCTGGGCTGTGTCTTCGGAGGGATCTTATAATGTACCCTTTGCTACCTTAAAATGTGACCTTCAATCACAGGGAAGCTGATTTCAAGGAAATTTCCAGTTTCCTTCTCAGGGTAGATGGTTGTTAGCCACCTTTTTCTATCCTTGTAACAAATACCTAACAAAAAATCAGCTTAAAAGGTGGTGAGGTTTATTTTGGCTCACAGCTTCAGAGGTTTCAGGTCCTGGTTGTTTGGCCCTGAGGCAAGGCAGAGCATCCTGGCCAAGAGGGCAGGCAGGACAGCGATGGCAACAGGAGTGGGGAGGAAGCCCAATATGCCCCCACAAGGGCACCCCTCCCATGACCTAACTTCCTTCCACTGGGCCCCACCTCCTGTTCTAGTGCCATATGCTGGTGACCAAGCCTTTTTGGCCTGGGGGGACCATTTCAAATCCAAGCTATAGCAATGGTGTTCTATCAGCCTGTGCTGGTCTATTTGGGATCCCCTGTATCCCAGGGAGCATGTATCCCTGGCTCAGTCATAAGGTGAGTGGTTTATATTAAAATGGGCCTGTGCCAAACCTCTAGGATAGACGTCAGATATATCTCAGTGTCAACTGAAATCATCCTGCCCTTATGCTATAAAACTAAGCCCCATATGGAAAGTACAAGTCCTTTTAAAATGTTTGCAAATCTCAAAGGGCCTCAAATTCTCATACTCAGTTCTCTCTCCGAGGTCCTGCTAACACTAACTTAGCTCAATATGTGGCTTGCTTTGTCAACTTGTGAGTACTGTTTCTCCCAGGTGGGAACCTCAGCTCTTTCCTTGATACACATACAATGCACAAATTCATTCACTGATCCATTTGTGCATAAAACATGCATGTCCTCATGGAGCTTCATTTTATTGAAGGAAGCAAAAAAATAATAAATAAGCAAACACCTGGCCAGTCAGATAAGATCAGAACTATGAGTCTACAAGAGAATTTCAGAAAAACATCAGCTCCATAGGGTGGAATTTTGTTTTATTGTTTTGTTCATTGACCTATCTCTAACACGTAGAATAGGGTCCGCACATGGTGTTGATTATTCATCAGGTAAAAGAGAAAGAGAAGGGAATAAGGTAGCACTGTATTGGTAAATTTTAACAACTAAAGCTTTGGATAAGAACATTTGCATATATTCTGCATACATTGTAAATTTTACATTTTATTTAAATCATATATGTATTATATATGTATATTATATGTATATGTATATTAAGTTACATATGTATTATATGTTTATATAATAAATTTTTAAAAATTTATTCTAATTTTGTTATACATGAATCAATTCAATTCATATTACACATATAGAGCACAATTTTTCATGTCTCTATACACAAAATAGAGTCACACCATTCATGTCTTCATACACGTACTTAGGGTAATTATGTCCATCCATTCCACCATCTTTTCTACCCCCATGCTCTCTCCCTTCCTCTCCCTCCCCTTTGCCCTATCTGAAGTTCCTCCACTCCTCCTATGCTTCCCCACCACCCCCATTATGAATCAGCATCCACATATCAGAGAAAACATTCAGCATTTGGTGTTTTGGGATTGGCTTACTTTACTTAGCATAATATTCTCCAACTCCATCCATTTACCTGCAAAGGTCATGATTTTATTCTCTTTTAATGCTGAGTAATATCCCATTGTGTTTATATATCATGTTTTCTTTATCTATTCATCTACTGAAGATAAGTATCTATGTTGGTTCCACAATATAGCTACAGTGAATTGTGCTGCTATAAACATTGATGTGGCTGTGTCCCTGTAGTATGCTGTTTTTAAGTCCTTTGGGTATAAACCAAGGAGTGGGATAACTGGGTCAAATGGTGGTTCCATTCCCAGTTTTCCAGAAATCTCCATATTGCTTTCCAGATTGGCTGCACCAATTTGCAGTCCCACCAGCAGTGTATGAGTGTGTCTTTTCCCCCCATATCCTTAGTTGTTTGTATTCTTGATGGCTGCCATTCTGACTGGAGTGAGATGAAATCTTAGAGTAGCTTTGATTTGCATTTCTCTAATTGCTAGAGATGTTGAACATTTTTTCATATGTTTGTTGATTGATTGTATATCCTCTTCTGAGAAGTGTCTGTTCAGTTCTTTGGTCCATTTATTGGTAGGGTTATTTGGTTTTTTGGTGTTAAGATTTTTGAGTTGTTTATATATCCTAGAGATTAGTGCTCTATCTGATGTGCGTGTGGTAAAAATTTGCTCCCATTCTGTAGGCTCTCTATTCACCTCACTGATTGTTTCTTTTGCTGAGAAGAAGCTTTTTAGTTTGAATCCATCCCATTTATTGATTCTTGATTTTAATTCTTGAGCTATAGGAATCTTATTAAGGAAGTTGGGGCCTAATCTGACATGATGGATAATAGATACTTTTATACTTATAGATTTTACTATTTAAAGAACTGTAACATGCAACTTACAAAGAACAATAAAATATACAGTATGGTTTATTATAAATTCCATATAGTTTATGGATTCTCTAATTTTTGCCAAACTCTTTTATCCATAGCTATACTCTGGTTGCAATAGACAAATGAGCTCCAACATGAATACTAGCGGGTAATCTTATTTATGTTAAGAGAAGACAGAAGTGAAATGCTATCATAAAGATGTATGTCAGACTTCACTCATTCATTCATCAACAACATGAGTGACTTCATTGCCGAATCTAAAAATAATTTTTGAATATTGGGAGAATGTTTTCTTTTTTGTGCTTTTCACAATGTCATCACTACAGTCATGACAGTTTCTAAGTTTAATCTGTGTTATTAACATTGAATTTAGGCCATAAACAAAACAACCTACTTTGCATTTGCAGATTTCAGTGATGTCAATACTCCCACTGATTCAAGCTGATTTCTAGACATCGCCTAATGTGACTAATCACAGTGTCAGAAAGTGACCCACTAGCACATTATTATACATTATTATCTCAGCCATATGAACCAGCCACAGTATTCAGCAGGGGGCAATTTTGTTCCTGGGGGCATTTGGTGAGGTCTAGATATCTTTTTGGTTATCACAAATGCGATGGGGGGACACTATTGGCATCTACTGGGTGTTGTCCAAGAGACCCCCAAACAAAAAATTAATTGACCCAAAATTTCAATAGTGCCCAGCATTTCAAAAGCATAGGGAATAGTAAGATGTAGCCAAACACTTAGGAAGTGATGAGTTTTGAATATTTATACAGTTTATTTAACTGTGAGTTTATATAATTCAATTTTTAATAATGCTATATTTAACAACCAGCTTGCAAAATTCTTGCAAGTTCAGCAATCCACTTTTATATATTCCTCTGAGCCAGCACCAACCTACTGCTAGGATAAGGCACTGAGGGAGGGCTAATGCAGACAGCGACTTGAAAGTAAACCTGAAATGAGTGAGAGACCAGGTCTGTGGGCACCCAGGTAGGTGGAGAGGCATCTGAAGAGCTCTATGAATGCGGAATCTGACTGCCACATTGAAGGAAGAGCCAGAAGACCGCTGTAGCTGGATACAAGTGGGAGGAAGTGGGCTCAGATGTGAGCAGAGCAGCATCATGGACGGTACGTAGGACGGAAATTCCTTCAAGGTGTTGGGTAAGAGAGGGGTCACACACAACTGGGCATGCAACGCTGGGTTCCGCTGTTCTTAAAAGACCTTCTGGCTACTCCACTAACTGGATTCAGCACAGGCTGCAGCACTACACAGAGGATAGGGTGGGTACCTTGGTGTTGACTCCTCTTCACCTCTTTCCTCCCACCTCTTCTCACCACCCCTCTGCCCCAAGGACTCACTTTTCTCTCTTCCTCATGCAGAGGACTTCCGCTTTCACTAGTGCCATCCTCAAGCTCAACTCCAGACCCAGTGTGAGTGAGGGTCAGTGGAACACAAGGGCCTTCTCCATCAATAGCAAGAGCCTTCAGAACTAGACACCCTTGGTCCACGCACCTGCCCAGAGCATGGCTGAGGCTGGCAGCACTTTCCCCTATCATATTAATAGACAAGTCACTAGCCAGTAATTCCATTGGCGGTACCAAAAGAAAGAAATTATACTTCCATTACTATAAAGAGGCATAATACCAATGCATCCCTTTGTCACCTTACTTATAGTAGGTAGCACTTTATCAAGCCCTTGCTCGGGGCCCAGGGATAGGTGCTCATAATCCCAGGCATATAATGTCATCTAGGGCATCTTCCATCTGCAAAAAGGAACACAATCTATGTTTCTGGCCTTTATATTGTCCTCTGTTACAGATAAAGAAACGGAGGTCTCAATAGATCAAGTGGCTGTTTAAGGCTACAGCGCTCTAAGGACAGAACCAGGTCTGTCTAATTCCAAAGGCAGCTCTGACTCATCCTCCTCAACTCCCAGACCATTCCAACCTACAGCCCCACTGCATCCCAGACTGACTGTTCCAGAACCTCCCTCCCCTTAAGTGTGCACATGTCTTGTAATTAAGATCTTTAAAAAATACATCAAATGCTTTCCCATCACTTGTTACAGAAATAAATAAAACGAGAACTCCTCTTCTCATTATAACCACTAAAGCGATTTGAAGTCTTACAAGATATCCCCTATAAGTACAGAGCAGTTTATTTTTCTGAGTATTTAAAAGGAAAAAAGCAATTAGCCCGAGTTGTAAAATTATCTTTTGCTGGTGAACTTACAAATTCAGTTTCCAGAGAAGCTGCCTGCAAATGAGGCCCCACCATCAATCCTTCATTCCACGATTTTTCCATTTGTTTTTTATTTTCCCTCTTAGTGAATCTTGATCTTTTTTTTTTTTTTTTTTTTTTTTGGTAACAGCTGTCAAGAATTCAGTCTTTCCCCGACTGGGAGGGAGACATGAGCCTCTTGTACGCTTCTCTGTCTCACCCAGAGACTTACAATATGAAACCTAGTCATAGCACGTTTTAGAGAGAGAGAAGACTCACAGAAAAAAGAAAAAACCCATCGCTCCATTGAGTCTGCTTCTGATGCATGAAGCCCTGGCCCTCTCATGCTCCAGTGTCTTGCAACTCTAGAAATATCAGTCACCCCACTGTTTTCCCAGGCTAGTGACATTTTTCTTCAGCTGAGCCGCAAAGCCCAAACTTGGAAGGGAGAACCGTGGGAGAGTGGATGGCTCTGAGCAACACCAGCTGGGGACAGCAGGATCTCGAAACAAGCTTGCCACAGTTCTGGGGCCATGAAAGCAGGCTAAAGAATGCCATATTTTCAATCTATATGACTTGCCCTTCCTTCTGTGAGAAAACAAAAGCGGTAAGATTTTGTAACAAAGTTCAGTGAGTAGTGAAAAATCAAGAAAAGACCAAACCAAAGGAGAGAGGAAAAGATGAACAGTATCAACAAGTGAGGAAGAAAACAAGTAAAATAAAACAAAAGCCTGGCCAACCTTCTGGAAGGATGTTTAGCCAAATAGGCAAAATTCAAAGACGTGTATAACATTTTCCCAGGATGTCCATTTCTAGGAATTTCTCTGAAGGAAGCTGGTAGGGAAGTTCACAGATATTTTGCTTCAGGAATGTTTATCTTAACATTGTTTATAAGGACAGAAACATTGGGATAAAAATGTATGTTCAATGACTGGGGATTATTTTAGAAATTCTGGTCTGCTCAAATGGTGGAATTGTATGCAGCCATTTAAAATAATATGGAGGGGTTGGGGTGGTAGCTCAGTGGCAGAGCACTTGCCTAGCATGTGTGAGGCACTGGGTTTGATTCTCAGCACCACATATAAATAAATAAATAAAATAAAGGTCCATCAACAACAACAAATTTTTAACAATGATAATAATAACATGGGGGCTGGGGTTATAGCTCAGTGGTAGGATGCTTGCCTAGCATTGGTGAGACACTGGGTTCAATCCTGCGCACCACATAATAAACAAATAAGAAATAAAGGATAAATTCTAAAATAATAATAGTAATAATAATAATAATAACGTATAGGGCTGGACTGTAGTTCAGTGGTAGAGCATTTGCCTAGCATGCTTCCTGAGTTCAATTTCCAGGACTGCAAAAAGAAGAAGGGAGGAGGAGAAGAAGAAGAAAAATAACCCTGAGGAAATTATTTATTGATGTCAAAATAAATTTTAGAGATTTTAGAGTGAAAAAAATCAGATTATAAAAATAGTATCATATTTTCTATTTCTTTTGACTGCAACGGAGTAGCATCAACTAGATTTAGCTTTCTGGCAGAACCAAATGATGGATGAAATACATGGAAAATGATTTTCAAGACAGTGTGTGTACAGCAGCCAACAAAGTAAAGTGATCTCGCAGGAATGGAAAACAAATAAATGGAGTGAGCCCTCCCTAGTTTACTGCCTTGGGAGTTTCTGGACTCAATGCAAGGAGGAGACACCCAGGCAGAAACCAGTGGATTTCCCGAGTTGCAGGGCAGGAAGAGAGTACAGAAACAGTAAGCTGGGTTGGCAGGACACAGCATCTGGAAAGAGGGAACTCCACAGAGGCAGAACTCTGGAAATCCGCAGAGGCCCACCCTGGAGTACTCAGTGGAGTACCAGTTGGTGCATGTATGGGAGGAAGCTACCTGAACCACTCACAACCATTGGAGAATGGTACCTGGTACAAGCAGAGCCTGGAGTGCTGCCCGCTGCCCACCCCCGACCCCCAGACTGTAAAACCTTATGTCTGGGTAGGTGCATAGGGCTTCGGGCCCAATGCACAAAAGGACCTTGCTTCAGTAATAGAGAATACTGAGCACTGCTCCAATTCTGATAAACCTTAAAAGCAAGTCCCAAAAGGATCACACTGTGTCCAAGTAACTTAACTATGTTAAAATCAAAGCTCAACAATATTTAAGGGAATACAAAATACCTAGCACAGCAGATAAAATCCACAATGTCTGACGTCAAAATTACCAGGTAAGCAAAGAAGGGAACTGCCACCCATAATGAGGAGAAAAATCAATCAATTAAAACTGATTTCCTAGGAATACCATCATCATCTTCACTCCTAATATACACAAAATTAGATTTAAAAAAAATTAGATTTTTTAAAAAGTTCAAATTTTTTAAAAATTTTAATATTTGATACAGATATTTAAGTTGATAGACAAGGGCACTAAAAGAATTGTAATTGTGCTTCATATGTTTTAAGAGTTAAGACACAGACTATATAAAAAGATCCCAATAAAACTTTGGGGAATGAAATAACATAAAAATAAACAAATGACATTAGACGGGATTAATGGCAGATTATACACTGCTAAAGAAAATTTGGTGAATTTGAAAGCACAGTAACAAAAACTATCAAAAATTAAACACAGGTTGGGCATAGTAGTGCACGCCTGTAATCCTAGCAGCTCGGGAGGCTAAGGAAGGAGGATCACAAGTTCAAAGCCAGCCTTAGCAATGGCGAGATGCTAAGCAACTCAGTGAGACCCTGTCTCTAAATAAATACAAAAAAGGGCTGGGGATGGGGCTCAGTGGTTGAGTGCCCCTGAGTTCAATCTCTGGTACCCGCTCTCCCCCCAAAAAATATTAAACACAGAATGAAAAGGTGAGCTTTGAGACAACTTCAAGCAATCAGAATTCCTGAGGAGAGACAGAGGTACAGAAAAAATATCCAAAAAACCAAGAAACTCGGCAAACCCAAAACTCTCAAAAGAAGAAGAAGAAAATACCAAAGTACATCATAGTCATATTGTTGAAAACCCGTGACAAATAGAAAGTCTTAAAGGGAGTCAATTAAAGGAAAAAAGACATGTTGCAGTCAGAGAAGCAAAGACCAGGGTGACAGCACCTTTCCTGCAGGATGTCTGCACACCAGGACGACCGTGGAGCAGAATCCCTAAGCACCCCAAAGGGAAGAACTGCCAACTTGGTTCTGTAGGCAGCAATGATATCTTTCAAAAATTAAGACAAACATTTTCAAACATACAAAATCCAAAAAAAAAAAAAAAAATCATTACTCATAGACTCATACTATTAAAAATAAATAAATAAAAGTCAAGCAAAAGAAGGAAAATGATTCTAGATGGAAATATAGATGTATACGAAGCAACAAAAAGTGCCAGAAACGATAATTACAATATATATATATATAGGGTATTTTTTTCTTATTATTTAAATCTCTGCAAAAGAACTTAAAAAGTTATTTGACTGTTTACCTAAAAACAACGGAAAGGCACCATGGGTATCGATAGCACAAGAATTGGGAGAGAGCGATAGAAATACACAATGGTAAGATATTTACAGTATAGATGAGATGGTTTAGTATCACTTGAAGTTAGACTTTGATAAGTTAAAGATATATACTGTAAACCAAAAGCAAACATTAAAATGAAAAAAAAATGTTATAGCTCATAAGCTAACAAAGGTGATAAAATGTCATCATAAAAAAATCAATTAATCCCTAGAGGGCAAAAAGAGTTAACAGGAGAATAAGGAACACATAGGACAAATAGGAAAGAAATAGCAAGTTGAAGTCTAAACATATCAACAAACACATTAAGTGCAAAGGTCTCAATTCCCCAATTAAAGGGAAAGATTGTATGAATGTTTGTTGAGTGTGTGTGTGTGTGTGTGTGTGTGTGTGTGTGTGTATAAAAAGCAAGACCTAAGTGTATTCTGCCTAAGGGTATGTTGGTCCATTTTCTGTTACTATAACAAAAGACCTGAGGCAGGCTAATTTTAAAAAGAGAATAATTTGATTCACAGTTTTGGAGGTTGAAAGTTCAAAGAGCATAGCACTGGCTCTGGTGATGATCTTGCCAGCAGAGTACTAAGGAGGTGCAGGGCATTACATGGCATGGATGGGAAGTGCAAACCTGTGTGGCTATTCTGGTTTTTCTCCCTCTTCTTATAAAGCCACCAGTACCCAGTCTGGAGCCTCCACCCTGAGGACCTTGTCTAATCCTAATCACCTCCCATAGGCCCCATCTGTAACACCACAGCTGAGGTTTAATGCCTCACAACAGAGACTAACCCTCAATACAAGAACCCTTGGGAGACACACTCAAACCATATTCAACCACAGCAACAGGACATGCATTTTAAAAATAAAAGCACATATGAGCTAAAAGTTGAAGGGTAGGAAAAGACACTTAAATAAAAGCTGCAGTGGTTGTCTTTTATATTAGACAATGTAGATTTCAGAGCAAAGAATATTGTCAGGGATTAAAAAAATGGCATTCATAATGATCAGGGAGTCATCAATGGGCATAAATTCTAAATGTTTATATCCTTTGTCACATATCTGCAAAATACATAAAGCAAACATTGAAAGAACTTTAAGAAAAAAGAGACAAGTCAACAATTATACTCAGAAATTTCAACTACTTTGTCTGAATAATTGGTAGAACAAGTAGACAGGGAATCAATAGGTATATAAAATTGTTTAACAACACTATCAACCAACTAGACCTAATCGACATTTAACAAACACCCCACCAACAGCAGTAGAATATGCATTCTTTGCAAGTACATCAGGAACAGTGATGAAGATGGACTGCTTCAGTGTGCTCCAGCTTCTCTAAAAAGGTGCCATAAACCGAGTAGCTTATAAACAACAGAAACTTACTTCCCATGGATCTGGAGGCTGGGAGGTTGAAGATCAGGATGCTGCATGTTTTCTTGCTGGTGAGGCCTACTCCTTGGATCATGGGCAGCAACTTCTCCCTGTCTTTGCACAAGGAAAGGTACCAGGGTCTCTCCGAGTTCTTCTGTATAAAAGCATTACACCCTTTCATGTGGGCTCTACCTGCAGGGCCTAATCACCTCTAAAGGCTCATTTTCTTTTTGGTAACCAGGGATTGAACCCAGTGGCACTTAACCACAAAGCCACATTCCTAGATCTTTTTATATTTTATTCACAGACAGGGTCTTGCTAAGTTGCTTAGGGCCTCGCTAAATTGCAGAAGCTGGCTTTGAACTTGTGATCTTCTTGTCTCAGCCTCCCAAACTGCTGGGATTACAGGTGTACGCCATTGTACCCGGCTAAAGGCTGATTTTCTAAAATTCCCACATATTGGGGGTTAGAATTTTTAACATATGAATTTGGTGGGGGAGGCATAAATAGTCAGACAACAGCATAAACTATATTCAGGGTCATAAAACTAGTCTTAATAAATTTAAAGTGATATCAGTCATATAAATTTTGATCTCTGACTATGTTGTAATTAAATTAGAAATCAATAACAAGATTTCTGGAAAAATCTATAATTTTTGGAAATATTTAACACTTCTAAATAATATATGGGTCAAAAAATAAGTAGAAAAGGAAACTATAAAATATTTTGGACTAGCCAGGAGTGGTGGCACATGCCTGTAATCCCAGCAGCTCAGGAGGCTGAGGCAGGAAGATTGCGATTTCAAAGCCAGACACATAATCTTAGTGGGGCCCTAAGCAACTTAGTGAGACCCCGTCTCAAAAACAACAACAACAACAACAAAAATTTAAAAAGAACTGGGGATGTGGCTCAGTGGTTAAGTGCTTCTGGGTTCAATCCTGAGTTAAAATGTGTGTGTGTGTGTGTATAACTAAATGAATATACAACACAACCATATGGAATGGTATTAAAGCAGTACTTGGGGGATTTTGTAGAGCTACATGCCTATTATGGAGAGAATAAAGAAGGTCTCAAATCAGTCACTTCAGCTTCCAGCTTAAGAAACTATGAGTTGTGTGGTGGCACATGCCTAAATCCCAGCTGCCCAGGAGGCTGAAGCAGGAGGATCTCAAGTTGAAGCCCAGTTCAGGCAACTTAGGGAGACCCTGTCTCAAAAAATAAAATAAAAAGGTGGGCTGGGGTTGTAGCTCAGAAGTAGAGTGCTTACCTAGCATGTGTGAGGCACTGGGTTCAATCCTCAGCACCACATAAAAGTAAAATAAAGATATTGTGTCCACCTATAACTAAAAAATAAATATTAAAAAAATAAAAATAAAAATAAATAAATAGGGCTGGGGATGGAATTCAGTGGCAGAGCACTTGCGTAGCATGCATGAGGCCCTGAGTTCAAAGAAAAAAGGAAAAGAAACTATGAAAATAACAGCAAATTAGTAAGAAGAAAAAAAATAAGGGGATCAGAGTGAGGGGAGAGAAGAGGAGACCGATAAGACAGAAGAGCGGACATCAGGAAAGCACAAAGGATAAACGAGTGCACGGAAATTGCACCCATTACATTGAACAATTAATGTGTTAATAATTATAATAATAATGAGAAAGAAAGAAAAATAATAAAGGCTGTTTTTGTTAGCTATTTCATTGCTGTTACTAAAAGGACCCAACCAGAGCAACTCTAGAGGAGGAAAGTTGATTTAAGGTCTCACAGTTTCAGAGGTCTCCATCCACAGACAGCAGCTCCACTCCTCAGGGCTCTAGTGGGCCCAAGGGGAGGACGCACAACAGGGTGGAAGAGCTGCTCACATGGTGATCAGAACAGAAACAGAGGTCTCCACTCTCCACATACAAAATATATACCCATAGCCACGCCCCCAATGAACCACTTCCTCCAGCCACACCCCACCTGCCTGCAATTACCACTCAATTAATCTCACCAGGGATTGATTTGCTGATTAGATTAAGGCTATAGCCCAATCACTTCTCCTCTGAACCTTTTTGCATTGTCTCCCATATGAGTGTTTGGGGGACACCGTACCTCCAAACCACAACAAGACCAAAGCAGGAGAAAAAAGAAATAGAAAACAGAAAAACAAAAGAAAAAGCAATGAATCCAAAACCATTTTCTTAAAAAGATAAATAAAATTGATCCCCCCACACACACACACCTGCCGCCACTTAGGTAACATACTCAAAGCCCTGGTTTTGATCTCCAATACCACAGGGAGAGGGGAGGAGAGAAAAAAAGAAAAAGGAAAGAAAATTGTTATCCTCTAGCTAGATTGATGTGGTAGGGGGAGAGTAAATTACCCAAATCTATAATAGAGTGGTAGCTTCACTACATATCCTATTAAAGGGAATAATATGAAAATACTGCAAACAACTTCATACCAATAAATTCACCTTAAAAAAAACAGGAATATTTGCTGTACACATAAACAACCAAATTTCATTCAAGAAGAAATATATAACTTGAATATCCCTGTATCTATTAAGGATATTGAAATTCAGAATTAAAAATCTTTCAACAAAGAAAACTCCAGGTCCAGATTGCTTTATTGGCAAATTCTACCAAATATATAAAGAAAAAAATAACATTTCTACATAAAGTTCCAGATAATAGAAAAGAAGACTTCCAAACACATCCTATGAGACTGGCATTATCTTGATATCAGAATGAGACAATTATTGTCAGAAAACCACAGATAAATAGTCCTCATGAAACACAGATTTAAAAATCATTAATAAACTACTAGCAAGTCAATGTCAACAACAGGTAAATATAATAGTATATTGTAACCCAGGCATGAAAATCTACTAATATAATTTACAATATTAATAACCTACAAAAAGAAAACTGTAAGACTGTCTCAATAATGCAGACAAAACACTGGACAAAATCTAATATTGCTTCCCAAGAAAAACTCTCAGCAAACTAGCAATTGAAGGGAAATTCCTCAGTCTGATAAGGGGCATCTACATCAGATCTACCACTAATTTCATAGTTAATGGTAAAAGACTGAATGCTTTCTTCCTAAGCTCAAGAACAAGTCAAGGATATCCACTCCCATTACCTGCATCCTACAGCACACTGGAGATTCCACCAAAGCAGAAAGGCAAGAAAAAGAAATAAAAGGCCTCCAAATTAGAAAGACAGAAGTAAAGTTGTCTTTGTAGTCAATAATTATCAATACAGACTATAACTAAATCGAAAAGGTAGAATGAATTGGACATTACTATCCTCGGTACATATATGGTTATACAACCATTGTAATTCTACATCACGTACAACCAGAAGAATGAGAAATTATACTCCATATATGTACTTATGTCAAAATACATTCTGCTAACATGTATAACTGATAAGAACAAATAAAAAAAATTAAAAAGAAAGTTACCAGAATAAATGGATTTAACCTGGTGTACGATATAAGATCAATATGCAAAAAATTATACTTCTATATACCAGCAAAGAACAATTAAAAATTGAAAACTTGGGTCTGGGGATGTGGCTCAAGCGGTATCGAGCTCGCCTGGCATGCGTGCGGCCCGGGTTTGATCCTCAGCACCGCATACAAACAAATGATGGTGAGTGCCTGCTATTCCCTTTCCCCCAGACAGTGACTAATCTGCTTTACTTATTTTATATAACTTCTTGCCCCGTAGGGCATTGAGTTTGAGACACTTAGTAAATCTCACATCTCAAACATTCAGTTGATCAGATGATGTATGGTAATACAGTGTGTGTCATAACTGGCGCATCTATCCATTGAAATAGAGGGGAGCAATAGAAAACATCAGGAGAACAACTTAACGTACAATCACCAAGAATAATAGTAGAGCCATTTGGTGGTGATCTCTCGGTCAACCTCAATACATACCTAGGATCTGGAAGGGAAACAAATAAGCATGAGAGTGTCCTCATGATGCAATATCAAATTCATGCACTTTACTCATAGGCAAATACTCCAAACCCTCACTCAATGTTCAATACCCATGTACTCTTATTTTAGATCATACATGTAGAAAGCTCAGAAAACACAACAAAGGTTCTACAAATAATGCATAATCCTATCACACAGAATATCATTTATGATATATTATGGCATCTACTTGTCTTCAGGCATATACATGCAAAAAATATATATAATCTTGGTACCAAGGTGTATATGTACATGTGTAGATACTACAAATGATCTTTTATAACATTTATTTCAATTAATATATCCTTAATTTTCTCCATGTTAGTAAATTCTTTCTACATGTTTTTTAGTAACTGTACATTCCACAATAAAAAGGTACTATTATGTATTTGAAAAAAAACAAAGATGTTGTGTCTGCCGAAAACTAAAAAATAAATAAATAAATAAAAAATATTGGTGGTATTTTAAAAAAAATTGAAAACTTTTAAGCATAACATTTATAATACGTAAAAGCAAACCTGAATAAAACATGAAAGAGCTGTACAGTTCACACTGCACAACACTGCTGAGAGAAATCAAAGCCTACCTAAATTGAGAAAAATGGTATGTTTGTGGGTCGGAAGACTCAATATTGTTAAGATGTCAATTCCCTCAAATTCATTTGAAGGTTCGAAGTACTCTCAGTCCAAATCCCAGCAGTATTTTTAATAGAAATTGACAAGCTGATTATAAGTTTACATATGGAATAGAAGTACAAAGGACCCAAACAGCCAGAGTAACTCTGAAAAAGAAAAAATTTGGAGGACTAACATTACCTGATTTCAAAATGCATTATAGAAACAACAATAAAGGGTGTGGTATTGGTATAAACACAATATATAGATCAATATAGCAGACTAGAAAATCCAATAATGGGCCCACACATACACGGACAACTGATTTTTGACAAAGATACAAAGTAGAGAAAAGATAGTATTTTGAGCAAATGAAACTGGAACAATTCAGCATTTAATTAAAAAAAAAAAAAAACAGGAGAAAAAGAAGATTGATACAGATTTAGCACCATGTAAAAATGTAATTCGAATCAGATCATAGACCTAAAGATAAAGTTTTAAACTATCAAGTTTCCAGGAGAAAGCATAGGAGAAAACTTCTATGACCTTGGGCTAAACAAAGATTTCTTACAACTGATGCCAAAAGCATTTTAAAAATTAACAACTTGACTTCACCTGAATGAAAAACTGTTCTACACAAGACACTAATAGAATGAAAAGACAAATCATAGACTCTGAAAAAATATTTGGAAATAATTTATCTGATAAAGAACTTGCATCCAGGACATAATGAGAACTCTCAAAGCTCAGGTATAAAAACAATGACTCCTAAGGTTTGGATGTGAGCTGTTCCCCCAAAACGTCTGGATTATAATGCAGGAATGTTTGGAAGTGAAATGATTGGATTATGAGTGTTGTCTACCTGATCGGTCCATCCTAGTGTGAACAGACTGGCTGGAATGCGGCTGCAGGAGGTCGGTCACTGGGAACATGCAGTTAGAAGGGTACATCTTCCCTGGGACCCTTTCCCCTTTCTCTCTCTGCTTCCTGGTCACCACGAGCAGAGCAGTACTTCTCTTCTGTGTCTTTCTGTCATGATATTCTACTTCACCTTGGACCCAGAGCCACAGAGCCCACTTACCATGGACGAAATCATAACCGAATGAAACTTCTCCTCCTCTAAGTTGTTCTCATCAGTACTTTGATCACAGCAATGAAAAGTTGACATTACAAACTCGGTTTAAAAAAGAAAGAGTGAAGAGAATAAATGATGCCAAATAAGCCTATGAAAATCATCAGTCATTTGAAAATAAAATATCATCAGTCATTTGGGACTATCAATTAAAACTACAGGTAAATATTATTGTAAACCTATTTAAATAGCTAAAATTTTGGAAACCGACCATTTCAAGAATTGGCAAAAATAGGGAGAAATTGGAACTCTCATATGTTGTAGGTGGGAATGAAAAGTGGTATAACCACTTGATAACAATTTGGCATTTTCCTAAACAGTTAGATAGACAACCGCCATATTATTTAGTCAATCCACTCCTAGGTTTTTACCCAAGAAAAATAAAACTTTTATTCATAGAAAGACTTGCACATGAATGTGCATGGAAGCTTTATTTATAACAGCCAAAAAAAGAAAACAAACCCCATGTCCTTAACAAGTTGAAAGGACAAACTGTAGTTTATCCATACAGTGGAATTCTATTCTACAATGAAAAGAAATAAACTATTGAAAATGCTATGATATGTATCAATCTCACAACAATTATGATAAGTGAAAGAGCCATATTTACTTATATGAGTATATAATGTATGATATCATTTATATGAATTCTGGAAAACTAAAACAAATCCACAGACAGAAAACAGATATGTAGTTACCTGAAGACAGACAGTTGATGAAGGGTGGAAGAGGCCAAAGGCAGAATTATAACTGGCAATTGCATCTCCATTACTTTGGGGGAAATGGGTATGTTCACTATCTTAATATATATAGGCCTATAGCCATGTCAAAACAATGAACTGTACACTTTAAATGTGTAATTTATGATATCTCAACTATAAATAATAGTTTATTTTATTTTATCCCATCAATAAAGGTATTACAAATATTATGACTTCATTTTGGTAAAAATACTTATTTGGTAAAATTACATATTTATGCAATCAGGAGAGGTCATTTACACACAACTCATTTTTCTTCTCTTTCCTTTTTTCCTTTCTTCTTTCTTGTCCTCCTCATCTTCTGCTTATTAATATTTCCAAATTTCAAAAATGACATGTATTATATGTGTAACAAAGAAGAATAATACAAAGAAAAAGAGGAGAACAATGTGGAACAAAGGAACAGAGAGATAAAGAAGGAAAGCTTGTGATTTTGTTAAGAACAGGAGCAGAAGACACAGTTTGGAAGAATTAAAAAGAGGAATTATAAAGAACATCTCTTATCCTAAAACAAAGATTTTTACAAAAATTCCTCAGGAACAAAAAATTTCAGGATCAAAATGATGGACTTTCATGCAAACTAGGTGGTCAGAAATCTTCAAGGCAGTTTGACTTGATTATTAGAGTTTCAGAAATATGCACATATATAAATAAATACGGTCAATTATTTTCCAAGCAGCAACTTCAATAGCATATGCAGATGTAGAAAATAAGCCCAAGCAGTAGCTAAAGGTTAGGAAAGAACAAAACCATTTTATACATAATGATGGATTTCTAGTTAAGAGGACGGGTGGCCTAGGTCAAGTTTATCACCAATAGCATTTCTGATACAGTTTTCTGCTTCTGGAAGCATTAACTGCTGCTATCGTCTAGCTGATACACTTAGCAACCTAAATAATCTTCAGGAATCAAAAGTGTTATGCAAATGACATTTTGGGGTTAGGACTGATGGCTAGAAGCGTGACAAGAAGGTACTGGAAGATTAAATGTTAATACTAAGTCCCAAAGCCCTGAGATAGAATAGCATTCCAAGTAGAGCATTTTGACTATCTATTGTCACAATAGATGAAACCTCTCTTGGGTAGGGGAAAGTGGGAGACAGTATAACTCAGGGGTCATGTTCACAGTCTCTGGACATCCCAACCCCATCATTTACTAGGTGCCCAGTGCTTCCTCAATTTTTTTTATATATACCTAATAAGAATTCCAACTGTTATGTGTGCATTGTCAAGGAGGATGAAAGGAAATAATATATGAATCTATGTTTAAAATGTCATACTTTACAATAATGCCCTTGACTAATTTTAGAATTGTTTTGGTTCACTCATAAATGAAAACTAAAATAATGAATTAGAATAATAGAATATTATAGTTGAAGGGGCCTTGGAGATTATGGCTGGATTCCCCAAACTGAGGACCAGGGAATTCAAACTAAACACAGGTAGCAAGAGCTTTCCCTGCTGAAGTTTGTCCCATGTATCAAACAGACCACAGCCGCTTGGCATTCCTCATCTGGATTCACTGTCAGTTCTTCATCAGCTCATAAGCCTCTACTGAGCAATGATTAGGATGTTTTAAGTAAGTACAAAATGGTCAGCAGAGCTGAGCTCACCAGGGTGCTCAGTAAGTATTACCTGGTGATGGTAATTACATGACAACGCAGAGACAAGGCGAGAGACTAGTTCCAGAAGCTCCCTAGTGTGAAAATGAGTCCCATTCTTTCTTGCTCTTCACTCCCTCTCTCCCCTTCTTTCACACACACACACACACACACACACACACACACACACACAATGCACCTTCTATTCCTCTTTGTCTTCTTTGCCTGGTTTGATAAAACCAACACTTTCTTATGCCACAATGTTGAGAACTATGCCTTACAGTAAATTGCCATGTAAGTTTATTGTCCCCCTATACTACAAATTAGCAAAATGGTGTTAGGTGGGTGGGGAGTCATATTCCATCCTTCTCTTCTAGAACATCAGAAGGGAGTGTTAGGAACCTAAATATTAAGACGGATGGGATGCTTAGCAAGGAGTACAGCTTGGCATTCTTTCTTCTGTGTTTCCTGTAACAGGGTTCAGAATGCCTCTATCTAAAAGACTTACTTACAAGGGCTGGGGTTAAAGCTCCATGGTAGAGTGCTTGCCTGGTGCATTGTGTTCGATCCTCAACACCACATAAAAATAAATAAAGAAAATGAAGGTCTTGTGTCCAATAACCCAACTCTACAGCAAATAAACCACTCTTTCTGGATTTCTGTACATTTACCTATCAAGAAGTAGTATAGCAGGGGGTCTCTGTCAACCCAGAGAATATCTGCATTCGCTTCTGTCTGGACTAGGGGACACTGATACCTGAACACATTATCTCGAATTCAGACTGTCTCTATTTATTATAAAATGCCTGCTCAGCATACTGTTTATAAGACAGAAGAGAAGTCAGGTCCCTAAGAACCCCTCTCCTCTTTGGTGGCACCTTGGTTCAAACACCTATTTGGCTTGGATCTGAGATGCAGCACCTTCAATCCCAGCATGCAATGGAATACAGGGAGGATTGAAGCCAAGCCAAGTCAAAAGGGGAAAATACACAGTCTTCCACCTTCTGCTGAGTGATTTCTGTAGGTGTGGCTTCATTATTTTAAAAGCAAATTCCTCTCAATTTAAAACCTATGTCAAAATATGTTCCAAACGTAAATGCACGATTTTCAGCCTCTCAGCCATGTGGATCCATCCACACACCAGCTCTTCCCTCCACTACGCAGAAATTACCAAAAATTGACCCTTTGTCATTCTACCAAATTCTTCTTTGTTTGTCCTAAATTCTGCCTCCTCTTCTTGAGTGATGGAGAACAACATGACACAGACATGAGGAAGTTCTGGCTCCAAGTGTGAAGCTGATCGAATCCTCCCTAGGCAGTGGCCAACGACACCCCGACCCTCACTGGGATTGTTCAATGTTGCCATGAAAAGTGCAAATTGTAGTTCAAATATGTCTTCACTCTAAGTGCATTGGGTCATTTACCTTAACAACGTGAATGTGCACTCATTATCACGTTCAACTTGATTAGTGTATGGTCTAACATTTAAAAGTGCACTTCAGAGAAAAGAATGTATAAATGCATGATTGGTTCCTAATAAATTGAGCAACCCCTTAATGAACTGTGAGCACTCTAGAAAGGAACTATTATATCCCAGTCACAGATATGAAATACCAGACAAAAATGGATTGTGTGTGTGTGTGTGTGTGTGTGTGTGTTTGTATGAGGTAAGAGGAAGAGAAGATCTCTCTCCATTCTCTATGATACACTCATTGCTAACTTTGTTGGAAAAATAACTGGAGAATTCAAGGCAACCATGGAAATTAGTTCATTTAGAATCCAAACATACGTGAGCACCACCTTTTGGCAAATGTTTGGCATGACTTACATGGCACACCTACCCAGGAAATTTCCAGAGGCATGTGGAGAAATCTCCTACATGAGTTTTCCTGCCGTTTTCTTCCAGATAACAGATCCAGTGTAGAATGTAAGGTTTTCTTAATCATTTAAGTCAAATTCAGTTGTGCCCATCTATTTCCATTTTTCCCTTTATTCCTGTCCTTTATCCTTGGATTTTACTTGCCAAACACATATATTATAGTGTTGGAACAGGCAAAAGTATTGCCAAGAAAATAAAAGTCTTGTTTATGAAGTGCATCTTACATTTACTACTGATTAGAATCCAAGATTTTTCAGATGAATGAGGCAACTTCCTATTAGATAAACCCAGGCAAATTTTAAATGTCAGCTGGAAGAGTTTATATACTTACTTGGCATCAGGTTCACTTTTAAGAAACTTAAGAAAAAAAAAATACTATGCACATTGACATCAATAAATGTTTACTTAAAGGCTGGGGATGTGACTCAATGGTAGAGCGCTTGCCTGGCATGCGTGAGGCACTGGGTTTGATCCTCAGCACCACATAAAAATAAACAAATAAAATAAAGGCATTTTGTCCATCTAAAACTGCAAGAAAATTTAAAAAAAATGTTTACTTGTGTTGAATGAGTGCCAGAGGAAGCTGAACAAGCACGAGCTGGCACAGTCTAGAACGAGGCAGCACTTGCCTGTGCCACGTTCATGCTCTGAGCAGTACGCACAAAGAGAACGTCCACTTGAGACAAGATGGAGCAAAGGACTTGCAGAAGAGAGAAATTTTGAGCTTGGCCTTAAAGGATGTGAGGAGACAAAGATAAATTCAGAAAAGGGCAGAGGACATTGGGGGCAGGAAACCCCAATTGGGAAAGAATGTCTTGTGTTTGGGGTCTATGGAGGAGCCCAATGGAGCCACCAGGGAAGTCCCTGGGCAACGTGATGCTCTGAGTGGTAGAGGGAAGCCCAGAGACCGGGGACTACGATGACCAGCTCCAAATGGGGAAATGTCCAAAGCTTCAGAAGAAGGTAGTAGCTCCTGCAGAAGAAGCAGGAGCCCTGAGCCTGGACCTGGCCTCCTGTGTTGGCCAGCGGTAAGGGGCAAGTGTCTGCAGGTTGAGTGTCCAGGAAAGGTAATAAAAGAAAGAGAGTGATGGAAACCAAACTGCCGGAACACAGAGATTCTCCGGGCCAGGGGTCTTACCCGCCGTGGCAGACTTTTCAAAGGCAGAAAATGAGACATTGACCTTCAAATGAGACATTGACCTTCCTCTATGGAGAATAAGCATCTATGTTGTCTCTCCTTGAAACTGGGTGCAAATTTATAACTATTGCAACCAACAGAGTGTATGTAACAGAAGAGTTCCATGCCTTTCATTCTCTCTCTCTCTCTCATGCACACACATGCACACACACACACACACACACACACACACACACACACAACCTCTGAAGCCCTGAGCCAACAGGTAAGAATACTGGAGAGCTTCACCCAGAGAGATCTGCAGAGGCCCTGCCTTTTGAGCCCCTACCTGCCTGGGTCTTTCAGCTGCCCTGCACATCATGAAGAGACAAGACATCCCTGCTGTGTCCTGTTCTGACCAGTAGTATCAATATACAAAGACATGGTTGTTTTCTGCCACCTCCTAAGTTTGGGGGCAATTTGTTCCACTTGATTCTAAATCTGCTACGTAAGCCTTGTCCTTTGCAACCCATATTTTATTGTTCAGCCAGTTTTTTTCTGTGGAGAGCCAAATAGTTAATGCTTTAGGCTTGCACCTGCCTTGTGGCTGTAACGTGAAAGCAGCCGTAGGTAACATCTAAACAAACAAGGCTGGCTGTGTTCCAATAAAGCTTCATTCACAAAACTGGCAGCAGGCTGGATTTGGCCTGTGGGCCCAGTTTGATAACCTCTGTCCTACAATGAGAGATCATTAGCAATAGGTCTCATGATCAAACTGGTACCAGGAAGACAGCGATGGAACTTATGGGCCATTTCCAGGACCGTGTCACACAAGGCAGAATGAACAAAAAGTCTGGGATGGCAGCCCACCCACTGAACAACCCTAGCCATTTCCACCCCCAGGTAGACAGACAGGCCCTCAGAACTATCCTAAGCTGGAATCCCTCCTCCTTCCTCCTACTTGACTTTATTCCTAATTGCTCCATATTGACTGTGCTCAACGCTGTAATCCTGAGGGGTTTCCTACCGACTCAAAGCACAACTGATTTGTAAAACCCAGTTCCCTGTTACTAAGTGCTCAGAATTCATCTCAGAAACCAAAAGGGTTCTCTTCACCCATGCTACATGGAACTCAAGGATGGGTAAGAATGCATCCCATAGTCCAATTCCTATTCCTTGAAATGCCATCCACTGTGAGCTGCAAAAAGGGACAAGTAGACAGGAGAGCACAATGGGGCTGGGCTTTTGTTCCTGCCTCCTGAGAGCCGGGTTGCTGCCGGGGCCTTGATATCTTTAAGTGCTGATTTTGCAATGGTGGTGAAGTAAGCTGTACCGAGTTCACAAGTTCACATCACAGAACACGCCGAGCAAGAGGCCTTAATGAGAGACAGAGGGACTGTCAGGCAGCCAGAAAACTCGCCTCTCCTTCCTCCTGGTTTTACAGGATTCTCTAATAAGGAGATAACTTGGGGAAAAAGGAAAGAAAGTCAACTAAGTGTAACAGCAGGAGTCTCCCAGCGATCTTCTAAGCAGCTTCCTGAGAAGGCCTCCAGCCACTCAGCAGAGACCGGAAGACTTAATGAGAGCAGCCCTTCACACAGGACCTGTTCACAGTCCCCCGGATGCTGCTTCCCCCTGGGCCTTTGCCCTCCAAAGATCGGCAGACCACTCAGGAAAAGTAGGATGGGGAGGATGGGGAGGGATTCTGGGTGAGTGTTTGCAGCTTTGACCCAGCTGTTATTTTATGAGATATATATATATATATCTCCATCCAGTTTGCCTTATATAATGGGGTCACTGAAATGTAGGTGGTAAAGGGTGCTTAGAAAATGAACTTGTGATTTCATTTCTAAGATAAATGGAGAGTGAGAATAGACTTAGGAAGAAAGCTTCTATTTCATCAGTCCAAGAAATTACAAGCACAGGCTGGCTAAAGAGAAGAGGTGTCGCCTTTAGAAGGCAGACAAATACCTATCAGACTGACCTCCAGAGCTCTCAGGCATTGCAGCCGGTGAATCTGGCAAGCTCAAACAACCACAGGAGGAGGGTTTGGGGATCTGAATGGGGAAGACCCTTTCTTCCTCTCCTCCCTGTCCCCTAAATTGTGACAACTTTATAAGGAAGCAGGACAGCAATGGCAGTGAACCATCACCCCAGGTCTCAGGGGAACTGACATATTCTTTCAGAAAGCACTTGATAAAACGGCTGTTTGTGTGAGGGTGAGCTTGAAGCTTCTGGGGAAACCGTGTTCAAAAGAATCGCTTTGATTTGTGAGAGGTAGCAGACCGAATTTGTTCCGCAAAAATCACAGAAAGGCCTTACACAGAATCAGATCGTGGTTTCCAACGCAGAGTTCTGTATTAGTGCCAGGTGGGGAACATGCATAGGAGATCTGGAGAGCCTCACCTGGCCCTGAGTCAGCCATGGCCTAGCTGGAGGATCAGGGTCAGTCACTGACTAGCCCTCAGTCTTCTCATCTGCAAAATGGGTCCAATAAACCCAGGTAGCTTACCCAGCTATTAAGGGTTCCAAATGAGATCACCTATGGGAAAGCAATTTTTAAGTGCTTTGTAAAATTAACTTATTATTTGCATAACATTCTGTATAACAATAAGCAATATTTAGTGAGGAAAGAGAGAGAGAAAAGAGGGGTGACCTGGTGTCCAAGGTGTTTTTAATCATTCAGCCTTTATATGGCACTTTATATTTTCACAGCATAGCAGCCTTTTCTCCTGAGTTACTCTCACAGGCTAACATCACACTTTCTGGTCTTGGAGCAATTGCTGATATCAAAACATGGCCACAGGGCTGGGGATGTGGCTCAAGTGGTAGCGCGCTAGCCTGGCATGCGTGCGGCCCGGGTTCGATCCTCAGCACCACATACAAAGATGTTGTGTCCGCCAAAAACTAAAAAATAAATATTCAAATTCTCTCTCTCTCTCTCTCTCTCTCTCTCTCTCTCTCTCTCTCTCTCTAAAAAAAAAAAAAAAAAAAAAAAAAAAAAAAAAACATGGCCACAAAGGTAGTAATGGAGCTACTTCCTTGTTGAAAACAAAGAGCCATCCACCTGCAAGAAATTGCTTCCCCCAATCACATCTAAACTAGAGACAATGTAAAATGGAGCTCAAGACCATATTTTAGCCACAAACTGTATGTGTATTTCTCTTCTCTTTATCTTAGAACCAGGCTAGAAACCTAAAATTCAGCACTTGTGAAACCCACCTACCAAAGTCTTGATTTTTTCAAAAAAGCACAGAAAAAAGTCAGACTCCTAGAGTTTGATCCAGAGAAGCCACCCCGTGCTCTAATCAGAGCAAGGTGCTCAAAGGTCTTCAGGTGAAATGCTGATTCTGTGACCTCTGATCCCTTGCAACAAGCTCATCCTGAGATCTCTAATACCTTAAAAACAAACAAGCTTTGGTGATTCTTTTTATTGCTGGAGATAGGAGGTTTCCGTTGAGGATTAGGAGGCCCTCATATTTATACAGTAGGAAATAAAAATTTTTAAAAAGAAAAAAAAATGAAACATTCCATGGACTATTCCAATGTGGAGCCGAAATCCTGTTCTAAAAGGAGGCATTCGGGGCCAGGAGGAATCAACAGCCCTGCACTGAAAGTCTGTTTTGGGCTTGGGCTGAGCTGCAGTAAGGTTCTGCTTCTTCTTCCTCCCTTGGTTGGGTCCAGAGAATAAAGTAGGGTCTAGTTTTTGGGTTGAGGGTCCTTTGTCCAAGGATATAGATTGATACATGGGCACAGATCAAAGTGCACAGGAGGAGGGGGACCGGGACACCAAGAAGCAAGAGTGGCCTCATCATGGAGGGCCATGACTCTTGTTCCCTAGGAAGGAATTCTAGCTAATATTAAGTGTTAAGTCGATCCTGTCTCATTATAAAACCCATTTGTAAACTCCAGCACATTTATTATGAAATAGGTAACCATCACAA